>NC_143016.1:63287022-63620772 GCF_055824585.1 Amblyomma mixtum
GTGCTGTTGTGTGCTGGGAGAAAGCGTGGTTATTTTACACGCGTGCATGTGTGTGTGTGTGTGTATGCGGGTGTGCATGTGTGTGAGAATGTGTTTTTATTTTTTTATTACATTGAGTTCATCCACCATGTGCAACACTTGAGAGAGCACAAAAGGCTCTTCTTGCCGGTCTCGGCAGCCTTGCATGTGTTGTTATGTTTTTCTTTTTTTTTATTCATCGTTTATCGAAATAGAAGGAAAGCTGAGGCAAGGATTGTGAATGACAAGCTTGAGACGTATCAAACTTCGGCTGACCTGCAGGACATTTTTTTTTTTCTTTTAATTCTTCCAAATGTCATGTAAAGGATGCTTTTGAGTGCCAAACGTGTGTAACACACGTGCAATGTGACGCATCGTCATGGGACGCATTGTTTCTTTCTGTTCCCTCTTGTACACATCTTTTTTCTTTTTCACCCTTGTACAGACGTTGTAGCTGCATTTACACAGCCATGATGAACCTTTGCTAAAAGTGAAGACCCAGTGCCTTAAATATTGCTTGTGGTGGTTTTGTGTTGGGCAGTATGCAATGGGAAGAGCGAAACAGGTTTGCAACAGCTGGAATAGGCAATTTCTGTCCCAACATTGTGAGCCTTGTACAAACTCCACAAGCATCGACTGACTTGTTTTTACTACCTATGTGCCTTGAAGAAATGTGCTGACCTTTTAAAAGAGCATTAAAATTTACATGCTTTGCTGCTCTTGTACACTTTTCTACATTGTGCAAGATGTTTGGGCTTCGAAAAGCAATAGGTAACATGACTGTGCAAGCAAATCCCACAGAGTGCTCCTTCTTTTACTGTTTTCGTAATTAAGCATTCTTATAGTGTTTTTACAGCACGACAGCGTGCTTCAAAATGCTAGCGCTGCATATGTGCTTGTTTTGCTCCAACAATCATGCTTTGCGTGATCTGCTATTTGGTGAGCAAACAGACTAGAGCAATGTGTTATATGGCATTGATGTCTTTTTTGTCGGAACATTGTTGTAACTTCTGCGAAATGGTGAAGAACGAAAGGCCACCCCACCAGTATTATTACTTTGATAGTTTGGCAATTCACCGATGCTTGTCACGTTTTTAATTGACAAGTTTTCGATGGTTGTGATTCAGAAAGTACAAAAAAAAAAGGGCTGCTGCAGTGTTCTAAAGTGGCGTGACAAAAAAAAAAAAAGCTTGAAAGCTGTTGTTGTGAGTTGCCAAAAAAAAGTATTCTGTGAACACCTGCATTTATGTTGCAGTGCAAATTGAAATGGCCTTTCCTTCCTCACATGGTGCAGTTACTTAGTTGTTTTTTTGTTTTTTTTCTACTACGCTCAATTCCTGACTGCCCATTCTTGTCACGGGGCATGTGATGCAACATCATGACTTTTGGTGTGCATCGTGCCGACAAGAATGTATCACTTGGTGCAGTCTGAAGTTCGTGCAGCTGTATTTTTCTTCTCCTGAAACCTTTACTGACTGACATTTTTGTTGCTGGTAAAGTAATGCAAGTACTGATTGTGTAGACTAGGGGTTCTCAATTTTTTTGTTAGCCTTGGGGGAACCATAACGGCTTTTAGAAGCAAGTGATGAACCTGGCATGTCGTGGCATAGGTCCATTTCTGCCTGACATGCATGCATAAAAAGAGCATGTGTACGCAGCGCCACTAAAAAAAAAACATGACCTACTTCAATTAATGATGACTGTCTTTATAGTGAAACAGTTCGTTATAAGGAATTATAGTACAATTAGTTCCAAAATAAAGTGGAAGAAAGAAGTGGGTGGTTAAGGCATGCATGTATTTAGATAAATAGGGAACCCAAAAAAGCACTCCGAGGAACTGCAAGGTTTTGCGGAACTGAGTTTGAGAACCCCTGGTATAAGGCAGTACTTTGGATGTGGCTTTTGTGACAAGTGCAATTGATCTTATTGAACGTGGCAGCATTGTGAAGGCAGTACAGAGCAGCTACCTCTAATCCGGAAGCAGATGTGAATTGCAAAGTGTTTTGTCATTGTTGGCTTGAAGTTCCACTGTACGACTGCTTGTTGTGAGCGCATTGCAGGAGACTTGTTGTGATATGCCCATCCCTCCCCTTTTTTATGTATATTATGTGTATTTTAATTCTCACTGGTTTTTGGGAAAAGGAAAAAGAAAGATGAATTGGAAGTGTGCTTACAATCAAAATTTAACGTATAGCAAACATTTTTTAAGGAATGATGTATATAAAAGGCTTACTTAATTCCTCCAATATTTGCCATTGTTTGTATTTTTCCTTATGTTGGCTGTGAACCATGTAAATAAATAATTAATGTTCAAACACTCCTAGCCTACTTTTGTTTATGATTCTGAAAACAGTGAGCTCATTTCATGCAGGTGGATGAGGTAAGAAGGTAGTCCATGTCACATGGGAGAGCTGCCCTCCATTGCAAAAAAGCTTTGTGGAAAGGCATCCCACTCTGAGGATATAGGTTGAGGATTCCCGAGAGAGGGCCTCTGTTTTGGTTGCAGTAAAACACTAATTTACAAAGGCCAAGCTGAGATGCTGTTAGAAAGGAGGTCTGAAAGTCGGGAAAAAAAATTGAACCGCAGATAGTACAGCATACTGCATATGTAAGTTGGTTGGGCAGCATGGCTGCTTTTCTGATATAATCACCTTGCCTCATGCAAACAACTGCAGAACCTGCACATATGTTCTTATGGACTGTGTCATAACTGCCACTTGCTCAAAGTTGCAAACATGCAGGGCTATGCAGCGCAACGTGTAGCATTTTCTCAATTACTATCTTGTCTCCTTTTTCTCGTAATCTGTCTGTAATAATGAGGAGGTGAACCAGTCTACCTGCAATGGAAAGCATTTGCAGAAGGCATGAGAAATGGAGGGTGCTGCTAGTTTGCTTCCTGCACCATGCCTTGGGGCGGGGCTCATTACTGGATCCTGACCATTTGTGGGCGTGACACAATGCAACCGCCGTGCTGTGTTCTTGCCCACCATGGTAATTATCACAATTGCCTGCATAGGCGCGCCGCCCAGTTAACGTCACATGAAGTAGAACCACTGATCTTGACTAGAGGGCTGGATGGTGCATCGGGCGCCTGAAGTAAACGGCCTCGACTCTGAAGCCAGCCGACAGTGCACGAAATCAGACCTCAGCATGGTTTCTCAGTTTCAGTTTTCGTTTTCTCCTTTGCATTCCGTCTTTTCGTGGTTCTTGTCTTCTTCCATGACAATGCCTATCTGTTGAGCCGTCAACTGCATGAGGAAACGTCTTTTCGTGGTTCTTGTCTTCTTCCATGACAATGCCTATCTGTTGAGCCGTCAACTGCATGAGGAAACCAGCAAAGACTTCGGGAAAGACATTTAAAAATAAGGTTCCATTGCATTGTATTGGGACTACACTAGCAAACAACAAGATGGCGCTACACACACAACATGTATGAAAATGGTACGGAGCCTTGCCTTCTCAGCTCTGTGTCATCCCATCAGTGGAGGATAAATTCAAGAAAGAATAGGTGGAAACCTTCACCAGGCAGCAGACTTTGCAGTGACCACTTTACCGAATTATGTTTCGACCGAACCGGAGTGAGGCCACGACTACTATCTGGTGAGGTGCCGACGGTGTTCTGGTTCACAGCAGCGCCTCCAAAAAGGTATGGTACTGCTTTTCCAACGAAGTGCATCAAATATTGTTTCATACTGTACCAAAGTATGCCCGAATGGGCTTTTATTCGTGATGCTTGGTGGAGTTGACCTCTAACAGCGCTTGTCCTCCATTGCTCATTCTTGACCACTATTTCTCTCGCGCTGTGCACATCGAAAAAGGAATGCGCTGCAGCATTCATGATGTCATTCGTTTCTCTCGTGCTGTGCAACTGTCAAACATGACTGTGCTATGGAGTAGTATGTCTAGAAGGTATATGACAGCCTAAAGCGATAAACATTACCCACTATCGATGAGACGAGATATAGGCCGCCTGCAACTCGAAACTTAAATTCGTTCGCGCTTTCTTTGCTACGTGAAAATTGAGTTTTATGTTGTCATCGTCACTTCATTAGTGCTCCTTTACGCTCGAGAAGACAAGGACCAGATAAGAATGTATACTATAATATGTAAGTACGTACCCCTTTGCCACAGCAGGGGGAAACCTGCATATATGTTTTCCTGGGTTTCTTTGAAATTGCAGGGTTCTCCAAATGACACTCACATTTCTCGCGTTCAGTATCCAGCCTCTTAATGGAGATCGGTGAGTAGAACCACATTAGGGAACCGCATGGAGGAAGGAAAGCTCAGGAGGCCCTCGCTATCCGAGCAGCACGCCAAAAAGTGCGCCGGAATGCACACGCAGAGCCTTTGGCCGACGGCGCAGCGTATAGTAATGTTGGACTATAGTGCCTAGTGTATATTTCTAGGCACTATAGTTTGACGCAGCGGCTTTGTTTGGTGCATTTAAATGGCATGTACTGAAAAAAATTTTGCAAACTGCGGCGGCTTTGCGTTACGGGGAATTTTTTAACAGTTGGCGTTTTTTTTTTAGTTACGGTTTTCTGCTTAGGTATATTCGCCTTGTGGAGCAAATTTCTTAAGACCCTGTTTGTTTTATTGCACTTCTAATAGGACCATAGTGTGGGTCTAGACATTCTTTGTTTTTCAAGTTTGTGCATTTTAAATTTCTTGCATGATATTTTCTTCTCACTCTAGATCGGACACGGTTTCGAAAAAATTCAAAACCAAAATTTGTGCTTTGTGGTTTCGCGCGTTTAGGGAGCAGCTCCGCAAGGCTTCTGCCGCTAGCTGGCGCTCCGTCAAAGGTTGAGGCTTCACACATACCAACACTCTTCCTTGGGTTCTTCAGCTTTGCTATAGTCGGATACAACTTACGTCTGCAGTGAAGCTCCGCCCACATTCAGCCTCCGCGCACAGAATTCCTCAACGACAAAAAAGTAGTCCGCTGCTTAAACGTTTCTTGTTACATAAACAAAAGCTTACCACAAGAAAAAAAATTAAGAGCTCTAGAATTTTGATACGTGGATTGTTCGATATAGTGAAAGATTAAAGCTGATTTCGTTTACAGTTGCGATTGGCCAGCGGAGTACTACAAGACGCCGCGGCCCAGTGTTAACAACTTCTGTTTTTTTATGTTGCAACCTACTATTACTATAGTCAAGTAGCGCTTTAGCGCTAAAAGAGAAAGAATCCTATAGGTGCCGTTGTTGACGATTTCGGGTGAATTTGAAGTTGGTCCCCTCAGGGTTCTACTGCACGGCCGCAGCTGCAATTCCAGTTGCATCGACGTGCTGGCCAAGGGAAAAGCGGTAGCGTCCGGCCGAGGTGAAAGTTGCAGATCCAGCTCATGCAACAAAACGACGCAGTTCTGCAGCTCGCTCAGAGAAACGCTAGGCATAAATCAAACATGAACCATCCTTCGCTGTCTAAGAGGTCGTGACAAACCTGAATCGGCAACAAACAGAGCACTACTACAAATCACCCACAAATTTCTGATCATGATGATGATGATGTCCCAGGGGATGGGCAACCATAGAGTTACCACAGCAGATAGATATATACCCTGACTGTTGTGAAGCTCAGAGAAAATGACAAAAAGGTTCCTTCGGCCTAACCGCTGCTTTTTGGGTTTAAATTTAGCAGAGAGATGGAATTCGGCAGTCAATTTTGGCGCTACACTTAACAGGACGAACAGACAAGAAAGGCGCATCATGTATCGCGTGTTGCGGAAATATACGCGCCCCGTAAAATGATTCTTTCAGCTAAACGGGCGCATTGTTCGAGCTCAAATTTCGCACAGAAATGGCATTTGGTCGGCAGAATTGTTTAATACCACGTTTGCTTGGGGTACTTACCTGATTCGAACAGAATAAGTCGGATATTCACATCGTCTGCGGCGACGACGAAGGAAATTAAGCCGCTCTGTCAGCGATCGCACTGGTGGCGCCATCTCGTTTGTTCGCCGCGAAGTTTAAGCAAATGTGGGGGATGTTTGCGGGAAGTTTGAAGGCTCTCTTTCAAATGTTTTTTAATTGGTCACAAAAAACGCAGTTTGGCAAAAACTGCGCGAAATTCGCAACGTTTCGAATGCCTTTAGCAATAAATCTTTTCGAGCTTCGAGTGTCGTCTGCTTTCGTCTGTTCGCTACCGGTGCGGTTTGATGTCGTACACTGCCACAGAATAAACGCTATGAGCGCTCTGACACCCTCCTGAAAGCATTTTTGCATTATGCTATCTGTGTAGATACCATTTGGTTCTCCTTTATTTGCAGAGGATCGGGTAAGGAGTAGCGGCGGTGCGTTAGCTCCCACCAGGCAGGATTTTGGTGGCCCTGATAAGGGCCGTTTCGCGACTTGTTCTTGAGATCCTGTGCAGCTCAGACGTCAAAGTGGCCGCCGTTGGCTTGGATGCACCTCTCCAGGCGCTCTTCATAGTTTCTGAACACGTTTGCCCGCATTTCATCAGTGATCTGGTCAAACGCGTCCTCAATGCGGGCCTTGAGCGCAGCGATGCTCGTCAGTGTGCCGGCGCTGTATACAAGCGATTTTATGAAGCCCCAAACAAAAAAATCGCACGGGGTGAGATCAGGTGACCTCGGAGGCCAGGGCATGTTTTCGGACCCGCGGCCCATCCACTTGCGCGTGAAATTTTCATCCAAAAAACGCCCAACCTTTGAGGCGTAGTGCGCTGGGGCACCGTCGTGCTGGAAAATGCACACCTCTTGCTGCATGTGTCTTTCGTTCAGTTCAGGCAGAACATCGTTCTGCAGCAGCGACAGGTAAGAGTCGGCAGTGACAGTATCACTGAAAAAAAATGGTCCTACGACCCCTTCTCTCCAAATCCCGCACCAAACTGCCACACCTGGAGAGTGAACAGGACGTGTTGTTGAAAACCTGTGGTTTTCCCGGGACCACTGGCGCTTATTTTGCCTGTTCACTGCGCCGTCAAGATGGAAAATAGATTCATCAGTGAACAGTATGAACTGCAGATGTCCAGGGTCTGCAGCAATTCTTCTCTGTTCTGCGCGACAGAACTCCAATCGTTGTGCCAGGTCCTGGGCGGTAAGCTCTTGGAGCACGCGAACTTTGAAAGGACGCAGCCCTTTCTTCCTAAGGTGTCGGCTCACTGTTGACGCTGTGGTGCCGAATAGCAAACCTGCGCGTCGGCAGGAAAGCCGTGGGTTTGAGTCGAAAGCGCCCTCAATTGCATCAGCAATAAAACTCCTGGAGCTTCCAACATCGCATCTTTTCGTTCTTCCGACAGTTCCAGTTGACAGAAACTTGTCGACCCACCTTTTCAGAGATTCTCGATGCGGCGGTCGACGATGGAACTCCGCACGAAACTTCTTACGCACGAAGCGCATGGAATTGGATGCGCACATCCATGACACGGCCATGGCCTTCTCTTCGTCAGTGTACGGTCTCATTTGTCGGTAGTAAGCTTCCGTACTTTACGAAAGAAGGCAAGACTGAAAGCACAGACTCAGAAGCTGCAGTCGGTAGCGAACAGACGAAAGCAGACGACACTCGAAGCTCGAAAAGATTTATTGCTAAAGGCATTCGAAACGTTGCGAATTTCGCGCAGTTTTTGCCAAACTGCGTTTTTTGTGACCAATTAAAAAACATTTGAAAGAGAGCCTTCAAACTTCCCGCAAACATCCCCCCCATTTGCTTAAACTTCGCGGCGAACAAACGAGATGGCGCCACCAGTGCGATCGCTGACAGAGCGGCTTAATTTCCTTCGTCGTCGCCGCAGACGATGTGAATATCCGACTTATTCTGTTCGAATCAGGTAAGTACCCCAAGCAAACGTGGTATTAAACAATTCTGCCGACCAAATGCCATTTCTGTGCGAAATTTGAGCTCGAACAATGCGCCCGTTTAGCTGAAAGAATCATTTTACGAGGCGCGTATATTTCCGCAACAGTCGATACACAACTAGGCCCCGTCCTCACCGTCTTAGTGGTAAGTTATGTTTCAAACTAATCGGGGTGAGGTACTTGCCTGATTCGGTCAGAATTAATTGAAAATATCCATCGTCTGCGGTGAAGGCGGACCAAAAAAGCAAGCTTTTGCAGCAGTGGTGCCATCTCGAGCCCACCGGAGGAACGAGCGCTCCACAGGTGTGTGAGGAGAAACGCAAGGGGAAGTGGCTGCGCGGTCGGTTTGAAAGTGTTTTCTCGTCGACATCATCAATATTCGGCGCCGAAAACAATGTACGCGACTGCCTCCCTTCCTCCACCTTGCGTTTTTCCTATGCGTTCCTCCGCAGCTTACCTGCTTGGCAGAGTGCTTGTTAGTCCGTCCGTAGTCCGATGGGGCTACCAGCACCATTGCTGCGAAAGCTTGCTGTTTTGCTTCGCCGTCACCGCAGGCAATGGAGATTTCCGAATCATTTTAATCGAATCAGGCAAGTACCCTACCCAAACGTATTGCAAAACAAAACATGACTGGCAAATTCCACCTTGTGCGAAATTTGACCCCGAGCAAGCGAGCGGTTGGGCCGAGGATTTTTTTTTTTTTTGATTTTCTCAGAGCGACGCAACAGTGAGTAGGAGACGATCCGTCCGGGTACCCTCAGTTACTGTGGAACGTCAAACCCAGATCTTGTCGCACCCAGAAGTATACGCAGCAGCGCGAGCAACGCAAAGAAACCCATCACCCGGAGCGGATAGAATCACAAATACCATGACTCGTAATAGCCCGGCACACTTACTGCGTGTTCCGTATTTATCTCTCCGGTTTTCCGGTTCGAATCCCTGCCGCAAGACAGGCTCTAACTTAACCACTACACTGTAAACATAAATTAGCCCGAATAGGAGTATAAATGGCTACTATACGCTTTTAAACTCCTTATCGAAAATAGCGCGACTGGTTGTAAGCGGTGAAAATGAGGAAATCCCCCCTTTTATACTGCCGTCACGAAATCAAGGAGTGAAATAAAGCGCTCACATGAGTTTGCTACATTTCCAAACGGGAGTATGTACGTCGGCTAGAATACTCCTTCAGGCCCTTAGACACCCCTTAAAGTCTGCCCGCCGCCTAGTGGCAGCTGCCGGTTCACCGCGCTTGCAGGTGACGACGCCGGCTGCGGCTCCCTTATCGCTGCTTGCTCGCTTCTCTCCTCTGCTTTTGCTGCTTCACGCACGTTTGTCATGATACAAGACACCGAATCGCAGCCGCCTTGCTCAGCAATGTGCTTCACAGCCACTGAAGCCTCCAGCGTGTTCGCAGGACGCTTGGTGTTGTTTCGCCTGCGACGGCAGTCTGCGAGAGGCTTAGCCAGCCTAGCTCAGTAGAGCCAACATGACGGTGTGTGACGCGTCGACCTACCCACAGCCGCCAGCTTACTGCCCGCTCCTTTGTGCGCGCTTGCCGTGACACTGGGCACCATCGACATTGGCAGCAACATGCGGCATTGAACGTCTCACTCAAGCAGGCAATACGTGCAGAAGCAACGAGTGGCCATTCATTGCCCACGCAGCATACAAATGTTGGCGGCTGCCGTTTCGCCGCGCCGACATGGCGGTGTGGGTGCGATGCATCAGTTTTCTCGACACCGACGGCCCCTCGTTCTTTCGCTGCATCTTCACCGGATCTTGCAGGGATAGAAAGGCAGTACTGAACTCTCCTTTGATGCCACAGACGAGCACGCGCTTCACGCCACTCCCTTTTCAGTGTGCGAAGACTTGATGTGAATCCCGGGTATGCCGAGACGAAAGGCTTCATCATCGGCTCGAGGAACCAGCTGACACAGTGGTCACTAAGTAAGTATCTGAGAAATTTATCTGAGCTGAAAAAAGTGTGGCCGTAGTACAGTCGTGGCTGTTTACATAATACATACAACTGGAAGTATGGTCAGTTTTCCTATGGACCAAATTTTCTCCACGTATTTACGCCCTATGAATGTGGAAAAGCTACACAGGCAGTGAGCAGGGCGAAAATGCAGTGCCGTTGAGGTCCGTGAATTTTTGTCACGTTATTACGAAAGCGATGAGAACAAGACCTCGCGAGGCGTCTAGTTAAAAAATGTGGTATCTTGTAAGCTCTTCGCACTTGAAAAATGAAAACAAGTTTCCTCTTCGCTTCCGGTTTCTGAACACCTTCCATTTATGTGAAACACGTGGAGGCAAGCGTTCCGGTTCGAACTGCTTATCCCGGGAGGACAGGGAAAGAAAAGGAATAACGCATACACAGGTTCACAAGATCCCCTGCTATATAGGAGTGAGAGAAGAAAGGAAGAAAGAGGTGTCGTAGTGGAGGGCTCCGGAAATTTTGTCCACCTGGGGTTCTTTAACGTGCACTGATATCGCACAGTACACCGGCTTGTAGAATTTCGCCTCCATCGAAATTCAGCCGCCGCGGCCGGGATCGAACCCGCGTCTTCGGGCCAGCAGCCGAGCGCCGTAACCACTGAACCACCGCGGCGGGTGGAAGAAAGAGGTGCCGTAGTGGAGGGCTCCAGAATAATTTAGACCACAGGTGGCCGAAACTATTCTGGAGCCCTCCACTATGGCACCTCTTTCTTCCTTTCTTCTCTCACTCCTACCTTCATTCCTTCCCTTACGGCGGGGTGCAGAACTGTCGTTTTTTTTTATAGCGGGGGGGGGGGGGGGGGGGGGGGGCTTGGTGTTCTACCTTAAACTCCTTTCTTAACCAGACAGACCTGTGTCGAATGTTTTCTTTTGAACCCTGGCCACGAATGTGAGGGCAAAGCAGAACAGAAGGCGGGTGGGGTGGGAGGAGGCGGGAGGCGTCTGGTGGCAGCTTTCTATTCCTAACAATGACAAAGAAATTACAATAAAGCATCGCTCCTCCTGCTGTGTTCGTCACCCTTGTCCTGCCTTTGACATGTACGCAGAATGGTGGCGCCCTCAAAATGCACGGCCGCGGGTTATCTCAGCAAAGAAATTCATGCAAGCTTTCACTGCGTGTGTGCAAAGCGCTCTTTTGTTTTGCGTACTGTAATTTCAACAACTCCTTTTGGTCTAATGCTTGGAACACGTGAGGAACCTTCGGACAAGCGAAAAAAAAAATTCGGGGGGGGGGGGGGGGGGGTGCGTAAGGTGCGTAAGTCCCCTTACGCACCTTACGTGCAGCAAGGCGAAAACCTTTGCGCCATCCTGCTGAGCTCTCTGGAACGCTTGTGATTCCTCAGTGTGTGCATTTGTTTGGTGTTATGCTCGTTATAATCGATTTCGAGTTACGACATACTACACCTTGGTTGCCAACATATACAGCGCAAGAAGACAAATCGTCAAATCGTTTGACACCACTTCGAATGTCGCACGTTAATTAGTTTGGCCGTAATGAACGTTTGAAGTTACAAGAAGTCACGGTTTGGGGTACCAAAGGTCGGCGATGCGAATCGATGTGATGCTCTACGCTTTCATTCGACTATAATCTTATGCTTCGTAACGCGCTGAATCGTTTGATACCACACCGAACATTCGACGCCAATTAGGTGGTTCACAACCTGTTTGTTTGTTTGTTTGTTTATTGGGTTTTAACGTCCCAAAGCGACTGAGGCTATGAGAGACGCCGTAGTGAAAGGCTCCGGAAATTCCGACCACCTGGGGTTCTTTAACGTGCACTGACATCGCACAGCACACGGGCCTCTAGAATTTCGCCTTCAAGAAATTCAGCCGCCGCGGCCGAGATCGAACACGCGTCTTTCGGGTCAGCAGCCGAGCGCCGTAACCACTGAGCCACCGCGGCGGGGCGGGGCGGTCCACAACCTGTGTACCAATGTTCTGACTTGAACTCCTCACGACGAAGGTATGCTACCATATGCGGAGTGCCGCGCGGTTTAACTATAGGTTTGATTGACTTATGGTAGTCTTCACATATGCGTCGACTTGAGACGTCAGATGTTTGACTGAGAAGTTCGCGCGGACGGGCACGCTGGCGAGTCATGAGCCTATAAAGGCTTTCTTCGTCTTAAAAAAATTATATCGCCGTGCCCCTTTTAGTATACTGTGTGGGGACGCCTTCGTCCCCTGCGTTCGCTTTCCATCAACGCACTTGTTCCCTGTAGTTAGCTCCCCCGAAACGCACTCTTCTCAGTTTGGTTACTTTAACTAACAGGGGAGGGCGCTCGCGTCGCAGCGACACCAGCGCCACGGATGGCGTTTTGCTGCGCGCTCGCGGGGAGCGACTGCGACGGGCTCTCTTCTCCTTGGTACCGGGAAAGGACGCGGACGCTTCGCGTTCTGCTCCGCTCTTCGCTGGCGGCGACCTCGTGTGGAAACATGTTCCCCTCAGCTCGTCCTGTCCGGCCTCGGAGTTTTTCCCCTGCCCTAGCGTGGGCGAACATTCTCTCGTAACCGTGCTGGTGAGTCGGACATCCTCGATTCCTCGTGTATTTTGTTGCTAGCTGGCGTTATTGTTGTTGCAGCAATAAATGCCTTGTTTGTATCAGCCAGTGTGTCGTTCCTTTGTTCCCGTAGAGCAAGGCCAGCCGTGGTCGGTGTGCGCTCGGTAGCACTCGCGACCACGGAGTGGGGTCCGCGCGGCTTTGAACTGTGTCAGCCGCGGTTAAACGGGGAGAACGTGTTTATCTCCCCATTTTTAAACCCCACAACTGTTAGCAAAAAAACACCCAAAAGGGAGTAAATGGCTTGTCCTCTAACGCACACCCCCAAAATGAGGGTTTTTTACTCCATATGTATAGTGTTTTTATTTACTCCCTTATATAAGGGAGTTATTTTGGAGTATAAAGGGAGTTATTTTGGAGTGAAAAGGGAGTTAATTTTTTGCTACCCAGAGATGGAGCCCAAAAATGGCGTCATGTTTATTTATCCTCATTCAGGCTCATTCTTACAGCAGTGACAGCGGCGGAAACGGGCAGTAGCTCTGCGGGCCGCCGGCAACCCAACTTGGGAAACTGCGCTGCCCTAATGTGACCGCGCGTCACGCATTCTTTCCGCCGTCTGCTTGACCAGCGGCGGCTTACGCGGCAGGAGTCGTCTGCTTGTCGTCTCCTTTTGCTGTACGAGCTCGTTTGGTTGGCTATGTTCCTAGATAAAGGGATGTAACATTATAATCAATAGCTGGAAACTGAAAAGGAGACGCTGGGTAGTTTTCACGGTCATGCACCACGCTATATTTGACCCAAAACCAGAGCAGAAAAGATGAAAATACACCTGATGGTAGTTTGGAATGGCAGGGTTTGCTTTCATATCCACTTCATTAAGGCTTGGATTTTAAACATGGCTGAGTAAAAATGTGGCCTCTTGAGCTCAATAAAGAGCTCAGCGTTGACACTATGTTCTACCACAGTTCCATGTGCATGCAACACATAATCTGCTGCAACACATTGCGAGAACCACACTGTGAAAAAAGCCTGTGAGAATTAGGCATAAGCGGGAGCTTTAACGGGGTGGCGACACAAACAAAGGAAGGTCAGGTATCGTTACAGCACTGGAGGCTTCACAGGAGCAATTCAATTATGTAACGTACTGTAGCGGAAAACGGCGACAAGTCAATATCTCGTACCGCGGCAGGCGCCCGTGAAGGAGCAGAAGTCAGCAGAGATCCAGCGACGATGGTAACCAAGCGGTCGTCACTCGCCGCCTTTATCCGACAACTGACCAGAAGCAGACGAGACGCTAGGCGGCGGGGCGAATTGCACAAAATGGTGTTTTTTTACTCCATTTCGGCACTGGTGGAGTATTTGGCACAATTAACTCCCTTTTCAGACGGGAGTAAATGCTGGTAAATCCTCATTTTTACTCCATTATTCCCTCATGGGAGTAAAATGGAGGACAGTCCACCTTTTTACTCCCCACTCATGGAGTAAATGTTTTCACAAATGGAGTGCCGCCACCATTTTTACTCCCTTTTGGGTATATATTTGTTTACAGTGTAGTGCAGGAAATCAGCCAAAGGCAGTGCGAATGCGCAAGTCCTCCGTAAGACGATTTTATTTTTCCAGTTTTATGCTTTATAGGGCAAAGGTATCCCGACCGACGCTGCTTTTCATTCGCAGAATTGCCTTAACGACTACGAAACCGACTCTCTGCAACTTGTGATACCCTGAAAACCGCGTCCGCTGAACGCGGTAAGAACGTCCGCAGATGGAAGTTGATGAAGACGACGATGTGCAATGTGCAGCGGGCATGGAGGAAAAAAAACTGAGGAGGGAGCGTCCGGCGACAACCTTGAAGCCTCGTCTTAACAAGTAAAGATATAGCAAAAAAAAGACAGTGTGTCCCCCCGTGATCGCACCACGTGATAGCGTGCGGTAAAGTTTAGCCCCGCTGCGCGCGCGCATGCGCCGATTAGCGCGGCAGACTAACTGTAGATCAACTTCCTTGCTGTAGACGCCCGCGCCGCGGGTGGCGCATACGCGCGCACTAAAACATACCGGAATCAAAACATAAAGGACCGGCTCGGAGAGCGAAAAACTGAGGGAGAAAACGACTTCAAAACACTCGGCTTGCGAACGCTGGCCGCGTGACGTCATGCTCCCTCCTTAGTTTTTTTTCCTCCATGGAAGTGGGAGCGAGTGTTGCAATTTAACACGAGGCATGATCGGCTGCGGCGATAGCCCTCGTGCAGTGGCCAGCGAAGCTGCGGCCTACTGCTGCAGTGCTGCGTGTCTGCCACAACATTGTCAGCGCTAACGCATGCAGCCCCACATTCTCTCTCGCAACATCCCACGTACTTGAAATTGCTATTCAGGCGTCCACTGAACCAGGGAGGCAGTTATGTGCCTAAAACTGTCCCATGGGGCCAATCGACGAAGCCTGGCTTCTTTCAGTCTATCCGACTCACTTTCCATACCTGCCGACGAATCGCACTGAACCGCCCGTTCTGTACGCATATATATTGTTGCAACGCAGTTTCACCGGCTCCTCCTCTGACGTGATGCCGGATGGCGCGGCGAGCGGCGCTGCCAGCTGCGGCGGTTGCTAGGCAACGGCTCAGCTCGCGGTGTGGCCACCGGCCACAGCGAAACGGCGAGAATAGGGCCAATGTAGCTCTCGCTACAAAACTTAACGGCGTTTATTACTAGCACATCAATTAAGCATTATGCGTTTTCTGTGTTCAAAAATGTTAGTAAAGCTGTTTGAAAAGACCATGCTTCAGTATGGCTGACAATGTTTGGTTGTAATGTGTTCCATTCACTATTGCCAACGTCAGCGGCGAGTTCTGATATTTTACTGTGCGAGCGAAAATCTGGCAGACTTGATGTGCATGAGCCAGGTGAGCTGAACAATGAGGCTCAGAATGATTCCGAGAGAGCGGCTGGACGCTATGGAGCTATGTGAAAACGAAACCTGGCAAACTTTCTATGCTCGGCAAGAGGTTGAAGATTCAGGGTGTGCTTCGGTGCTTATGCGCTTTGATGAGGTGCGCGTAAGGTGACAGTATGAAATCGGCTGCTTTATTTTGTACTGCCTCGAGAGGATCTGTACGATTTGCGTGCGAAGGGTGTGTTGTAATATCCAGATGGCCTGCTCAAATATGAAGCTCGCTCTTTACCATACGAGATATATCTCAGTAAAGCACCACATCAACACCTGCTCACTAAAAATGTCCCGTGACGATGTATTGTACAAAAGCGAAATAGTATGTGTAAAACACAGGCCCAGCCAAAGGTACGGGGGAAAGCGCCACGCTGCGCGAGAACTTCTCAACTTCGTTTCTTTCGTCACACACGTCGTCCTTCTGTTGGCAAAGCCATCCACCGATGCTAAGCTAGAAGGGCGCCAACTGCAGTGTACGGCTTGAAGTACAAAACTGAAGTTGGTCTCTGTCGATATATTATCGCATTTTAACTGCAAAAACGCCACTTTAACCTAAAACGGAGCTTCTATAAGCTACAGAAACAACGAAAAAACTAAATACAGGTGTCGCCACCATCGACTGATTTTGCAATGTAATTTGTGCTGCGTCGACACTGTCTTTCGGGCACGGATCCCGGAGGCTAAGCTCATGGAGTCCGTGATCATGGAGTCCGTGATCACGGAGTCCGTTTCTCTGTAGACGTCGCGAGTTTAAATCGTGTGGATTGAAGATCTTGAACGCAATTTTCTCAGCAATAACTGTGTCTTTTTGCTGATGAACAAATGCATGCAAATACCCAGAAATAGCCGCAGAATCGAACTTTACTGACGACGAAAACTGGTGCGAACATCGTGAAGTGCTCAGTCGTAAAGAATGGTGGGGGAAGGGAACGTTGGATAATTAAGCGGAACAGTTTCGCAGGTCACGTCAGTCACCTGACGGAGCACGCGGTAAAAGGCCAAGGTAGGAGAGGACTTTTTCAGATTCCGACGCACCAAAATGGACACCGCGTGAGTACCAGGCCCTGTACTCCATGCCGGTGGTCATAAACATACTGTGGTGGGCTTGTGATACGAGAGGCGGGCGCAAGCAGTTAGCGCCAGGTCGGCTTCTGCAGTGGTGTCTCGTGCATACTGTATGAGTCGACAATGGGTGGTAGCTGCGTGATTCCGCGAGAGGTCTAACTGCGTAAATATTGAACATTTATTGTGAAAGTGCTTAATTATTTTGACCGGGAAAAACTGCCTCAAATTAAATTACTGTAATTTAATTACTTCCATGTCTGACACATATCTTTTTTGCCAGCGAAGGATAACACGGTGAATTGTGCATTTAGCTTGTCTGTTTACATCACCCTAATGGAAGGCGATTGTTTAAGGCTTCTCTCGGGTTATTTATTAGCTGTGGTGAGGTGGTTTGCTTCCAAGAAGGCCTTGGGCAGCTTTTTGCCGTGAGCCCGCATTTACGCTCACATGTGCCTGCGCGGATGATGGACGCAGCACAGAACACTACAGGCCAGCTGTGCACACTTATTCGCCGACAACTCCTCCTCCTCCTCTCGCTTCTCGTCCAGCATGAGAAACAGCTAATTGCGGGGTTTGTCTGATTCCACCTGCAACTGCGGTTCATGGGACATTAATGGAATGCTCGAGTTTGCGTCAGACCAGCTGCGGTTTCCTTCATACCACGGCCAATATGTCACAACACTAGCAGCTGCCCAATTCGTACATTTGTCTTTTATTCTGCCTGCGCTCCCATTTAAGCGCTCAGTAGGAGGAGGAGAGAAAGGACTCTCAGTCAAGTTCTAGGAGCTTTGATTTTTTCCCCTTTCTAGCTGTGGAGGACTGCCGGTCATAATTAGGCCGTGGAATTCCGCTGCTTCCGGCTGACGACAAAACATTCGTTTCACTGAGCACCACAATGGCCATTTCAAAAAAGGGGGCTACGTGTCGTCGACCCTGCGAGCTGATCCCATTTGTGCCAAAGCGCAGCGTTCAAAAGCGGAAGCGAAGAGGACGCCCCCCCCCCCCCCCCCCCCCTTCCTTCCCCCTTCGTCATTGCATCGGCTGCCGAACCGGTGACGTTCGCTTTGCTCAAACCGCTCGCTAAAAGCGTTCGAGGCACGAGGTGTATTGGTACAGGGCTGCTGCCTATGGCGTCGCTC
The DNA here is from genome assembly GCF_055824585.1 of Amblyomma mixtum. Classification (NCBI taxonomy): domain Eukaryota; kingdom Metazoa; phylum Arthropoda; class Arachnida; order Ixodida; family Ixodidae; genus Amblyomma; species Amblyomma mixtum. Next base: position 63,304,498 of record NC_143016.1, read on the forward strand.
GAACGCGCCACGACCTTTGCTTTATCTCGCGCGCATCACGCACGCATTTGCGCACAGTGCACGCAATCAGGTCTGCCGCGTGGATGCGTTTCCCATCTCTGGAAAACGGATCCGGTACTGGGCCACGGGAATGCTCGATCCCGAGTGAAAACGCAAGGCCTGTTAATCTGCATCCAGCATGGGCAGTTTTGTGCAGTACAACAAGAACTATATGACTGAGCACAGTACTACGGCGCGCGGAATTATGGAGCAAGGGAAAATGGAGAAAGAAAGGCGTGGTACTGGTGCCCGGGCGAGATGCGCCGCAATTGGCAAAATAACTTCCGAGAATTGTTTCAGCACTCTGACCCCGTTCACATTTGATTGAACTGCCCATCTCCGTGCACGGAGTTCCAGAGAGGCTGCCGAGGCGTTTCAGAATTCCAGAATTGAAAATGTATTACAAGCTATAGAACATGATTAGGAAATGGGGTATACAGGAGTAGACCCTGTAGTCGATAACTGTATAGTGTCCTCATGACTGCGTGCGGACGTTCAAGCAATAGCAAACTCGTGTGTTTGGACACGGCTGATTCATCTGTGCGCCGAACTACATGCAGTCGCGGAGCACAGCCGTGCTCTGGCACTCAGCTCCGTTCCAGCAGCAATGCACGCAACAGACGGGCCTCGGTCGGCGCTCAGCCGACCGGATTCACGCTTCAACTGATGGCGGCGAATGCTGGAGCGTGTGTACGCTACGAAGCTCGACCACAACACGTGCTGTTCATGCCCAGAGCCGTTGCTGCAAACGCTCCCTGCCGTCGGTTGCAACAAAAGCATTGCTGGTTAAAGGCAGAGGCTGGTTTGCGGTCGTTCCGGCCGCAGAAAACCTCTACTGGCGTTTCACATTGCTGCGCCATCGCGTCGGCCCGCAGTCGCCGGCACCAGCGAAGCAGACGCCGAGGATGGGCTCCCTCGGATGCATCGTGGTGGCCCTGACGGTCCTGGTCGCTTCTGGCTCGCCGAGGAACGCAGAAGCCGCGGTGATGCCTGAGGAACAGGGTAGGTATTGATCACTGTTGATAGCTGTGTGCTGGTCTCTCCATTGCAGGTTGATTTCTCCTTATATTTGCTGGTATAATTTCTGGCAGTGTGTGTTCGAAGCAGAATAATGGCTGACTCACAGGAGAGCATGAACGAACTGCACACTTTACAAGGGGGACCAACGAAGTGAAGTTGAAACATAATTGAAGACTTGTTGGTTTTACAAATGATGCTGCTTTAATTTTTCGCTTAAAACTACAACTAACATGCGCTTTGCGAAGCGTCGAGCATGCTAACTCCTTTTCTCCCAAATTTAAGGGGTAGCGCATTGTTTCTCTCAATTATCGTAGTTATCAACGTCAGAGGGAGAAAGGGGGGGGGGGGGGGGGGAGGGGTGTTGAGGGGTGTGCAGGTCTGCCTTCATCCCTCACAAGCGAAATGATCGAAACTGCTCCGCATTCCAGTGGCTTTAGCAGAAGTATTCTAGTTGTTTATATTGTATTATCTGCTATTATACAGATATTAGGCCCTATATAACGCAATTTTGGAACCATTCATGCAATTCTAAGTTACAAAGTCACTTTTTTTCCGCTGAAACAATGGCTTCCAATGAAAAATTGGGTGTTTGCTTGCGCATGTGTGCTTTTTCTTGCCCCTTGTTTCTGCTGTCCTCTGAAGAGAACGATCATCTGTTGCTTAGCTTGTTTTGATGTTTTTATTTTTTCTCTGTTTCATGATTAATGTTGGTTTCATTAATTTGTATGGACGTCACTAGTGTTTATTTATTTATTTTTTTTTTGCTTCTACCACTCCTGCCCTATCCGCCAAAGGGCAGCCGGCAGTAACGAGCCACACATGTACAGGAACAAACCTGTCCGGCTCTGAAATTTTAACAAAGGCTACATGTTCTTGAACGTGAGGATATCTTGAGATGGTTTATACGACGGAAAGCTGCAGGATTTCTGCATAATATAAATGTCTCACGGATAGCCCAATTCAAAGCCTTATTAAGCTACAAGATGCCACCAATCTTATTTTCATACTCATTGCTTCAAGTAACTGATATGTTGGACTAAGCATACAGGTACTGAAGTACAGCCAACTGCTGGTTATACGTGTCATCTGTTTACCGCAGAGTAAAGCTCTATACCAATCGGAGCCCTGCATAGTTCCAGTGCGCAGAACCTGTAGAGTGCCAGCGCTGTCGCCATGCTCTCGCATAAACAAGCTTTTAGGAAAGCTGTGAGCTCACTTTCAACTCAGAAGAGAAACCTGTGAATGAGTAGTCAGCTAGCAACGTTACAATTAACACAACTCCACCGCCCGCTAACTGACTGGCTGATTGAACAGCCAACTGGCACCCGAACTTGCACCCGCTAGATGGTTCCATTTGCCATGGCAAATACATGAATGTGCCGTGGTTGTTGACAGCGTCATTCCTACATGCATGTGCGTTATCCGAATGATGAACAGAGTAACCCCAGAAGCGGAAGTCAAGGTGCTTAGTCAGCCGGCTTCTCTGGCGCGCACATTAGCTGACAGAGTGCTTAGCAAATGCTTTTCACGTCTCTTTTTTTTTATTCCAATATATGGGAAAAGAAAAGAGTATATAAGCGCAGTACTCTAGGAACACAATAACGCAGCAAAGGTCGAATGTTTGCCGGTATTTGCATTAAAAGAAGCAGCTTGCATAGTAGGATACAAGTCAAGAACGCAGCGGCAAATACCCCTCAAAAAAGGCTGTCCAGCCTATGGCGTCGACCGATTGTCATGACGTCGCAGTTAATCTCATTTCACGGAGGCGGTTGTCAGTCACTTGCGATTTCAGGCTAGGGTTGGAGGCCGTTGGTTGGAGGGCCGTCTTTGGGAAACATCCACCGCTGCATTCTTGAGCTGTATCCTACCACAGGAAATTAGCTTGAAGCACGCAGGCTAACAGGACAACGGTGCGCATTCGCTTCGCAGCACTTTGTGTGCCCGAACGCTTCACCGCACGCATCGCACACTTCGCCGCTGCGTTGGTACTGCGACATCACTTGGAGCGTCTCCCGCGCACGCTACGCCATGCACGCGCCTGCACTTCGGACGCAGCCTGCCGCCACTCAAAGCTTGTCTCGCCCGCCCTATACTCACTCGTCCAGGTCGCCAAGACGTCCAGAGCAGCACCAGTGGCAACCGGCGCGGCACCCTCCGCCCGTTCGGCTACCTCGCCGGCGTGGTGCGCGAGACCCAGGGGAACACGTCCGTAGAGAAAGTGTACAACTTCGTGTACGGCAACTCCAGCTCCGTGCGACAACTGGTGCGCCTGTACGCGCTCATGTCCATTCCAGTGTTCCAGCAACAGCCGACGAAGCCCACAAGGCCGGCGACTACTGCGTCGACGACGCGGTCGCCGACGTCGCTAACGACGACTACACCCAGGACGCCAACGCCCAGTCCAGGCGGTGGGAACTCGTCGCACGAGACGGGAACAACGCCCACAGGAACCGAGAGCTCATCTGAAGTGGTCACTGAACTCAGCACACCCACGACAAACAGTGAGCCTTCCCGCGGAACAGTGTCCACGCAGGCAGAAACAGAGGCATCAACCAGTACAGGGACTGAAGATTTCTCAACTGAAACGAGTGAGGAAAGCACGCAGCCTGGCAGCACTCAACACGTCACAAGCGAGTTAGGGTCCACCGCGGAATCGGAGCACGAATGGACCTCTACATCGGCTAGTTATGAGGAAACGACACTAACCAGCGATGCAATGAGTACTGATTTTACAGAGAGCGTCTCAGACGCCCTTTCCACGGAGGAGACCTCCATCAGCACTGGAGGAACCTCTACTTACCCGGAATCGACAGTAACGACGGAAGCAACGTCATGGAATGACATAACCACGGACACAGGCCAGACGTCATTCTCGCTGACACCGCAATACACAGAGGAGACTACTACTGGAACGGAGGTAGATAACACGCACGAAACTTTGGACACGTCCACAAACGGTGTTCTTACAGAAACAACGGTTTATTCGACAAATGAACATATGTGGAGTACAGCGAGTACGAATGATCCGGAAACAATGTCTTCACTATTGTCCACTTCTCCTACCGACTCCACAACAGTTGTCACAGACGAACCACCTTCGGAGACGGCTCACGAAACAGATTGGACAACGGTGGACGGGACTACGAAGCCTACGTTGCCCACTACTTGGGGCGAATCACACACTCCTACAGCGAGTACGGATGACCCGGAAACATTGTCTTCACTATTACCCACTTCTCCTACCGACTCCACAACAGTTGTCACAGACGAACCACCTTCGGAGACGGCTCACGAGACAGATTGGACAACGGTGGACTGGACTACGAAGTCTACGTTGCCCACTTCTTGGAGCGAGTCACACACTACCGACCCAGACACAACGCTTGATGAGACAAGCACCCATTGGAGTACGCGCGACCCGACCATAACTGATTCTCTTACCGAAGAAGGCACTGAGTCGACGTCGGAATATACGAACACCGACTCTACGACGTATCACAGTACTACAGCCTTCACTTCCACTACCGAAAATGCGAGAATTGAGTCAACTACCGGAGTAACATTTACTGAGACAAGTAGCGAACTTCACTTGACGACCGATTTAACAACCAGTGACACTGTGACAGATGGTCATGTGCCAACTACGGAACGATATACAGTGACAGATATTTTGGAAAGAACGACCACTGAATCTCCATCACTTGAGACACTGGGGCTTGAGAGCACGACCGAAGACTGGGTGACGGAAAATTCAGCTGCAACACCGACTAAATTTGACACTGCAGAAACAAGTGCTGTTAGTTTCTCCTACACGGAAACAGAGCCAACTAAGACAGGTACCTCAACTGAAACTTCCAGCCAGCATCATACGGAGGACACAACGGATTTTTCTGTCAGTGTGACTAACACGTACACTGAAGAAACTACAAACCATCACGAAAATACGGAGACGACTACTGAAGAAAGCACACGACACACGTCAGATTGGACCGAGGGACCTGAGAGTGCAGCTACTGATGGCGTCACCGACATTACTTATTCTTTAGAATTAACTCCTTCAACAACCGAGCAAAATACAAAAGCTACTCCAACGTCGAGCACTGAAAAGCTCACCGAGGAGACGCACGAAGCAACAGAGTATACGACAATAACAGCGGAGCCTACCTGGATTACTTCAAGCACGAGCACTGATGAGGTGTCTGCGAGCGACACTATCCCTACGACAAGAGAGAGCCTGTCGACAGAGGGGACGAGTATTGGCAGTACATCTTCGGTAGGAGAAGTCACAGAGTCGCCAACCGAGGGAACTTCAACACTTTCATACTCATCTGCGATGACAAACGCTGAGACTGAAACCTCTACAGAGCTAACGAAGATCACAACGACCACTTCAGAGTCGTCCACTCTGGTTTCAAACATCGCAAGTGAGATCACCACGACCGAGCTGGCAACAACTCCAAGACTTTCAACAATTTCAGGCCCCACTTCCACCAGCAGCGAAGAGCAGACAGAAAGCCATTCCACCGGAACAGCTAGTGCGACGGAAGAACAAAACGAAACCAGTGCCACCAGGCAAGATACAACGTCACCAGGCCAAGTCGAAACGATAAGCACTACCATGCAAGCACAGGAAAATTCGAGTACTGTGGTACCGACCGTTCAAGAAACAAGTAGGAGCCTAGAAACGACGGCTACGACAACCGGCATGGAGAGCAATCTTACGTCACCGACACCACTGTCGTCGACAACCTCGGGGAATATTCCTTTCACCGACGAAGGCATAAGCGGCCAGCTGATTGATGGCCAGCGTACTACTCCAAGCCTGCCGTCTTTTACTGATGTTGGTATAGGGGGTGGTCTGATCACTTCTCCAGGAGCGTCACCCGCATTGCAACCCGAGAGCTTGGCATACACGGACGAGGGCATTCACGGTGGGCTTGTAGGCCCCAGTGTCATTTCCCAGTTTGTAAGCTGAAGAGCACCCGACAAGATACATTCCACTGATTGCACGTACGATTTCCTATCGAAGCATTTCATTACACTTCCGTCACGGCATGCTTGAGAACGTTCGTTTAGATTTAGATGCACGATAATTCTTGAAATCTTACTTGAACTGCTGTATCTTTTGCGTAGGTAACCACGTGGCTGCTGACGGACCTTCGCTGGGCACTTCAATGAAACACGCACTCAGAAGGCGTGCTGTACCCTTGCCAACTGCAACAAATGTTTCCCTGGTTCCGCTACCAGATGACGGAACCGACGCAACAGGATTCCCAGAAACCGTTGCGGAGACGGTGTCAGATTCAACTGGTGCCACAGTGGATCTGACGGATGCTATGACGGTCGCAACAATGGAAGAAGGTACGACAGAAGCTTCGAGCGGAGACATGGATTCAGAAGCAACACAAGCACAGTCAGAAGCGACAGGAATGACGTTAGGAGATACGGAAATGCCATCAGATGCTACAGGAGCGTATTCAGAACTTACAGATGCACCTTCAGCAACCACAGAGATACCGCCAGAAGGCGCAGGCTCAACACTAGATGTAACATTGACGCATCCTGAAGCCACGTGGCCGACAGCAACAAACACACCATCGAAGGAAACGTGGCCAAGCCAGGAAACGTCGACAGTTGCGACTACACCGACCGAGGTTGAGGTAACCAACTTCACAAGAGCTGAAACAGCGGCGCAAAGCGAGACAAACACGCCAAGTATGACGGAGCCTTCGAATCAGACGGTTCCAGCAGATACCAGTCCTGTGTCCTATGCCAGTCCATCGTCGCCTTTGACTCAGAGTCCGACGACCCCTCCAACTCAAAGCCCGTCGTTCCCGCCAACCCAGAGTCCATCGACCCCATCAACACAAAGTCAGTCGACATCGCCGACTCAGAGACCTTCCTCGAGGTTTCCGAATTTGCCTTACATGCCGAATCCCATGGTAGTGCCCATGGGGCTTGACGAGTTTATGGGAAGATTCGGTGTTACCAGGACGTCGAGCCGGCCTGCGACTTCTGTAGGACTTCCCTCGCTGTCTAAGCCTATGAATCCAGTGCCCCTGTGACCCGATGACATTTCACCTTTCTTTTCACGCATTGTTCACATATTTCTTCGCGTTTTTCTTTTACACTGTTTTGATAATAAAGAAGTCCTGCGTAACGAACAGTTTGCCTATTGCATTTCAGGAAGCATGGCGCGGAACGTCGTGTCCTCTAGGGCTGTGGCTCAGTGGTGCCTTGAGTGCCTTTCGCAAGCAGCGGGTGCCGTACCCTGCACCAGTGGAAGTTTGCGCGGCACCAGCGGGTGATGCGCATACTTTGTGCCTCTACAGTTAGCGGAGCAGATATTGCCAAGGTCACTGTAGAGGTCAAAAGTTCTTAAAGCGAGGACCAGTCTATACAAATCAAAGCCGATTATAATAAAAAAAATATAGCGGAAGGTGTATCCATCTTGCGTTGTGTGTTACTTGCGTTGAATACTATTTTACAAGCTATACGGACCATTAGTAAATGTGATGCAAGCGACCGTAAGTTGGACATCAGTGACTGTTTACGGCTACCCCGCTAACAAGCAGCCGCTCCGAAGCTGGCGCAACAAGCTGCAATTAAGTTTAGGGAGACAGGCCAACGCACGTCGGCTTGTGATCGCCAGCAAATTTGCTATCCGGATAGCGGCTAGTCTGATAGTATTAAATATGTGCGAATTTTTTTTAACGTATTTACGCGACTCCTGCTAGCGGACACTCTTAAAGGCGCGCAAAAGCTACCACTGTGAATAGAAAAAAGTCGATCACAAGCGTAGACCGAAGACTACCTTACTGCGTGTCTAGAACTGTCTCTCAATCATCGAATCATAAAAATCAGTGGCTAACATTTCCGTTCTTAGATAGTGGCACGACGGCGGCAGTTCAGCGTAGCCCATGAGTTAGGGACCTTTGATGAATTTCAAGCAGCATGTTAAAGCTTTGCGCGTGCTTATCTGATGTCATGGTCTCTGCGTCGGATAAGAGCGGTTAGAGGCGGAAAATTCTGTAGGCTACTCAGCGTTTAATGTAATGATGATGCTGCGTCCGGCTTGGCTAGAAATGTATGTACATAGCACACAACAACAACTGGAAGAATAATTTCCTGTCTTGGGGAGTGCTCAGTGCAATTGGAGACTGACCTTTCAAATGCTTCAATATCTCCATTCATCGCAGTACAAGTGACCCCTGGAATGTAAGCACAAAGTGAACAAAACGTTATCTAAGCCCACTGAGGCTTCCCCCTGCCTTGTTCACTTTGAGCTGTGCTACCTCTGCCATGGACCCCTGAAATGTAAGTAACTCATGGCATATTGTTACAAGTGAGAGAGAAACGAAGCCTTAATATACGGCGTACTTTTTGTATACACACAAATCTTTAAAATGTCCTGATTCACTTCGCCAGAGTTAAGCTCGATTTTCTTGTTGGTTACGTGTGTACGCAGGATTATATTACTTCTTCATGCATTATCTACACAACTTTGCTTGATTAAGTAAATTGTCACTCTCTGCAAGTTAATCATTTTTGCTTGATACTTTGAAATTATTCGGAGGGGTGAGAAAGTTACCGCAGCAATTTTAGGTATGGAAACATCCCTCGCTGCGGTAGACGGCCGCCAGATTGCTTGTGTTTTACATTATTGCAAAATTTACTCTTTTTTTTTTTTCAAACACTATTCTTAAAATGAAGTGAAACACCCACCCCGTTCACTTTCAGCAAGAGCACAGAGTGAGTTGGAGACAAGAGTGGCATGTTTCTGCGGATTTTCCTGCCGCTCAAAGCTGAAGCCTGACAGGAAAGCGACACAAGGGGACGCAAACAGTTCAGTTCTCCGTCAAAAAGCGGTCAGTGAAACTGGCGCTGCAGGAAGTTCTTTGTGACACGTGTCCCTGTGCCGTCAACTGAACCGCGAAGCTAGGATATATATCCTTCCGCGTCCGCGCACAGAATGACATCGAAAGTGCGGGAAATGCGAGCAAATGCCGGAAATAGCCTACAGAAACACAAAACCGCTGCTGGCAGCAACGTCGTCGACAACAATAACAAACCTCCCTCCTCTAACGGCTTATTACCATATATAACAATTTCAGTGCGCTCGTTCTACATACATCATTCATACCCAACAATTTTGCACAAAAGCATTTTTGAACGGGAAACCGTTTATAAGCGCATTTTTCTCATTTAATGTAAGATTTCATTATAACATTCAATATATCCGCAGATCGTCGGACGGCAGTTTTACATTTTTTTTCTATTAAGTTTTTGCTATCGTCAAAAGCGTTCCTTATTGGTTTTCTATAGCGGTCATAACTGTTCAATGCGATCGATAGAAATACTGTGAACGAAATATTTTGCTACACATCAAAGGAATGGACCATTATCTTCAATATTTGCACGAGAGTATCTTACAATTTTAACAATTTTCAAAATTTCGATACGAGAATGTTGGACATGTTTGTTTTCGCTTCAAGTTTTGTTTTTGTACTGTTATCTCTGGTTGTAAGACTAGAACTCACATCATATTTAGAGTAGGCGTTACTACCCCCGCCCCCTCGCCTTTTTTTTTCCCGTTAAAATAAAAAAGAAGCGACAACCTGCACGACGTACTTTCCCACTGACATTCAGCTGTTGATAAGAGGTGTTCGTCCTATGCCAGCTTGACCATGGAATTAGCAAAGCGCGAGAGTGCGCTAGAAGACTGCTTATACCCTTTTTGCTCCATATAGGCGTATTAGTGTTTAGAGTGTACGGCGAGGCTAAGAATTATTGCGCTTTTTTTTTTACTTGCATGAAGCTTGGTGCCCATAGTCTGCTGTGAGACCATGTGTCGGAAATGACACATACCTTTATGTTGCCTGTTAGGATGATGCAGCGCGTTCTAAATTGACTGGCGAACCATAATACGTGTTTACGGGGAAGACGTTGACCACATAGTACAGCCACGGCCCAGTTCTCCAAGGAGCTCGTCTTACAGGGCGACTCTAAGAATGACATCGATTTTTTCATTTTTTTTTTCGCCGCGGACTGCATCCTGTGCTCTGTCTGTCTGACTGTGACTGTCTGTGATGTGCCTTTTGTTTCCTCTTCTTTTGAGTTTTGTTTTTGTATGCTCTGATTTTCCCTTTAAATTGTTGTTTTTCCTTTGGAGCATTAGGTCCTTTTCATTTATCTTGAAATGGTTTGGTGGGGTTTAACGTCCCAAAGCGACTAAGGCTATGAGAGACGCCGTAGTGAAGGACTCCGGAAATTTCAACCACCTGGGGTTCTTTAACGTGCACTGACATCGCACAGTACACGGGCCTCTAGAATTTCTCCTCCAAAGAAATTCAACCGCCGCGGCCGGGATCGAACCCGCGTCTTCCGGGTCAGCAGCCGAGCACCATAACCACTGAGCCACCGCGGCGGCATTTATCTTGAAACGGTGTTAAGCTTGGCAAAGCGTTGTTGGTCCACGCACCCTCTCCCTTTCTTTGATGTTTTTTTTTTTTTACATTTTCTGAGAGGAACAATAAAAGGGCGAAACTTTCTGAAGAGTTGCGTGTACAGTAAAGCATAAAGTTTACGGTGCATACACATTCAAGTAGAGGGCATACATACCTTAGCATTAGTCCAATGTTTTATATAAATCATCCAAGACGGAGTAGATAGGGAATGCTTATGGAGTAATCTTCAGTCAGGTCGGCTACTGCCTTAATAGTAGTCTACTCCACCTGGCGAGATTCTCCGAAAACAAGCGCCTCTCTCACTCCGAATTGAGGATCGATTCGCTATCTCCGTACCATTTACTAGCCGTCCCGGTTAGCATAGCTGGTAGAGCGACTGCCATGCATAAGCGGTGGTCCTGGGCTTAATCCCCGGACCAGAACGATTTTTTTTTTTTTACAACTGCGAAGCTTCTGTGAAGGTTGTGCGGCTTTCCTTTGTAGCCGTATGGTTGCGCTTGGGCGGATGCAAATGAGTAATTACTCCTTTATTATTCCTGCACATTGGATAGAACCCATCAAACAAAATAAGCGTGAGCTTGAGAGGTGGGAGACAAACAAGTATCGGAGAAGCTAGGCTACCGCTTTGTTAAAAGATTCGTCGAGAGCCGGCCGTTATTGGTCGCAGACATGACGCGGAGGCGGCGGCTGCTTGCGCTGACGCTTCTTACACTTTCACTGCTGCGTGGCAGTGGAACGTCCTGCCCCTTCGGCAAGCCGCAGTGTGTGCGTGTACGTGTGGGTTTGGTTTATGGGGTTTAACGTCCCAAAGCGACTCAGGCTATGGGGGACGCCGTAGTGAAGGACTCCAGAAATTTCGACCACCTGGGGTTCTTTAACGTGCACTGACATCGCACAGAACACGGGCCTCTAGAATTTCTCCTCCAAAGAAATTCAACCGCCGCGGCCGCGATCGAACCCGCGTCTCTCGGGTCATCAGGCGAGCACCATAACCACTGAGCCACCGCGGCGGCGGCTGTGTCAACACCACCTTGGTGTTGGCTGTGTGTGCGTGCGTGCTTGCGTGCGCGCGCGAGCGTCTTTAAATCTCTAATTGCAACCAGTTGCCTAGCTGTGATAGTTTAAAAGTTAACTATTAGAAATTAGTTAACCAACTTACTGCTTGAGACAATTCACCGCCTTTCCGGTGTCCGCCAATACTGGTAATACTATGCCGCAAAAGCCATATTTTTACCCCAGAAACCCTATTTTTGAAAGTTAGTTAGTCTTCCGTGAAACACTTGGTATATGTCGTGTCCGGTCGCTGTGTTGAATGCAGCGAAAGACGCACACGGTACTTTTAGACTTCGTTTATTTAAAGCCGATGAGGGTGCGACCAGCGTCGACCGAGGCAGGAGCCGAACTGGCCGCCCGAAGAAAGGAGGGAGCGGAGAAGCGTCCACGGGAGGGAGTGGCTTCCCAAAACAGGAGGAGGGTGCGGGGGCGCACCATGGGGGGGCATCTGGCGACAGCGTGCGACGAGGGGCAAGTGGTCGTTAGGAGGAGGATGCGAGTGGTCGTTAGGAGGAGGATGCGAGTGGTCGTTAGGAGGAGGATGCGGGGGCGCACACACACAAAAGCAATAAGGGGACACAACACTTCCTTCCCCCTTAGAAAGTTGCCTGGTATCGTGCAGGGGGTCGGCGCTCACGCGTGGAGGCGCGCTGGCTTTGTGCGCTCGGGGGAGAAACACTTGTAGGCTGGCTGTTGTTCGCTGTGTCTCCTAGGTCTGTCCTGGGCGAAGTCTCTTCTTCCGGGAAGAGGTGCCAGGCTATGTGGGAAGATGGTGCACGTGTTCTCTCCGCTGGCGGACAGCTCTCAGACGGCGTCGTAAATCTACGCAGCTGGTTGAGATGTCGGCGTGCTACTGTGCCATGTATGTTGACGAGCCAAGAGCGCAGGCCTATGCGTCTGACAATTGTAGCTTCCTCCCAGCGTGGCTTTTTCAGAAACTGTCGGGCGAGGACGCGCTGCCCCTCATTAAGCGTGCCGCAGCGCGGAATTGCTTTTTCTTCCCGGAACGTCTCTGCCTTTGGCTCGGGGAGGATGGCTGTGAGCTGGGTTCGCATTTCACGCTCGAACATCATTTTCGAGGGGGTCTCGCCTGTTGTGCTCTGAACCGTCGTGTGCTGCTTGAAGAGAAAGCGCGCAAGGCGGCGCTGCAGCGAGCCTGTCTGATCTCTTTCAAGGGCGCGTTTTAGCTCGGCTACGTAGCGCTCGGCTTGTCCGTTTGTCGCTGGGTGGTAGGGGGCCGATGTAACTGATGAGATCCCGTTGTCGCGATAAAACTTGAGGATCTCCGCAGACACAAACGGTGTTCCGTTGTCCGACACTACCTTGCGCGGCAGGCCGAACGTTGCAAATAGTGATCGGAGGTTGTCAATGACTGCTGCCGAAGTCGTCTGTCCCATTTGCCTTATCTCAAGCCACTTTGTGTAGGCATCTACGACCACAAGGAAAGTGCAGCCCTCAATTGGTCCTGCAAAATCAATGTGCAGTGTGTGCCATGGTGTGTCTGGCTTTTCCCATTCTGGGACAGGAGCTTTCGGCGGGGCGCTCCGGCTGCTCTGGCAAGGCTTGCATTCTCGCACCACTGTTTCGATGTCGTTGTCAATGCCAGGCCACCACATGTAGCTTCTGGCACACTTTTTCATTGCAACGATGCCCCGATGTCCGGCGTGGATGAGAGACATAGCTTGTGCGCGTAGTTCTCTCGGCATCACAACTCGGGACCCAAATATGATGCAGCCGCGATGGGTGCTCAACTCTGTAGCTCGCCTGCGGTAAGCGTCGAAGTTGTCCCCTTTGAGTTTATGCACGTTGCCTTGTTGAACAGCTGTGTAAACTAGCCGGAGAGCTGCGCACTTCTGCGTAGATGCTGCAACTGTGCCTGCTGTAAGCGGAGGTTCTGGCAGTGCTTCGAACATCAGAACGTCTCCTGGTGGAAATGGTTCGTCAACAGTTGCGTCTAGTGGCAGACGGCTTAGCGCATCGGCGTTTTGATGTTTACTCCCATTGCGGTAGACCAGAGCGTAGTCGTACGCTGAGGGTTTGATGCACCAACGTGTCATTCGCGGAGACAAAGTTGGTGGCATAGGCCTTTGTGGTCCCAGAATGCCCAATAGCGGTCGGTGATCGGTTATAAAGGTCACCTTCCGGCCGGCAATGTACTGGTGAAAATGTGTCGCCGCGTAGACGATGGCTAGCCCTTCTTTGTCAAGTTGCGCGTAGTTGCGTTCTGCTTGCGACAACGTACGTGAGGCGAAGGCGATGGGAGCTTCCCTTCCTTGCTCGTCAGTTTGCGATAGAACCGCGCCGACTCCGTACGGTGATGCGTCGCAAGCCAAAAGCAGAGGCTTCCTTTCGTCGTAGTGGCGGAGGACTGTACATCTTCGAATCAGGTCTTTCAGGGCATCGAATGACTGCTGATGGCGTGGCGACCATGTCCATGTCACATCTTTCCGAAGGAGTTGGTATAAGTCGTTGGCCACGGTAGCTCTTTGTTCCAAGAACCGGTCGTAGAACGTCAAGAGTCCGAGAAAAGCCTGTAGCTCCTGCTTGTTTGTTGGAGCTCGTGCTTCTGTGATCGCTCGCACTTTGTCCTCGGTAGGGTGAATGCCTTCCGCATCAATTCGGTGTCCCAGAAATTGCACCTCTGGCACCGCAAAACAGCACTTCGATTTGCTTATGCACAAATTAGCGTTTGCTAGCCTTTCGAGAACGAGCTCTAGGCGCACTGCATGCTCTTCAGTGGAAGTGCCACTGATGATGACATCGTCAAGGTAGACACAAACTCCTGGGATGCCCTGAAGCACTGTCTCCATGAATTTTTGAAATATGGCCGGGGCTGCAGCTACGCCAAAAGGCAGTCGCTTGACTTTGTACAAGCCTTTCAGTGTGTTAATTGCCAATAATTCAGCAGTTGACTCGCTCACCTTCAGCTGCTGATACGCCTGGGTGAGGTCCAATGTGCTGAAGACTCTTGCGCCACGCAGTACACTGAATACTTCTTCAGGTGTCGGTAGCGGGTAAGAGGACGCTTTAGTCGCAAGATTGACGGTGCTCCGGTAGTCTCCGCAGAGGCGTATGGTTCCGTTCTTCTTGCGAACTACGACAAGTGGTGTGGCCCATTCTGAATGCTGCGTCGGCTCGATGACACCTTGCTGCTCCAGTTTGTCCAACTCTTTTTCAACTGAATCTCGGAGAGCAAACGGCACCGGCCTGGCCTTCAGAAATTTGGGTTGCGCGTTGTCCAACAACTCCAGTGTGACCGGGGGCCCTTCGTTTCCTGGAATCTCTTCCGAGAATACTCTTTCGTATTTCTCTTGCAGTTGCTCAACCATGTTCTGGCTCGGCGTCTGGTGTATGCCGCATATCATCACGCCTAGTGGAGAAAACCAGTTTCTCCCTAGAAGGCTTGATCCTGTGCCCTTCACAACAAGCAGAGGTAGCGTATGGGTCTGGCCGTTGTAGTTAACCTGCACGTTGGCAGAGCCCAATAGTGGCAGATTCTGTCCTGACCACGTTCGCAGGTGCGTGTCGTCTTGTTGCAGGGCGGGTGCGTCAGATGGCCATGAAGTTCGGAACGTGTCCTCACTGATCAGAGTACAGGCTGCGCCGGAGTCCACCTCGAACTTAATCAGCTGGTGATGTACGCTTACTTCTGTAAAAATCTTCGGTCGCGTGCCGAGATTCATGGTGTTCAGGTCGTACAACACAGATGGTGTTGCTGATGTTGTTCCATGGAGATCAGATAGCGGCGTATTCTCTGAGGCGTTGACGCTGTGATTAGGCTGGGAAGGTGACTTTATCTTGGCAAGTCTCCGTTTCGTAATGCATGCTCTTTCGATATGCCCTCGCTTGTGGCAAAAATTACACGTGGCTGACTGGAATCGACATCCCTGGGGGTTGTGTTGGTCGTCACACCGCCAGCAGCGTTGTGCCTTTTTGACCGATTTTACAACAACAGAAGGCTTGCGCACCTGGTTGCTTGTCTGGTGTACCGGCTCGGTGTTCCGGCGAATCCCTCTCTGCTGGTGACCGGCGCTCTCCGCTCGAACGGCGATGTCGTAAGCTTTGCTGAATGTGAGGTCCTTCTCAGCGAACAGGCGCTGCTGCAGTGACTCGTCACTCAGTCCGCACACAAATCTGTCGCGTAACATCACGTCCAAGGGAAGCATGGTGGTGTTAGCAGAAGAAGCTGCGTCTCCCTCCTGCCCGGTAGCTGTTGTCGACAGCGTTCCAAAATTGCAGTCGGCAGCGAGCTTCTTGAGCGCGGCTACGTAGGCGCTCACAGTTTCTCCTCCCAGTTGATCTCGTCGTTGGAAGCGAGCCCGGCTGTAGACCTCGGATGGCCTTGGGTCGTAGTGCTTTTGCAGCGCTTTTACGATGTCGTCGTAAGACACTGCCGCTGGTGTGCTTGGCTGAATAAGGGCGCAGACAGTATCGTAGGTCTGCTCCCCGCACAGCGTCAGCAGGTTGGCCCTCTTCAAGGCTGGGTCTGTGATGTTGTTAGCTTCAAAGTAGAACTGAAGGCGTCCAACCCACGATGACCACGATGAGCCGTTGAATTCTGGTATCTGATTGGGAAACCCTCGCGTAGCCATGGCTTGTCAATAGCGTTGCGTAGCGCGGGTCGAATCCACTTTCTCGGCGCCACTGTCGTGTCCGGTCGCTGTGTTGAATGCAGCGAAAGACGCACACGGTACTTTTAGACTTCGTTTATTTAAAGCCGATGAGGGTGCGACCAGCGTCGACCGAGGCAGGAGCCGAACTGGCCGCCCGAAGAAAGGAGGGAGCGGAGAAGCGTCCACGGGAGGGAGTGGCTTCCCAAAACAGGAGGAGGGTGCGGGGGCGCACCATGGGGGGGCATCTGGCGACAGCGTGCGACGAGGGGCAAGTGGTCGTTAGGAGGAGGATGCGAGTGGTCGTTAGGAGGAGGATGCGGGGGCGCACACACACAAAAGCAATAAGGGGACACAACAGTATACAAAGCCCTTATATGCAGTATTGTAGCTGTAGGGGACTATGGTGCTCTCGCGCACTCTTTTATACCAAAAAGATTACCGTAGTCGGATGAAACTCAACAATGAAGCGACAGACGTCCCTCAAAGGAGGCCCTTCAGCTGATGGGCCCTACAGCTAATGGGGTCAGCCGATTGGCATGATGTCGAGGTCAATCCCAATTCACTGAGGCACCAGCTGCCATTCATCTGAGATTTCACGATACGGGATTGACCACGACTTCATGGGAACTGGTCGCCACCACTGCAGCTGGAGGCAGTGGCGTAGCCAGAAATGTTTTTCGAGGGGAGCTATATGCCCCCGGCAAAGAAATAAAAAGAAAGCCTACGCCCAAACGATATCGTACTGTGATTTTTCTTCGGTAATAAAGTTGAAAGGTCAGTCGTTTCGTTCATTATAATGTCTGCATAAAAATATGAGTGCCTACAGGAGTGCGAGGACTTGATTCCTAGTTTTTCTCAGAAAAAAAACAACAACATTCTTATGAAATATTTTCACTTTATACACAACAACACAGAAGCAGCCCTGCCCTCTTCACTATCAACACCACGTTGACTATGTCAACGTTGCTGATAAAAGACTGACGCATGGCTAGTTGCCTGATCAAGCCCACAGCTGCTACTCCTGTAGGCTCAGACTTTCATGGTATAAAATGAATTAGAGTGCCCCAGTCCGCATACTTAACCCGAACGCTCAAGCGCGTGACTTGGTGAGACATTAGCGCCTCAGAACGAAAGTGGAGGCGGAACATGAAGAATTTTTGTTTTAGAATTTGTTAGCCCCTTAAATAATCATTTTGTATTGACAGACTGTGATTATTTCCCGTTACTTCTCTCTTTCCTCTTTAATTCCCCTCATTTCCTTCCCCTGTGCAGGGTAGCCAACCGGAATCCTTTCTGGTTAACATCCCTGCCTTTCCCTCTCTCTCTCTCTTGGTTATCTCGTTGTTTTCGTTTTAGCGATATTTCGCTAGCTCGAGTGAAATTGAGCCCGAGTTAGGTGGCGCTGAAGCTTCGCCGCTCTGCGCTCGTGAGCCTCGTTTTCCGAAATGAAAAGGAGGAAGGCCTCTATGACGCTCGTGCTCTGCTCTGCCGTTTGCATCGCAGCCCAGACGCTCCTGTGCGCAAGCCTTACGCTATGGATGCTTACGGTTCCACTGCGTTTCTGAACCACTCGCCGCCTCCTAAGCGCCGCCGGCACCGGTACCCCGCAGAATGTGGTCAGACGGCGCCCCTATCTCCGCATTGCGTCTCACCGACAATGCAGTTTTCGACGCCTTGCGACCCTTGGTTTACTTCGCCTACCTCGGGCCACTTTCAGCCCCAAGGCACGACGGACCAGTACGTGCCTTACCACCCCTACCCAACCCAGTGCATCGCGTTCTCGCCTCCACCTTTCGTGGAACAGCAACCCTACCAGCAAGCCTACCAGCAGCCTCCTTGTCACGAACCCTCCGGGCACTTCTGCGAGGCGCCTGCCTTCCCTCAGTTTCCCCCTGAACAATGGCCCATGGCTTTTCCACAAGCAACAGGGTTTACCGTCTTGCCTCCGCAGCCGGACGACAAACAAAAGAAACGACGCCGAGACCGAAGCCCGAGGAGTCGGTCCGCCGGACAGCTTCTGCCGCGACGAGACGATGACGGTGACAACAGCAGTGGTATTTTCTTCTCTCGAAGGCAACGGAAGGCTGGTCGTCCTGATCGACCGACGCAAAGAGTGCGTGCCTCCGGTAGCAGCGAGCCCAGTAGTGAAGCGAGCAAGCGTATCTCAAAAAAGACCAAGAACTTTCCACTCTTTCCCTTGGCGCTCGTAGCTGTGCTGGTCATAGTCGTTGTCTTTGGTTCCGCTGGAAAAGTGATCAAGGTCATATCGCAAGAATTTCCTCCGGGAGGCGCCATCGTGAACCGCCGTGGGCTTCCCACGCCACCCAGGTCTTTCCCCCACCGGCAAGCGAAGGAGACGATTGCACGAGCCTGCGACTGGGAGTCATGTGAGTGGCAGGGCCGGTACCTCCAAGACAAGCTCAACTACTCCGTTTCACCGTGCGAGGACTTCTACTCGCATGTCTGTTCAAGTCAGTGGTTCACGAACGCTGACGTTAACTCACAGCCGTACGCTTACTCTGCGCCCGCTTCGGTCATGCTGGGACTCTGGAACTTCCTGAAGAAACATCGAGCGGACACCGCGAAAGTCCAGACTTCATTCGTGAGCGATGCCTCGATTTTTCTGCAACGCTGTGTGCCTGGCTCCAAAAGGGACACGGACTGGAAGGTATTCCGCAAAATTCTTGAAAATGTGGGCATAGACGAGTGGCCATACGGAGGAGCTGTGCCACACACTGAGGCTCATAAGATCGTAGCAAAAGCAGAGAAGATGCTTGGGTTCGCAACTCTCGTACGCGTGTTTCTCAGAGGGCGACCTTCAAGCCACGAGATCATGCTGCATGTTAATTCGCCACCTGTACTGCTGAGACTCTACAAGGATGCCTTTCCCGGAAAGGACATAAAGTCGTACGGCGAGTTCGTCTACCAAGTCCTGTCTCTGTGGAATCCAAGCGGCCAAGACGTCCTGCCGAGCGTACTGGCACTCATGGACTTGGAAGAAAGACTGAGCATAGCGGCTTCCCATTCTTCGCGCAGCGTGCCGGTGCTTCACGTTACGATGCCCGTGGCCACGATAAAGTCGTACGCTCACTGGAACTGGCAAGCCTACTTCAAACTCTTCCTCGACGGAAACACGGCGCTGCATTCAAACAGAAAAATTGCACTTCTCGACCCGGTGTACTTCAACCACCTCACAAGCATCCTCTCTCATGTAACAACACGTACTATCCTCAACTACGTCGGCTACAAATTGGTCGTATTTCTCTCTCCCCTCCTCCCTTTGAACAAGGCCGGCTTCATGGTGCCTGTCAGCTACCCACACCATCTCTTCAAAGGTGTTTCGAAGCGACTGGAGGCGTGCATGTTCTTTCTCGAACGGCTATACCCCGTAGCCACTAGAGCTCTCGTTTGGTCTCATGTTGTGAAGAAGGCCCCTTCGCTATTGTCCGGCGACCTAGCCGACCAGCTACAAAGCATGGAGCAGCTGGCGCGCAACGAAATGAAGCACGCTGCCGCCCACGCACCGTGGCTCACCCACGAAGAAGCAGCAGTGGCCGTGCTGAAGATGGAACGCCTGCGACTTGTCCTGGCACCGAGAAGCCACGACACCGCGCTTCACCGACTTCACGCCGTTTCGCCCCTCTTCGACAACGTCAGCCTCATCGAAGGTGTGTACAAACTGCAACGGACCCTTCGCGCCAGCTACTGGCGCGGCGAAAACCTCAGTCTGTACCACGAACCGGCCACAGCGACGGACAGCGCCTTCCGACCCGGATTCGTTTACGAACCCGACCTCAACAAGGTGTCTGTGTCTCCGGTCACCGTCGACTTCATCGTGGGCATGTCGCGTAGCCTGGACGCAACGGCCGTGCCGTTCCTCTTGGGCGAGTTGGTGCGCGGCATGTTCTCAGCGATAAGCATTAGCGGTTCGACCATCGACGCCGACGGAGACCCGCGCCAGTGGTGGACGTCGACGACGGAGGACCGCTTCATCCAGAGGGCGAAGTGCCTCCAAAACAGCTTCGCCGATGTATCGAGGTTGTACGTCAAAGAGGGGCTGCCTGACAAGTTCGTCTTCATGGAAGAGAATGTCCAGGACGGCGCGGTGGTCCACCCCTTGTACAACATTCACCTGCGCATGGCTAAGAGCAGCGGGAAAACCGCTGTCATTCCTGGCCAACCCAAGACCCTCAGCCCCACCAAGCTGTTCTTCATCAATTGGGCGTCCACGTTCTGCGAGCCGCAGCGGCCTGACGGGGTGTCGAGAGACCGCCTCCATTTCAAGATATCGGTGCCATCCAAGGCACGGCTGAACGTTGCCGTGTCGCGGTTCGCACCCTTCTCGGCGGCTTTCAAGTGCCCCGTGGGATCAGAAATGAACCCATCGAAGGCATGCTCTTTTTGGTAACAATCTTGCGTCTTTCTGTCTGCCTTGTCATTTAAGGGAGCTACAACCGCACGCATGTAGCACCCTTCGCTCATAGCAAGAAGCTGCGTAACTTTCCTGGCTGCGGTTCCAGCTGATCTTTTTCAGTGCTTTTCCTTCGACGCGAAATGCTTTGCGCTGAAGTATGGAATGGGTTCACTGCTTGCTGAGCGACTGGGTGCTCCGAACGAAATAAAACCACGCGAAGTCGTTTTATTTACGCTTCTATAATTTATGCAGGTGAGGCATACCGCCCGCAGACCATAAAACGCGTGGCTTGGACTGACGTTAGTGCTGGCTGCTGGGTAGAAGACCATGCTGCACAGCGTGCTTGCAGCGGTTGACTTTAGCGGATGGCAGCTAAAATGGTCTCTGACCCACCCGATAAAGCTCAGCGGCGGTAATGTCAAGCCAAGTCATGAGCTCGAGTGTTCATGACAAGTCTAAGTCTGTGGGCGGCGATACTGTTCAAATAAAAGGTGATCCAAAAGTCTCAGAAAAACTAAAAATTCAATAATTGGAAAGTAGATAAAGCAGCGTGATGTGGTTTTGACAAATTTACTCCAAGACATCGGACGTTTTTTTAATAACGAAAAATTTTATTGCCATATTCGTGACCGAAAGGTGGCGCTGTAGCCACCTGGCGCTGTAGCCACCTGGTGTCTTAGAACGCGCAGCTACAAAAAGAAATTTAACGAAGAAGATGACACATGTGCAGTGTGTGGTAGATCTGTGGAAACAATTGAACACCTCATAATCAAATGTGATGGTATCCATCCGGATGTCGATGCAGGCACAGTCACTCTTCCTGAGGCTCTAGGGTTTAAAGATAACAATGGTCATGTAAATAGATCTGCAGTGGAAGTTAGCAAAAAGCGATTGGAGGATTGGTGGCTGAAAAGCAGAGATGTGGCATAAGGTTAGAATAGTAGGAAACCGTAGGTAAAGATGATGGCGAATCTTAATGAGAATTGCCAACACAGTACAAAAAAATAGTAAAGAAAGAAAAGCTGAGCATGGTGGCAATTGCCACCAACCCGTTTCAAAGGGGGCGCTCCTATCCATCCATCCATCCATCCATCCATCCATCCATCCATCCATCCATCCATCCATCCATCCATCCATCCATCCATCCATCCATCCATCCATCCATCCATCCATCCATCCATCCATCCATCCATCCATCCATCCGTCCGTCCGTCCGTCCGTCCGTCCGTCCGTCCGTCCGTCCGTCCGTCCGTCCGTCCGTCCGTCCGTCCGTCCGTCCGTCCGTCCGTCCGTCCGTCCGTCCGTCCGTCCGTCCGTCCGTCCGTCCGTCCGTCCGTCCGTCCGTCCGTCCGTCCGTCCGTCCGTCCGTCCGTCCAATTTGCTGTATTTCTCTTTCCGCTTTTGCTGTTTTTACATTTCCTCTTCTTCATACTTCCACTCATACACTTTTAGGCTGTAGACACTGCCTGTGTCCACCCGTTGTGAAGTGGCTAGTCACACTTATATCTTCATCAATATCTATAAAACAATTGAAGCGCCATCTTTCCATGGCAAATGTCACTGTTCTCGCCATAAAACTTTTCGCTGTCAAAAAAATTCCCGTTCTTTTTTTGCGTTTCTGTGCAAGCCGCATCTGGCTAGGGTGCATACTTTTCGCGTTATTGAATTTTTACTTTTCCTGTGACTTTTGGATCACCCTGCATCAGGAGCGTTTGAGCGTACAGAACTTGCCATTGCGCATGGAATGCAGGTTGCGCAGTTATCAAGCACTTCCATCGAAACTCATTTAAACGATGCGTAATAATGTACTTAATGATTCAATGCGGCTTGTTATACTCAGTGGTTCAAAAACTGGGTCCAAATGACTTTTAAATGTGCACATGTGGTAGAGCTTCAAGGGTACAAAAGTTCTCGCTTTTTTAATTTCGTGAGCTATAGCACTACTCAGGAATGAGTCCGAGTTCTTCCTCCTTAGTTTTAGTAGCCTCAGTCTTCCATCATTAAATATAGCACTAGAAACAGTCTTCCTTTGTACAATGCTCCACACTCTTGATCATATCTGACGCCTCAAAGCGACATTTGCTTCCTACTATTCTTTAAATGAGTCTGTAAAATGGCATTATTTGAACGAAATTAAACGCCATTGACGCCGAATGCGCCTCTATATGAAAATCTTGACACGCTTCAGCGAGAGTCAAGAACGCCTAATGGTAAGAGAACACGTGCAACTTGATAACGCCAAGAACACTGCTAAAGGGTGCATGTTTTTTTTTAGTAATTAGAATCTCTCCTGATATGCAGGATAGGCTTCGACAGCATCTGCTGTGTAAACCACTGCTATGCGTAAGACATTTCGCGTTGTTTTCAATTTCTTCATATCGTGGGAGAGGCCTTCGCCCCGCAGTGGGCGTAATCAGGCTGATGATGATGTTATTGACGCGCTGCATAACCTCCAGATTATAATGTTTTATTCCTGGCACTTTGTTTACGAAAGTGCCAGGAATGAAACCTCCCAATTCCTCAAAAGCGGCCGAGAGCCATCCCTGATTTGCAATAAAGGCTTATAGTCATACTGGCACATTTGTACACGCCTATTAGAACGTGTTGGGCCACTGCCCAGGGTCCGGACATTTTTGAAAAACAAGCCCACTGCATAGATGAGGCATCGAAGATAACCTCTGCAAAATACTAGAGCCATGCGCGCCCGAAAAGCTGCGAAAATTCAAATCAAAGCCCGCTCGTTCTTTCCTTCAACAAAAACGGGCCCGGCCCACTACTCTGAACCCCGTTGACGTCATGGGGGGTTACTTTCGCTAAAGGCACTCCATTGGTGCATCGTTCTGACTGACGGGAGAAGGTTGGGCGTAGCCTTGGCGTCGCGTCGTCTGCACAACGCTTTCCGCAGCGCCTTCTGTTCTGGCTCATGCCTACAAACCCGCATGAAGGAACAAAAAAAAAACTGCGGAGGGAGCGTGCGGCGACAGCCTTGAACCCTAGCCATAAAAAGTAAAAAAATAGTAAAACTGAGGGAGTTGGTTCGCCCCCCCCACAGTGATCACGTCACGAGACGCTCTGCGTGCGCGCTCCCTTCTCAGTTTTTTTTCTTCTATGCAAGCCCCCCAAAACAAGGTTTTAATTAGTAGTGCAGCAGAGCCTTTCCCTCGCTCGCCCACTTGACCGCTCCGCACAGACACCGCTTATCCTTTGTGCATCTTGCGTACGCCTTGACTCCAATGAACGACATGGGCTTCGGAGCGGAGAAAAGACACAGAACACAAACACACATGAAGAAATGCAAACGGGCGGTTGCCGGGCCCGCACTTCCCCGTGTGTTTCGAACAGAACCGACTTCCGCCCCTCCGCTCGTGAAGCCGTGGGGAGGCCTAAAAAAAAATGAAAAGGTGGCTCGCTAATTGGGAATGACAAACAGATGTATGAAAGGATGCGCTCGCTAACAAGTCTAGGTGGTCGAGCCGATCGCGCCTCTCGATCGTTCAGTGTGCGCGCCCGCAGCGCCCCCCCCCTCCCCTCGAACAGACCCAGCAGCAAAAACCAAGAAAAGAATTCTATTGAAGGCGGGGCCATGACGTACCCTGTGACGCACTCCACAGACAACACGCCTCCGGCTTACGTCGGAGAAGGAAGGGGTGATTTTGCCTTGCCGAGCCTACTCGACGAGGAGCGGGAGAGAAGAATTTCGAGGAGGGAATGGAAGGAGAGGAGGCTCGCTCAAAGAGAGGTAGAGAGTGTCTGCTGCGCTGGGGTGGGCAGGGGCCCTTTAAATATTTATCAGCTCATTTAGACGATGAAGGAGAACACGTCTTGGAAGACTGCTTAGCAAGAGCGCCCCTTTCGCTATTCACATGACGTCACTGGCGCCAGTTTGTTGTCCCGCGCGTAGCTTCAGCGGTGCAGGTCGGAGCAAGTGGCAATAATCCCGTTATACTCACTCGCGGCCTTTCGCTGTGCTCCATGGGCAACAAAATGGCGGTCACTGTCTCTATACTAATTGGAAGCGCGGTTAAGTACTCTGCAATTTCTGTCCGCAAGTTTTCTGCTTGGCGTGTCGCGTTTCTTAAAAAAAAATAAAAACTTTGCGTCTTAATGTACGCTTAGTATCACGACCATAACCCAGCTGATGCCTCTTCCGCACCAGATCGACAGTCAATTTCATGTTGCAGGCAACGCTCGGGTGGCGCAGCGGCTGCCGCCATACGCTCTGCGCCACCTATTGTCAACATTCTACGACTTCTTCTACCAGCTTGAGTTTGCTCCGTGACGTCATAACGTCACATGACCACGCGCTGGCCGTTTACAACTGTTTCTTTGCATTCAGTCAGCCTTGAGCTGTGTGAGTGTACGAGGAACATTGTACTCTGATCAGTATATGTGACTCCTCGCTATGCGATGGCAACGTGAAGCGAGTACTCCAGGAAAGGAGTGGAACGTACTTTACAGAGCTGTTGTCAGTTATCGATGGCACGACAATTTTTCTTTTCTTTTATTAGTACGTGCTATTCTGTCTGTAGCCTGGCCAAACCAAAACTACGCATTGCGGCGTCTTCCCGATACAACTTTATCTAATATTACCAGCTTGTTACAAAGAAGTAAAAGTTAATGAGGCTGGTGAACACTGATATGTCATAGAGTCCTGCCCTAGTTATCACTGAAATACTGGCCGCGCGTCAAGACACAAAGTGAGTGGCCCAGACATGGATAGCACCAGCACGCAAAGGACCATTTTGATATCACTCTTTACAGCTTGAAATGTATAAACAGTGAGACTTTCTGGCGCATTAAAATGTTTGAATTGCGTGGTTATCCTTTCCAACCTTTGTTTGGAACAAGCACGAGTTAAAATGATGCGTTTTCATGGTATTCCGATGCATTGTCATAACACCTAATTGCACGACTGACTAAATTGGTACCTTGCTCATGGTGTTATCGTGCCGCAAAATCAGAACGCACTGAATTTTGTAAAACCGAACCACCCATTTAATTAAATCATTTACCCTCCCTTCAGGTTTCCCGTGAAACCCACATCACCGGGACGAACACATCCGAGGAGCGTGTAGCTCTACATGTTCGGAAATCGGGTCTTCTCAGTTGACTTGAGAAGGCGCTTTCTAAGCTCGCTGGGGAACTTCTCGAAGCATTTCTTGCACACTGGCCTCAGGTCGACGTCGAGAAATCTGTTTCTGCAAAGACAGAACAATGAACGCACTTGTAAGATGAATCTAACATACAAGGTAATACGTATTGAAAATCGATACCTCGCTTGCAGGTGCAAACTTGCTTGCTGGGCACTTTCATGCTGATAAAATCCGAAAAAAGAAAGCTAGGTGAATGGAGCACAACTGTGCTGATGACTTTTGTCCAATGACAGTTTTCCTCTCCGCCGAAGGCAGCAACGCAGCATTTTATCCTTCGTTGAATCAGATTAACTCCGCAAGCAGCAAACGCATTTATTTTTCCCTGAAGGCGACGTCGAGACATAAATGAATAAAAATTGATAAAGTGACTTACTTCGTGGCGAGAGGTCTGTCACAGTACGAACAGCAAAAGTGTTTTGGGCACCACATTTTGTTCAGCGACCTGTAGCCTGGGTGAAGAAAAATGAAGGAAGGCAAGTTATACATACTAAGCCGTCCAGATACACTCTTCATTACAATGACGTGAGGCGTCATTAACGTGAAAGAAGACGCTGGTACCGCATCTTCTTTCTGCCGGTACTTTCACTGTCAGGCGTCATGTACCGATTCCATGGTGTCACCTTCGGTAACAGGCAATTAGGCACGCGCATGCAGTGACCTGATGGATTTTAGGGCAGAAACAACTGAAGAAATATTCTGCTACCTATGTTGCGAACTGTCCGATATGGTAAACTTGTTTTGCGGTGAGATTGAAGCAAACGGCAATTCCAAAACGTGTTGTACGGTGCTTCCGTGAGCTTACTGTTTACCAGAAAGGCATGAAACGAGACGTGGTGACATAGTCGCCGTACAAGCAGCAGGAGGAGGACTAACTTTTTTTTGTCATATGACGAAGAGGGTAGGGGCAGGGCTTGGAGATAAGGTTTAGACCGGCGCGTGGGCCCTGTAGACGGCGCTAGGTGATTTGAAGTCTATGCTTCCTAGCGACCTCCAGGGCCCACTATCCGCGGAGTTGTACCTCCGGGACAGGGCTGAACAACGCAGTCTCCCACTGACTTTGCTTTGAGATTTGGAGGCTCAGAGGTGGTTGGTCTTCTGAGCACTCGAATAGGACGTGATTGAGGTTCGCTTTAGAATGACTGCAGAGATTGCAGCGGGAATTGTATTCCGCCGGATGCACCAGGGAGTACCGTACAGGGAAAGCGGGGTACTCTTTATTTTAAAGAGACGACGTGGACAACAAAATCCATTTCCTGTTCTGAGTAAAAATTGATTATCTGGCTCTTTCTGGCTGCGTTGACGTTTGTCCAGCAGCGAAATATGCATTTATCGCTGAAAAAAAAAATGGATTTCAAAATTTTCCGGCCATTCCATTCCAATTATTGACGTCATTCCCGGCAAGAGCGGGTTGCCACTGTTTTGAAGTGAGTGGCGGTGTGGCGTAGGCTCTGGTATCTGGGAAAAAAACTTCGTCGACACAAGCGTTTTACCTGCAAAATCGATCGGTGATGGCGACACCTGTGTTTCGTTTTTTTAGGCACATTCTAGTTTACAAGAGCCGTGTTTTCGGTGAAAGTGGTCTCTTTGTGGTCAGAACGCGGTAGCCACTCGATGCAGACCAACTTCTACTTGTCCTCATGCTGTGTCCCTTTAAGTACGTTTATTGTAACTCATAATGGAAGTTGCAGCCCTCTTCCAGGTGATCCCGCAGAAGTCCACATGTATTATAAATGCCTGCTTCCAGCGTTTTAAAACAGCGGCGATAATTAACTGCTTCACGTAATGTAATGACACTCAATGACACACGGTCACACAGAAGAGACCCTCATGTACAAAGTTCATGCAGGTATCTCTAACGAAACATTTCCGACAGAAGACCGCTTTTTCCAGTGTGTTCATGAAAACCCCAAGATAAAAGTAGATTTCAAATGATGGAGTATTTATTGCACTCCCTTATTTCAAGGCCGCTTTTCCAGAGCGCCGCTCCTTCTCCAGCGTTCATTCCTGTGAGAGTCCGATTGTGAAATCGGCTTGAAACAAAGAAAAACGGGGTGGAGGGAGTTGCGAAATTTTGTTTCGCATAAAATTTGCCGAAAATGAGTGTTCACGAATGTGCGCGCACTTACTGAAGCCGTAGCGAGTTTTAGAATAGGGGGCCCTATCAATTACAGGGATATCGAAATGAGGGGCACTTGTGCGAATACGAAAGAACACTAAGGCCCCTCGGGTTATTCTCCTGCGCATGCGCAATGGCGCTTCGCTATTTCCCTATCCTTTATTCGATAGGGTTCCCCTATTTTAAAACTCCTTATTTTTGTTCCGAGCTCGGGTGATCGGCCATGAGGGCAAGAAGGTCACACAGATTAGCTAAATCCTGGGATGCTGACCTTGGGCCGAGGGCAGGTTGCAGATGTAGCAGACGTAGCCGAAGAGCTGTTCGAAGTGCGTCTCGCAGTACGCGTGCCCGTTCTTCTCGTAGTGCTTGCGGCCCAGGAACGGCTTCTCGCAGTGCGCGCACACGAAGTGCTGCAAGAGGCAAAAGGGTCAAATTGAAGGACCCGGAAACCCCGCGGTTCTGGCGAATACTGAACAGCACCCTGTACGACAAGGCAAGGCCACAGACACCCCGCTGCAGAGCTGGGGACACACAGAGGGAGATACAATTAATATTCGAGAATTATAGGAGCGACAACTACGGTAGTAAAACCGAGAATGGAGGAGACCAAAGATGATAGTTACCTGTACTTTAGCACTTAGCTGTCGCAACAGAAGGTGTAAAAATTGTGAGATCTTTTGTTTTTCCAGTAGTCGCGGATCAAACATCTGAGTAAATGTACAGGTTGGAAACAAGCCCTCACTTGGGAAAGGATTTACTTGTGAGCTGCTTTATTATAGGCGACTGTCTTTAGCTGAAAAGCTGCCCCATGTCATTCGACGAAGGGCATACAAAGCGAAGAAACCGTGGCATTATCTATATGTAGCGTTCAAATCGTTCGTCGTTCAGTTAGCGAAACTATGCAGGAATGAAAGAAGGACAAAAGTTAGTTAAAGCGAAATTTGCTTCCAAAGTTTACCCTATCTGGTTTTCATTATGGATACTGAAACTCGCACGTTGTCCTCTACACACTGGGCGAATATTCCTCGCACCTCGACATGCCACTTCTTCTTCATGGCGCAGACCACTCGGGCGTCCTCGATTGGTCTCCGGCAGGCGGCGCACACGGAGGTGACCAGCTTGTCGTGGCACTTGAGGCAGTGCATCTCGCCCTGGATCTCGCGCCCGTCGCTCGTCAGCTCCACGCTGCGTCAAAGGGACAGGATCGAGAAGGGAACCGACGGGATTTAACAGTGCTGCTCACCTTGGAAGTTGTAGTTACTTGGGACAGTTTGCGCATTTTGGAAAAGTAACATAGAACAGCTAGGACAGGAGAAGAAAAAGCAGAAGG
This sequence comes from Amblyomma mixtum, assembly GCF_055824585.1. Taxonomy (NCBI): domain Eukaryota; kingdom Metazoa; phylum Arthropoda; class Arachnida; order Ixodida; family Ixodidae; genus Amblyomma; species Amblyomma mixtum. Next base: position 63,333,703 of record NC_143016.1, read on the forward strand.
ACGTCGGATGCATGCAGGGGACTAGGACGACCAGGACAGCGTATCGTCCTAGCCCCCTTGTCCTGCTCTTCGCGGTTTTTGTTGCCAACGCTACGCGAGTCGCCGAGCCATTTCGCGGAGCTGACGAAAGGCCATACTGCGCATGCGCGAAGAGCACTGACGTCACAAAGGCGCACAGCTGGCACGCCGCCGCCGTCGCTGCGCGGGTGACTCAGAGGTACAGTGAACTAGAATATTTTCCAGTGGCGCGACCGCGCCTCTCAGCCTGACGCACGCCGTGTCCCCTGCAGCGGCGGCGCTGCGATCGACCACCCTTGAACGCTCGGCTCGTCTCCGCAGCGTGCGATGCCAGCACATGAGACTGGAAAGCCTGCTTCGTTATTTAGCTGCGCGTTTAACGTAGTTTTGTTTTGCGCTTGCTGTATGTCTTTAATATTTGAAGATATTTGGCATGTGCGGATGTTTACTGAATTGAGTGTACAATGTCGATTCCGCCATAGCAAGCAATAACAGACGAAGGCTATTGAGCGCACTGTAAACGTCTTTTTTTTTTGAGCTAAGTATTACAAACCGTCGCAGTTCCGACATACTTCGACACTAAATTTCGCAAAGTAACAGTTATTCGTGGGACCATTTCTCACGGGATATATGCGATTAAAATTATGTATATACATATATACCGTTTCCATTATGAACCAAGACACAAATTCACCGAATATTCGGTGTGTATAACTAATGATTCCATGCTGATACGAGAATGCACTTCAGTTAACACATATGGTATACACCATAAAAGCGATTGACGCAAAAAGCAGTCGAAAAACTGCTCAATACGATTTTAATGCAGGTGTTCGTAATTTTCACTGAGATCAACTTGAAAGCTCCAATGCATGAAGCAAACAGTCTACAAATATAGCTAATTTAATCTGCTTAGCTTGAGGTGCTGCGCTGCCTTTCGCTTCGACAGCATGCTTGACTTGTTCAGTCCTTTGATAAAAAAATGAAGCCGCGTAGTAATATAAAAACTCACTATGCGAGGAGTGATTGACACTCTCAGCATGTGCACTGCATCCCACTTTTAAAGGAGCAGCACAATGAATCATGTGTAATATGTCCATGACACTTTCTGAATGAACTTTGCGCGCACTAAAGCAGTTCGTAAAAATGTCCTCCAGCCTTGTGATGAAACGGAACAGTTCAACCGAGGGGTAGAGTAAGCCTCCTTCGACCATATGTTTAACAAATTCTGCAGCATGCATGCGGCGCCCTTGCTCTGCTGGCAATAAGAGGCAATCGATACATGCAGGACATTTTGTCGGTAGCACGCCCTTTTTTGCCACGTACCCAGAGATGTGATAGATCAACCTTGAGTCACTTCTATGGATGTTATAGTCATATGTTGCACACCTGCACTGCCACATGAAACCGACGGTGCCTCTTTTTCGGAGCAAACCTTCACTTTCTCCATCGGTTGCTGCTTTGCAGTTTCCTCTTTGTCCCCCGCGTCAAGAAGAGAACTTAACATGTCGCTCTTTGCATTTCCACCTGCAACGCTGTGTGCCAAGTTGTAATAAGAGAGGCAGTGAACAGTGATAACAAACTGTTGTGGTGTTGGATGGGAGTTGCAGCCAGATGAAAGCCTTACCAATCCAAAGAAGTTCTCCACTTTGTCGTGGTTCAGTCGTGATGTCAACTGCAGGTAGCTGTAGCCAACTTGGTCGTGCAAGTACTGAAGGAGCTCAAGAGTACTTGCTAGCGTGACTCTTAGGCCTTCCGCGGTAGATTCGCTCAGAATTTTTTTTTTATCAGCGTGGCGCTCCCAGGTGTCCAGGAAACCTAGGGTTTCCTTTATTAACTTCATACCATCAGCAGCAGGCCTGAGGGCTTCAGCTGTATACCTGCCAGTCATCACAGCAATCAAGGACTTCATTCTTATGAAAAACTTTTCTGTAGCTTCAAGTTTACCGCAGCTCTGCTCTAGCTGAGTGCGGTAAAGAAGAAAGGCTCGCAAAGGACCATGCCCGAACAATTGGAATGCATAACTTGCCCGCATTTTTTCGAAATTGTTGGGGCTGATGTGCACGGTAGTTATGCCAGGCATTGCTTTCATTGTTACAGCATTTCTGTCCAGTTCGAAAGCTTTTCGAGCAAATTGCATTGAAACCGTTCCATCAGGGGTGTCAAAAGTTGTGACAACAAGCCTTTTTCGAATATTTTTGACAAGGTGTGGGAAATCAGAAAAAAAATATAAGAAACGGCTGCTGTCAACAGGATGCGGTTTCTCGTGCAATGCAACCACACTGAACGAAAAGCCAGCGCACAACTGAAGCGCCGTCGGGCGTGCTCTGAACCGCCGCCGCCGGCCGCCTTCAAGGGTGGGCGACAACAGCGCCGCCGCTTCAGGAGACACTCTCGGTGACGCGCGTAGCAAGGCGCTGCCCCCTCCGCTCGCTTCACTGGAAAATATTCTAGTTCACTATATCAGAGGGGCCGCCACCGCGCTTGCCAGTTGCGCATGCGCAGTAGCAGCGCATAGCTAGCGTGCCGGGGCCGCCACAGCTGCCGCGCGCTCTCCATCGCCTCTCTCTCTCTCCTCGTTGCTTTCGCAATCCTCCAGGTTTAACCAAAGCTAAACCACTGCCATTTTTTTGTGTTAGTTTTCACATCGGAAAGCCTGGCATCGAGCGCGCACCGACGCGGCAATGGTGACAGCTCATAGAAAATGGTAATAGGGAGTTAAAAAACTTAATTTTGTGGCACTCCTCCTCCAAGAGTCTATTTTCGCGACTGTCTTTAAAATGAGCGGCCGTGTATAGCCCGGAATATATTTGTGCCCTTGGTGAAGGTTAGAGAGAGAACTACAGTTATATACGTCCCAGGTCCGAGTCACTGGTGAAAAGGAGTGGGTGTAGTTTGACGCGTTAAGATGGTTGCCCAACTCGTGAATGATGTTGGCCAACCAAGAACGGCGTTGGACGGGGTGAAGCAGAAGGAGCTGCTCAGCCCTCTTACGAATAGGGGACGGGGGGATATTGCGTAAGCGGATTGCGTGCGCTTGAGGTGGCGCTCTACGCAATGTGCTGCTCTCACAGAAGGAGAACTCCACGCATTATGATATTCTGCGGTGTTTCATTTCTTTTCTGACTTCGTTCTTACTTCATTATTCATTTTTTTTTTCTCCTTAACCGCTGTGTACTGAAAGTACAGCGGAAGAACTTCTCTCTAGCGTGGACCTCTGATTTACTACGTGCACAAGTGCATCGAGATGGGAACCGAAATTAAAAGAATGATGAAACACAGAAATTACCTTCTTTGTTACGATATCTGAAAAATGAGCCGCGCCGGAAGCGCGGTAGGAAAGGAGAACTTCTTTCGCTGTACACATGGGCGACAGTTTCCAATGATATCATATATACTATAATCGTATAGAATCACTACGCTTCTCTGCTTATGCGCCATTAAACCCAACACAACACAACGCTTCTGCTCACAGCCGCTGAACCACAACGCTAGCCGCTGAGGCTCAGCGCAGGGGCTTAAGTAGAGCTCAGCACATGTGACACCGTCGAAACAGTACCACTTTTTTTCTTTTTTTGCCACTGACTTGGACACAGCATCGGTAATTTATGACGAGGTTAATTCTTGTTTTCAAATTTTGACTATGTATTGCATGTTTCAACAGTGCTGTAACCCATCAAGGTATGAAACATGCCTTCTCTTGATTGTTCCCACTCTCATGATGTGCGTTCGTGCAGAATGACCTCCTCACTCACCCGCATTTGACGCAGTTGAAGTGATAGGGGTGGTACACCTCGCCATTTCTTCTGAGTGGACTCTCGTCGATCACTTCGCTGAAAATATGGAAGTGAGGCGACGCTTTCAGTTAATAGATAACAAATATAATATCACCCTTTAAAGCTTTGAGAAATTTTTATAAAGTATATATACTTACTCGCACTTTGCACAAATAATCTTGCCGATGTATTCTGCCTGTATGACGTTGTAACATTTCCTACAGTAAGGCCTGCAAGGAGGGGAATATAAAAAAAAGGTGAAAAGGTATCTCGCAGATTGTAGAAAGTTCAGAGCTTTTGCAAAGATCGTTAAGGCAGTCGCAAAGTAAAATAAAACAAACTTTTCTTCCATCAGCGAGGAAAGCAGTAACGAAATCTTGAACATTACAGACACGGTTTCTCTCCGCCAGCTTATGGTGTTTACGAAGGTAAACCTTTTGTGGGGATGTAAGATTTCTGATGGAAAAATTTAATGTAACCAGAATACGGTTCGGGTGGACTAAAGTTTTTTATCCTTTTCGCCCTCACTGAGCGCTTCGTGAGCCCCGCAGTAACTTTCATATTGGGAACAGGTGTACTTCGTGACCGTACCTGGACTTGCCTGCAGGAACAAGCAACCGGAGATAAGGGCTGTATCGCCGGTTGCGAGTTATCTTTACGGGTGACCCAAGAAGTATCGGAATGTGAAGTGGGAACTATACGAGGAGTCGAAAACGGCGTATTCAGCGTGCATTTCTTGTCACGGCGCAACCTCTAGCTGCTTTCTTGAAACCATCGCTGTCCAGTACCGATAGCAAATTGGCAAGAGCCAAGCACAAACTGGCTTATACACAGCCTCATAAAACTTTGGATGATCAGTGGCGATAGTACGAGTCAGTTGGGATGTTGGGGGCAGGAATACCTGCGGTGTATGCTGAGCAGCCCCTGGTCCGAGAGGCATTCGCCGCAGCGCCGGCAGCAGAGGCAGCGCGCGTGCCAGTCTCGGCCCAGCGCCCGGATCAGGCGGCCCGTGATGCCCTCGTTGCACTGGGCGCACGTCGGCATGAACAGCACCCGGAAGTCGTGCTCGCAGTAGTTGCGCCCCTCGAACTGCGCATACGTGCCACCGGGTATGCCGTTACGGTACGGCTTTCACACTTGGACGCGTTCGGCGTCAAGAGAGAGCGAAATTCGCCGCCGCCGGAATGCGGCGGCGTTCACACTTGACGCACGTATACGCCGCCGACGCGATCGACGGCTGAACTGTACGAGATGATGGCAGGCGAAGGCTATACCTTCTCTTTGCATTCGTGTCAGGGAATCTCAGAACAACATTCACCGCCGCCATTTTTCACGGGCGCCAGCCATTAATAAAGGCCTTTTAGCTTATCGGAGACGTATTATAGCGTAGACGTATACCGGCTTACCAGACGCGCATGTGCAGTGGCCGCCTGGCCACACCCATGCCACTGCGCGTGCGCAGCAGGCGTCCGGTCAGCCGGTATACGTCTACGCTATAATGCGTCTGCAGTATGCGAAATCTCTCTAATATGCGCATGCACAGATGGCGCCGAGGTGCCAGGTACACCACCATCTGGTCTGCACCTGGCCCCTCGGCGTCACCAGCGGATATTGGCGGACGCGGTAATAGGTGGTGGTAGACGACTTGCCTCAGGCCATGCGCGGAGGAGCATGGTCGATTTCTATATCGGTACATATCCTGTCAATTTAGAGAGTTTTAGCATCGTCGTATACGGTAAATGCGCTTACTGCGATAACTATGACCGTACGGCAGAAGCGGCTAGGCAAGCATGGCAACGGTAGCAATGGCAACGCTTCTTATACTGGCCGTACGCGCGGCTGTACGATGTGCTGCTGTGCTTAACTACCCAGAAGTTTATGCACACCACCGTGACTCTTCCCAACACCCCGTTCCGACATCGAATAATCTCCTGTAACTTTTAATCTGACAACTAAAGTTTGAATGGAGCTTATACAGGTGTGACAGATTGCGCATATGAAGACCAATCGGCCTGTGAGAGGAAGGCAAGCGCGTCGATTATCGTCTATGTAAGATTCAGTCGGGAAGCTGCTTGTATTTCGCAAACCACCAAATCGGCCCTGAAACATCTCTTTGTCTATAACGCCGTGGAACCGGTCGGGCGTCTTACGAGGAATGGTGTCCGGAATAGCTTCTTTTTTTCAGACGTGCAAAAGATTAATGAAGGTGGTGCATTTGTCTATCGCCATTTCACTCAACTTAGACTGTCTTCCCCTTTCTTGGACCTGTGCCAGGAAAGATATGCCTCGCTACTGGAATAGGTATACCTCAGAAAGCCTGCGGCCGGTCACGTATCGTAAGCAGACGCTGCGCGTCACATGAAGCCGAGTGACTTCGATGTCCACGGTGACGTACTCTATATACATGCCGAATATCATCCCTCGCCACGCCCAATGTACGTTTTGGCGCCTCTTTTTAAGTCTTGTTCGAGGCGGTTGTGTACGTAAATGGGTTCTGGAAACTTCCTCTCATTGTACCTTGTAAAGCATCATCAAACCGTTAAAGTGCAATGCTTCTTTCTATGCCTTTTTTTTTATGGAGAGGAAAGGGAAAATAAAGAACAGACTCGAAACGATATGACAACGTTACCTCATAGTAGATGTCCCCAGGAAAACGTTGAAAACACTGCGCACATCTGCAAGAAACACAATACTCAGTTTCATAACAGCATGGAAGAGACATGGCGGTTGGCGAGGGACACAGCTTCAAGAAATTAAAATGGCGTTGCCAAATGCATTGCGCAAGGCTAAATACGTTAGCAAGGCTAAAACAAAATGTTGCGAAGGTAGCAGTGGAGTTGGCGTAACTGTACCCATATACAGGGTGTTTCACCTGAGACAGTGTGCAATTTTCTCCAATAGGCTTCTTTAGTTATAAGATGGCTTTTTCCGGCATAGCGTTGTCAGGTGTGTAGTGCATTAGAGATTCTGTGATCGCGCTCTGTTGGACTCCATGTATGTGGCAGACCTGTTCACATATATCCTATTCTTTCATTCTGTGTCATCAGAAAATACTCGACGCATAAAAATAGAGATGTGCGGCGCCAAAGGCAAGTTGCAAGAAATAGTGGCAAGCGTCGAAAGCAACAACTCTGCCGTATACGAAAGCGCCATGCTTGCGTTATCTGCCCTGTCCTTGTGTTCCAAACAAAGCTCATGCTATTACGCTTATAACCTTGTGCACCTTCCTTCCTCTAGTCTTTCAGACACCCACACAGATAATTTTCTCTATTTTATTTTGACTCACCTTCTTCCTTTCTAGGCGAGCAGTGTCGTTTTTTATTATTATTTTTATTGACAATTGCTTCTCTGCATTTATTTTCGTGTATTTCCCTCCCTGTTGTTGTATTTTTCGTCGCTTGTGTGTTTTTTCAAATAACTTTGTATGTCGCGCCAAAGCGTCTCTGTTAGAAAACACTCTTTTTTTTTTAGAAAAGGAAATGGCGCAGTAGCTGTGTCACTGCTTGGTGCACATCTCAACCTTGTCGTGAGTGAAGAGATTGTTTTTTTTTTTTTTCAGAAGGAAGTGAAAGAAGAAAGGGAGAAAGAGGTGCCGTAGTGGAGGCCTCCGGAACAATTTCGACCACCTGGGGATCTTTAACGTGCACTGACAACGCACAGCACACGGTACGTGTCACGGGTGATTGTCTGCGTATTTTCTGCAGAGTTACATCATGTCAGATTCTTTCATCGCTACCTGCTGAATGGAAGCACGGGAAAATAATTTTCATTCCTAAACCAAACAAGCCCATTAACGCCCAAAACCTCCGTCCCATTTCGCTAACTTCGTGCTTGGGCAAGCTGTTTGAGCATGTCATCCTCACCGGTCTCACGTAACACATGGAATCCCATGGACTATATCCACATACTATGGTAGGATTTCGATCCCACCTCTCGGCACAGGACGCCCTACTGCAGATTTCACACGCTATCCTCAATGACATGTTACATCACACCAGAGCAATCCTGGCAGTCGACCTCACCAAAGCATTCGACAAAGTTACGCACAGCGCCATCCTGCAGGGCATCCAAGAGCTGCAGTTGGGGCCTAAGACCTACAACTATATCCGGGCCTTCTTAAACGGTCGCACAGCCTCACTGCATATAGATGATATACAGACCCCCCCCCCCCCCCCCCCCCCCCCCCCTTCACGCTTGGTAACATTGGTACCCCGCAAGGGGCGGTGTTATCTCCCTTCCTCTTCAACCTCACCCTCATCCCCCTGGCCAAGGCTCTCAGCCGCATCCCGCACTTAGGACACACACTTTACGCGGATGATATAACGGTTTGGACCACATACGGCTCGGATGGCGACATAGAATCGACCCTTCAGGAAGCCGCTACAACTATCGCTACTCACGCGGCAAACATTGGGCTTGAATGCTCCCCCACAAAGTCAGCACTCCTCATAATCCGCCCGCGGCGCGTCCCTACCTCCCCCATCACTATCTACCTGCATGACACTCCCATACCGCAAACACCTACCCTCCGCATTCTTGGCCTGCATTTACAGGACACGGGGAAAAACAACCTTACACTGAAAGCACTAAAACAGTCCACTTACTCCGTCATCCATCTTCTTAGAAGGGTTTCACATTCACGAGCCGGTCTAGATGAAGCAGATAATCTCAAGGTGCTGCATGCGTTTGTGCTTAGCCGCATTCTTTACGCCACTCCTTACCTAAACCTCTCCTGTTCGGATAAAGACAAGATCAATGCTCTTATCCGCATGGCTACCAAAGGAGCGCTAAACCTACCAAAGAGCACTAGCACGGACAGACTCTTAAAATTAGGAATGCACAACACTATACAAGAACTTATAGATGCACATCGCTACACACAGTACCTTCGTCTGGCTGGCACGGAAACTGGACGATATATACTGGATTCTTTGGGAATTCGCATACCGGCACACACGACAGACTTCATCTCTCTCCCTCGCGCCATACACTCCGCGCTTATCCTGAAACCCCTTCCTAAGAATGTCCACCCTGAATACCATCAATCCCGCCGAGTCGCGCGAGCCAAAGCTCTCCATAAAGAATATGGCACTTTAGAGGATGTGCGCTGGGTGGACGCCGCGTGTGGTACAGACCGTTCAGTAGCTGTGGCTTATCATCCAGCAGCCCCCCCATTTACCCATTTCATAGACCCACCTTGTACCCCGGAAGAAGCAGAGGAAGCAGCTATAGCAATAGCCATTGCCCAAACCAATGCGGCTTATATACTAAGCGATTCCAAACCAGCCATTCTTAACTTCGCCCGCGGACGCGTCCATCCCCCTGCGTGGCAGATATTGAGAATGTGCACCCTAAATCCCGATAGGCGTATTGAGCTCGTGTGGGTGCCGGCTCACTCTGGCAATCCCGGAAATGAGGCCGCCGATAACATAGCCCGAGGACTTATTTGCCGGGCAAATGGCGACCCCAGCCGGGATTTCTCGAGGGAGCGGGCACACACGTTCTCAGAACTAACTCAACAAGCACGCCTTGCCCGTCGACTCTATCCCCCTCCCCACCCCCGCCTATCCCACTCCCAACAAATCCTCTGGAGGCGACTCCAGACCCGAACTCTTCCTACCCCTCAGCTTCTATCCCACTTCCGCCATGTTTCCCCCGAGTGCACTCTCTGCGGAGAACCGCACGCCACCCTAGACCACATCCTCTTCGGCTGCCCTGCCGATCCTCCCCCGCAGGGACAGCCCGCCATCGGTAGATGGGAGGAATGGGAGGCCCTCCTTGCGTCGCAGGACCCGGACGCGCAACTTCGCTGTGTGAACCGGGGTGCCAGTGCCATGGCCTTACGTGGCCTGGACACATGCGCGTAATGTGAGGGCTGTGCGGTGGCCCTGAGACCTTGTACGGTCCAAACTCACTTGCTCAATAAAGTTTTCCATCCATCCATCCATCCATCCATCTATATGTTATAAATTTGCCTTTTTATTTTTTATTCATTTTCCAGGCCTACTGCACTTCTGTCGAGGTCGCAAAATGTGCCGCCGCTGCCGCCGTCTTGATGTCTATACTGGGACGCGGCTTCCGTTCAGCCGAGTTTCGTTTACCTTTTTTTTTTTGAAGCGCTCGCAGCTTCCGGAAATGGTGCTCAGTAAACTGACCTTTAACTATATACACGAAGTGGCGTCCCTGCATCCTCTAGAGGGGTGCGTTAGGCACGTGGAAACGTTTGCACAATTGCCATGGTCAACGCCCCGGCGGCGCGCTTTGCTGAACAGAAGTACAATATTTATCTGCTCCGCTTTCGTGCCGATTGGGACACCTGAACGGCCCACAATGGGCCGTTTGCTGCTATTATGCTTTCCATTGTCATGCGAGCGCTGTTACTGTTGGGTTAGGTTGGGTTGGGTTGGGTTGGGTTGGGTTGGCTGGGGTCGGGTCGGGTCAGGTCAGGTAGGTCAGGTCAGGTCAGGTCAGGTCAGGTTAGGTTAGGTTAGGTTAGGTTAGCTTAGGCTAGGCTAGGCTAGCTTAGCTTAGCTTAGCTTAGCTTAGCTTAGCTTAGGTTAGGTTAGGTTAGCTTAGCTTAGGTTAGCTTAGGTTAGGTTAGGTTAGGTTAGGTTACGTTGCGTGAATCAAGACTGTGCGAATCAAGCACGTGCCAATGTCGAAGAGTGGCAAGTACGGGCTGTCGGCACACCACTTCGGAGACAGGTGGATACAAATGAGATGTACCCACCACCCAACGCCTATAGATCAGGTATCCGAGGGCGCACTATAATATCCTCCATTTATTTTGCCACAGAAAGAGAAAAATACATTTATCTTTAGGATCACACGCGGGCTCCCGTTGTATCTTTTGTGCGACGACTGCCCATCAGTCCGCTCAAGACGTCACTCAGAGAGAGTTTGTGTATTCCATTCTTCCTCTTTTGCCCGCTGCGCGGTGATTTATAGCTTATTGAACATGTATATACTATCGAGAGTGTAGGGTATGACGTACACAAAACACTCAGGGTGCCAGACCTGGCCGCAGGAGTTGACGATCTGTTCCGAGGGGCCGAACCCGTGGCCGCACTTGGCGCACGCCATCACGTCCAGCAAAGGCAGGACAGTGGGCTCGACAGTGTGGTTCCTGAAAAAGTCACCAGGGGTGTCAATTAAGCAGTGCGACAGGAGAAATACACCTTTGCAATAAGCGATCCTTGGGAGTCGCTGTTGGCGTTATAGCACGGCGGAAGTGGTAGCGTAAGTTCTCTAAACCGGTTTGCAACAGTTCAGAGAGCGCGCGTTTCGGCATCTGCGTGCACACGATGGAAAGGTCTGCATATAGCTGAGAAATGTTACAGCTTGACTCGTTATTCACGCATTTTTTGCCCCTTCCACAGCCAACGAAGGCGGGAACGTGACCCATTCGAAATGACCGAACCAAACCGTTTCGGATTTGACTCGCAGTAATCACGCGTGAGCTGTTGGGGACGTTAAAATACTCTAGTGGATCGTACATATAAAAATACCTACGCTTTAGTACCGACTGGAGGTCTTCCACTAGATCAGAAAACGTTATTTTACGTATTTATTCCTTTTACATGAAACTGCAGACATTGTATGGTCCAAGCAGGATGAGCAATAAACTAGAAACAGGCAGTATTCGTAAGGATAATTCGTAAAGTTATTATTTACCACCAGCCTTTCATGCACTGGAAGTAGCAGTAAAAATAAACTTCAGTGAAATTTCTGTGACGACATCAGACGGAGATTTTTCGCACTTATAGGCTAAGTGTATGCGCTGCGACAGAGTACGCCTGTAAATGTTTTTCGTGGGTTCCGGATGCGCAAACAAGGCGTCGAGGACGTTGCTGCTAAGCTGGGATTTTTCTCTTTATGTATCTGTCGTGTCCGGTCGCTGTGTTGAATGCAGCGAAAGACGCACACGGTACTTTAAGACTTCGTTTATTTAAAGCCGATGAGGGTGCGACCAGCGTCGACCGAGGCAGGAGCCGAACTGGCCGCCCGAAGAAAGGAGGGAGCTGAGAAGCGTCCACGGGAGGGAGTGGCTTCCCAGAACAGGAGGAGGGTGCGGGGGCGCACCGTGGGGGGGCATCTGGTGACAGCGTGCGACGAGGGGCAAGTGTCGTTAGGAGGAGGATTGAGTGGTCGTTAGGAGGAGGATTGAGTGGTCGTTAGGAGGAGGATTGAGTGGTCGTTAGGAGGGGAATGCGAGTGGTCGTTAGGAGGGGGCGCACACACACAAAAGCAATAAGGGGACACAACACTTCCTTCCCCCTTAGAAAGTTGCCTGGTATCGTGCAGGGGGTCGGCGCTCACGCGTGGAGGCGCGCTGGCTTTGTGCGCTCGGGGGAGAAACACTTGTAGGCTGGCTGTTGTTCGCTGTGTCTCCTAGGTCTGTCCTGGGCGAAGTCTCTTCTTCCGGGAAGAGGTGCCAGGCTATGTGGGAAAATGGTGCACGTGTTCTCTCCGCTGGCGGACAGCTCTCAGACGGCGTCGTAAATCTACGCAGCTGGTTGAGATGTCGGCGTGCTACTGTGCCATGTATGTTGACGAGCCAAGAGCGCAGGCCTATGCGTCTGACAATTGTAGCTTCCTCCCAGCGTGGCTTTTTCAGAAACTGTCGGGCGAGGACGCGCTGCCCCTCATTAAGCGTGCCGCAGCGCGGAATTGCTTTTTCTTCCCGGAACGTATCTGCCTTTGGCTCGGGGAGGATGGCTGTGAGCTGGGTTCGCATTTCACGCTCGAACATCATTTTCGAGGGGGTCTGGCCTGTTGTGCTCTGAACCGTCGTGTGCTGCTTGAAGAGAAAGCGCGCAAGGCGGCGCTGCAGTGAGCCTGTCTGATCTCTTTCAAGGGCGCGTTTTAGCTCGGCCACGTAGCGCTCAGCTTGTCCGTTTGTCGCTGGGTGGTAGGGGGCCGATGTAACTGATGAGATCCCGTTGTCGCGATAAAACTTGAGGATCTCCGCAGACACAAACGGTGTTCCGTTGTCCGACACTACCTTGCGCGGCAGGCCGAACGTTGCAAATAGTGATCGGAGGTTGTCAATGACTGCTGCCGAAGTCGTCTGTCCCATTTGCCTTATCTCAAGCCACTTTGTGTAGGCATCTACGACCACAAGGAAAGTGCAGCCCTCAATTGGTCCTGCAAAATCAATGTGCAGTGTGTGCCATGGTGTGTCTGGCTTTTCCCATTCTGGGACAGGAGCTTTCGGCGGGGCGCTCCGGCTGCTCTGGCAAGGCTTGCATTCTCGCACCACTGTTTCGATGTCGTTGTCAATGCCAGGCCACCACATGTAGCTTCTGGCACACTTTTTCATTGCAACGATGCCCCGATGTCCGGCGTGGATGAGAGACATAGCTTGTGCGCGTAGTTCTCTCGGCATCACAACTCGGGACCCAAATATGATGCAGCCGCGATGGGTGCTCAACTCTGTAGCTCGCCTGCGGTAAGCGTCGAAGTTGTCCCCTTTGAGTTTATGCACGTTGCCTTGTTGAACAGCTGTGTAAACTAGCCGGAGAGCTGCGCACTTCTGCGTAGATGCTGCAACTGTGCCTGCTGTAAGCGGAGGTTCTGGCAGTGCTTCGAACATCAGAACGTCTCCTGGTGGAAATGGTTCGTCAACAGTTGCGTCTAGTGGCAGACGGCTTAGCGCATCGGCGTTTTGATGTTTACCGCATATCATCACGCCTAGTGGAGAAAACCAGTTTCTCCCTAGAAGGCTTGATCCTGTGCCCTTCACAACAAGCAGAGGTAGCGTATGGGTCTGGCCGTTGTAGTTAACCTGCACGTTGGCAGAGCCCAATAGTGGCAGATTCTGTCCTGACCACGTTCGCAGGTGCGTGTCGTCTTGTTGCAGGGCGGGTGCGTCAGATGGCCATGAAGTTCGGAACGTGTCCTCACTGATCAGAGTACAGGCTGCGCCGGAGTCCACCTCGAACTTAATCAGCTGGTGATGTACGCTTACTTCTGTAAAAATCTTCGGTCGCGTGCCGAGATTCATGGTGTTCAGGTCGTACAACACAGATGGTGTTGCTGATGTTGTTCCATGGAGATCAGATAGCGGCGTATTCTCTGAGGCGTTGACGCTGTGATTAGGCTGGGAAGGTGACTTTATCTTGGCAAGTCTCCGTTTCGTAATGCATGCTCTTTCGATATGCCCTTGCTTGTGGCAAAAATTACACGTGGCTGACTGGAATCGACATCCCTGGGGGTTGTGTTGGTCGTCACACCGCCAGCAGCGTTGTGCCTTTTTGACCGATTTTACAACAACAGAAGGCTTGCGCACCTGGTTGCTTGTCTGGTGTACCGGCTCGGTGTTCCGGCGAATCCCTCTCTGCTGGTGACCGGCGCTCTCCGCTCGAACGGCGATGTCGTAAGCTTTGCTGAATGTGAGGTCCTTCTCAGCGAACAGGCGCTGCTGCAGTGACTCGTCACTCAGTCCGCACACAAATCTGTCGCGTAACATCACGTCCAAGGGAAGCATGGTGGTGTTAGCAGAAGAAGCTGCGTCTCCCTCCTGCCCGGTAGCTGTTGTCGACAGCGTTCCAAAATTGCAGTCGGCAGCGAGCTTCTTGAGCGCGGCTACGTAGGCGCTCACAGTTTCTCCTCCCAGTTGATCTCGTCGTTGGAAGCGAGCCCGGCTGTAGACCTCGGATGGCCTTGGGTCGTAGTGCTTTTGCAGCGCTTTTACGATGTCGTCGTAAGACACTGCCGCTGGTGTGCTTGGCTGAATAAGGGCGCAGACAGTATCGTAGGTCTGCTCCCCGCACAGCGTCAGCAGGTTGGCCCTCTTCAAGGCTGGGTCTGTGATGTTGTTAGCTTCAAAGTAGAACTGAAGGCGTCCAACCCACGATGACCACGATGAGCCGTTGAATTCTGGTATCTGATTGGGAAACCCTCGCGTAGCCATGGCTTGTCAATAGCGTTGCGTAGCGCGGGTCGAATCCACTTTCTCGTCGCCACTGTCGTGTCCGGTCGCTGTGTTGAATGCAGCGAAAGACGCACACGGTACTTTAAGACTTCGTTTATTTAAAGCCGATGAGGGTGCGACCAGCGTCGACCGAGGCAGGAGCCGAACTGGCCGCCCGAAGAAAGGAGGGAGCTGAGAAGCGTCCACGGGAGGGAGTGGCTTCCCAGAACAGGAGGAGGGTGCGGGGGCGCACCGTGGGGGGGCATCTGGTGACAGCGTGCGACGAGGGGCAAGTGTCGTTAGGAGGAGGATTGAGTGGTCGTTAGGAGGAGGATTGAGTGGTCGTTAGGAGGAGGATGCGAACTGTCGTTAGGAGGGGAATGCGAGTGGTCGTTAGGAGGGGGCGCACACACACAAAAGCAATAAGGGGACACAACAGTATCCGTTCGCGGGAACGTTCCCGATCATGTAGTACCCAAGCAGTCGGAAATCGATACAGCACAATGACTCAAATTCTCACGCAGCGAGGCATATATGTCACAAAGCCAATTTCTTCAGTTTCTCGTATCAAGGCTATTCACTGCCCACGGCAATGTCGGCAGCGTGTACGTAGGACACTCCCTTCGAACGCAGCTGGACTTCAGGCACCCTAACGCACCTTCTTATCGCATGTATGTGTGCAACAGCTAGCTTGATTTTAAAATCCAACGCCATTCCTCCTTCCGAAAAACAGACAATGTTGAGAGCCTTACGTTATTCCTCACTACGTAACGTTCCTGCTACAGGATACGCGTCCGGTCCAGCCACGGTAACGTGCACGAAGCGACTTCGCTCTTTGCTCAATGATCAAAGCTGACACCGATCCTTCGTGAAGAAGCTCGCCATTGTCTCTTTCTTCCTCTTGGTGACAGGGGTAGAAACGGTTGCAGGAAGAATATGTAAAGCGAATGTTCCAGGGGCAGGCCGTAAGTATGATACCTGACATACGACACTTTGAGGGTTAAACAGTGACCAATGTCCCTGACATAGCCTGTCTCTAATGACTTGAAAATCACGGTGCTGCTTGCTGTACACCTCACGACGAAGCTCCACGACGCGCTCTATCGGGGAATGCGACAACGTGCCGCCCCTATCCGTCTGAGGTGCTTGAAAATCTGCTATCAGTTCACTCCGAACAGCTGGAGTACCGTTTGTTTTGCTTTACAAGTGTGCTTACCTCTTTTTTTACTATCTGGAATGTTTACGCGATTCCCACTCACATAATCACCTAGATACCGCTGGTAGCCACTCTGTTGTCTCCATCCCATGTTCTGTCTCCCAGCTGAGAATGATATAGCAGTGCCAAACCAGTGCTGTGAATCTTCGTTGTAAACGTTTTAAATGATGTCACAGACGTTAAAAAAAAAATCGAATGTGTAGTGGTGGCGTGAGCGCTCCCCACACTACCAGTTACGCTTCTGGCACTTTGGCGCAACGCAGAAGAAGGCTGCTTTGATCAAGCGGCCGTTGAATCGATAGACTATGACCTTCGATATGACCATATGACATAGGTATAAAATAAAGAAAATAGGCCACGTATCGTGACATTGCAGCCTCTAGATGAATATGGGACATATATGTACACCATGATACCATTTTTATCAATATTTATAATCATAGTTAGTTGACCAGCAGAGGTACCAAAACTGTTAACTACTTAGCACATAGTTTGGAGCTAAATTCTTTCTTTTGTTTTTCTTTTTACAGACTATAACGGTGTAAATAAGCCAGTCCTGCTGTAATCACGAATACGAGAAAATATGCAGGTGGCCTAAACTTTTAACCTCGCAACTACTTTGAATATGCAGTTGCAAAATCTCCCATAAATAAATAATATTACTAATCGCACCCAGTAAACCAACCACAGAATAATTTAATATGAATCTCCTTTACGAAGACGAGGATGTTCTTCAACGGGCAGAGAACGTCGTTTAGCTTACGTTCCATTTGTCAAGCGGGCAAAATGCATGCGCGCCTAAAAGCAATGTAATAGCAAAGCGAACCTTAGCCCGGTTTTAACTTCACCATTTGCGAGAACAGGCACAAATCCACACGGATAAAGTCAGCACACAGTACCATGCGCAGTGCATATCGCAGCATGCAGGCCTGCACCGATCTAGAAACTCACGCCACAACTGAGCGCGTGGAGCCCTCGGTTGTCGAGAGCGAAGCGGGCCGCAGTGGCGGCGGTAGAGGCGGCGGTTCCTCGTCGCTCCCAGGGCGAGGACTGACGCTCGCCGTCGCCGCGCCGCCATTCGCCGTGGCATGGTGCCCTGTCGTCGTTACGTTGGCATAGTCTCCGGTGTCCTCCTCCGAAGTCTGGTCGCCCACGGACAGACCCTGCATCACCCTGCGGAGCTGTTCGGCCCTCCGCTGGTACAGCTCGGACGAGTCCAGCGAGAGGTTCATCATTACGGCCGTGCGACTCGAAGAACGAACGTCGAGTTCCGAGTCGAGTGCGTCCGCGCGGGTTGCCGCGGATCGGCGTAAAGGCCTAATCTGGCCGGGGGAGTCCGAGGAGATACGGTAAACAGACCGGCCCTTACGGGGACCGGCACGCGGCGGCGCCTTGTCATGCGATAACAACGGAAAAGATGTCCGCGGGAGGAAAGGATCTCCTTCGCCCTCTCCACGTAACTCGAGTGGCGGCGCGCTCCGTGCGCGACGTCATGCGTGTTGCCGCCGCGTTTCGATGGAGGCGAAATACAAAGGTGTCCTTGTGCTATGCGATGTCAGCGCACGTTAAAGGTTCCCAAGTGGTCGAAATTATTCCAGAGCCCTCCACTAAGTCACCTCTTTCTCTATTCTTTCACTCCCACCTTCCTCCCTTCCCTTACGGCGAGTCTCGGAGCGCTTCATTACAGTACCTCTTACTCTGGATGAGCTCATAGAGGCCCTCAAAACAGTAAAAAAAAAATGACTGCCCAGGACAAATAGTGGTACATCGTTATTGGAAAGGCTTGATCTGACCCCAAGCTTCCAATCGGACCAAAGAGTCCAAATTCCGCATCGAATCAGGCCATACATCAAAATCAAACCCCTCCCGAAAAATATGCAACCAGGACGGCATGATGGTAGGAGAGCGGCCAGGGCGAAAGAGAAAATGAGCATCAAGGGGATTCTGCAGTGGCTTATGCTGATGCCGCAAAAGTAACCCAAGCAACCACAGATATCCGTCGTACGTCCGAGCTAGATCCTAACGTACGAACACAATCCGGTTTCGGATATCCTGATCCGTACATCCGTCAGAGGTGCAGACAGTGTTCACTTTTGTAATTCTTATGAGAGACGAAGTGTACGTCCGAAGAATGTAGAGCCAAGTATTTTCCCAGGCCCTGAGTATGGAATTTTTTTCCAAAATTCGCGCCTTTCGTGTATGTATACTGCGTATACTATGCAGTTTGCTTTTTTAACCGCGAAAGTCTTATTCCGCAACTCTGCTTTTAAGAAATTATTTGCATCAGTTAGAGGGTTTGACGCGAAGGCGTTTGTAAATTGGTGCGATTCCACCCCTAGCTGCAGTGCAAGAGCCGCCATTGAGCTAAATTAATTTAAGGGGAAGAGCAGATGTTGCACAATCCGGTAGCAACTCAATTACTAGTTTTATATTTAGAAAACTACTACAAATTAGTGGAACTGTGCGACATATCCGCCGCTTTGTTGGCTAAACTTGCCATTGAAACCATTCCAAATTCTAAACTCCCGCTTATTCCGATATTATCATTATCATAGACGTCAGTTCGCAATCAGTCCAATCCAATCCATCAGTACGGCTCCGCAGCGCCGTTCTTAATTTGTTGCGCAGTGTTGTGCTGCTGTATAGCTCTGTTATTATAATGCGCGGCTTTGTTTTGCTTGGTCTGAGGGCGAAAGTGGTAACTTAAGCAATTCGAAAGATGCGGAATGTGCCAGAAGCTCTTCTGGAACGCTGGAATGCCATACTGCGCCGGCCTTGGAAGGCTTAGTGTGATTACAAAAGTATGTGTGTACAGGTGCACCAAAAGAAAAACGGAGCACGCGAGTGGTGGCCGAACTGGGAAAAACTAGGAAAAACTTAGGAAAAACTGCATGCCAGCGCGCTCTATCACCAGATGTTCAGCACAGAGTGAAAGGGCGTCGGCACATCCGGCTGACCACCTCGATGATCTGATGCTCGCCTTATCGCCGGCACCATCGAAGCCACGCTGCTGCCATCACTGCTCGCCAGAAGCGCTTGCAGAGCTTCAAGCAAGGGTTTGATGTTTGTCCGCATCGTGCAGGAAAGCTGGCCTTCGGCTGCGTGCGGTGTCTTCTTCGTTTGTAATGGCGCCATTTTCATCCTGCGTGACCGCCGTGGTTCGCGCTTCACTTGGTGGCGAGTTTGGCGTTGGAGGTAGCCACCGCCCAACAAACACAAAACCTCCTCAAAATCTCCCAAAAATGACCCATCGCGACATTTGGAATCTCCCCAGGAGGTGCTCATTTTTCCCGAACACATCTAAAAAACGTCCCCACAACTAGCAATGTCCAAAAAGTTGTCCGTCCCATAGAAAGCCCCAAAAGGTTAATGCTCGATTTCTCGGCTCTGGTTCAATAAAATTATTCCTCATTTTTCGTGCAGCCTGCAGGCATCCAAGCGCACATATGTGCCAAATTTCAGGTGCATACTTACGTTACAGGTGGTGTAATCCACCTTTCCACTCGTCTGAATGCGTGCTGGCTCGGCCGTTCTGCACTTATCCGTTTACGTGAAATGTCCTAGCATTTTGCACACAAAGGAAATATGAACTCAAAAAGTCACCCGATTTGGCTCATATAAGAGCAAATAGCAGCGCCATACAGAAGTAATTTCAGTTTACTAGGTGTGCTCTTAGCACGAATTGCATCCTGTCGTCCATGCCGGCGACCGCACCATACACCACCACAATCAAAATGCATTCATGTTTCAGTCAAAGAAAAACAATACAGACCGAATTGAAAGTCCGTGCCGAAAAACTTACGTTCAACGGCGCAAATCTGAATGAATACAAACAGCAGACGCAAACGTATATGCACCATTTAATATACAGTGTACATAACACTACGGCGCCATGCATATGATGGCCACTTTTTTCTCCAGCCCTGAGAAATCTGCAATATGAAGCAAGTAAAACAGAATACAGGCTGAAAGTTGATGCACCTTAAACGAGCATTCTAAGGGCTTCAAAAGCAGATATGCACATGCAAAAGCAAACGTATGTAAAGAGCAACTTCGGTGACAAAAGAAAAGACGAGATGGGCGTACGCTGCAGACACGCAGTTTCAGGTCACGTATTTTCTTCAAGTTGAAACCCCCCTCACGCTTAGAGACTCGGAGCAAGCTTCAGCGACGTGTTATCAAAACAGAAAAAAAATATTAGTTCTACTAGGCGAAAATAAAAAAAAATGCGAAAAGGGCCTGCAGTATGCTTAAATAAATAAATAATTAAAATAAACCAACATACCTTGACGACGTTGCCTACGGAAACCCAGGGATGAAATACAAGGCTGCAATAGCTGAAACCATAAATTAAACGCAGGCTTCTGTCCTGCGCCTTCTCACAGCACAGCGAGCGCTCAAACTACGCGTTACACCCTCGTAACGATCCTGGGAGTTTTATTTTCTTGTGACTAAGTGTGGGGATAAGACTGCTTGGAGCCAGGCGGGAAGGTGAACGTGCTCAGGTACGTGCGGTGGCGCACTGCATCCATGGTGCGGCAGACCGCGCATGCGGCACAGTCCAGCGTGGGAGTCGAGATCAAGGCACGATTAATCCAGTGGGAGAGAGTCAATATAACCACGCGAACACTGCACAAACTATACCGCTGCGGCAGGATGGCTGCGCGGTGGCGAAGTTGGTAGAGCAGGCTAATCCATGGGCACTCGCAGAAAGAGAGTGGTGGGTCTCGGAAGGTCCTTCCCGCCTCATACCGTAGTAGACGGCCACGCTGCCACCACCAACGTGCTGCAGTCGTCGGAGGCGCTGAGGAATACAGGTTGCGTGCGAGGAGTCACCTATTGCCACGAACTCCGCTGCCACGAACGCCGCCTCGAACAGCGGCATCAGTAGGGCCGTGCAGCTGCGCAAAGGACTTGCGATGCGCAGCCGCGGCATCAGTTCCAAAAGGAATGGAGTGGGCACGCCGAGGTGCGCGGGAAAACTTCCGTGAATCCGTAGCTACGAAGTCCACGACAGCCCAGCTGGCGCAGTGACGAGAGCAAGAACTGCCGCGCGCTGGGGCTTGTGCTCGAACGTCTGGGGCAGCGCGAATAAGCGTGCGCAAAATGGCGTCCGTCCAGCGAGGAAGCCGGGCGAGCGACGGGAGGCCATTACCGCACTTCTGCTAGACAGCGGCGCAGCGAGGAGTGCCGATAGTCGGAGACGCCTGGAGGGACCACCACACAATTTTGAAGTTGGGCGCAAGCTGGGAAAACGCTAGAAGACGGGAAAGATGTTGACCGCCGCTGCCGGCGGCGCGATGAAAATGCAGACCGCAGCCGCCTGCCTGCAGCATATGGAGCCGACGGCCCACGTGCGAGAAACGCATGCACCTAGAGAGATGCGGGGCTAACCGCTTCCTTCGGCTGTTCTAATGAAACTACCGTTTCATCCCTCAAAACAACGAGTGCAAGAGCAAAACCTTCTTTCCCCGCAGCTTGTGGCGCGAAGGAGAGAGAAAAGAGAGCGCGAGCAGTCGATTTTTATTTCTTGTTGAAAATCATTGGTCCCAAAACGTTATGCCCAGTTACATTTCTGGGACGAAAATGCATTAACTCGCTTTTGTTGCTGCTTAACACTCCAGAAAAAACGTTTCTAGACCTTTAGTGGGAGCACTGCCTTTTTGCTTGTGTTTCTATGTCGTGCCTCTATGGTCTGGAAACGTTTGATAAACGTTGTACTGGTACTGGGACATTCCATCATTTTTTGGAGTTTCTGAGGAGGTTTTGTGTTTGTTGGGCGGGAGGTCCAGTGCTCGCTTAGTGGCCTTCCTGATGATGGCGTCAATGCGCTCGTCGTCTTTTTTGGTGGCGCGTAGGTATGGCACGGCGTAGAGGATCCGGCTGGTCACGAAGGCATGGGCGAGCCATAGCGTGTCCGTGCCACGCAGACCACCCCGCTTGTTGGAAACGCGGTGGATCATGCGCCCTACCTGTTCACCTATGCGCTTGAGTTTCGCTATAGTAGAGTCCGGCCTAAGCCTATTATTGATGAACAGACCCAGGATCCGGAGCTCTGCCACTTCTCTGATCGAACCGCCCGACAGAGAAATGTATAGAGACGTGTTGTCCTTATGGTTTGCCCTGACATGTAGAAGCTCTGATCCACAGTCGGCAGCATATGCATCGACTATGGATGAGGCCTGCTGAAGGCGATCCTCCATCTCTCCAAGGCTCCCCTCGGCGGTCCAGATTGTAATATCGTCTGCGTAGAGCGCGTGTTTTATGCTCTTCAGTTGAGCCAGTCGGCCGGGCAGGTGCATCATGGCGATGTTGAAAAGGAGCGGCGATAATACCGCCCCCTGTGGTGTACCCCGTATACCCATAGCGTACGGGCCGTATTCCTCGTCCTCGATCCGGAGGAGTGCCCGTCGCAGAGAGAAAGTCTCTGACATAGGCGAAGACCTTAGCCCCGCAGTTAGTGGTGTTCAAGTTAGTATGGTACCATGTTTAAAGGGACCCTGAAATGGTTTCTTCAATCATATTTTATTGCAACAACTCTGTAGAGGTGGTGTCTAAGAGTATTCTAGTCTGATTCAGAAAGCTGCGCGTGGAACCAATAATTTACAAACAATTTTTCAAACTTGCCGCTCACAGCCGATTAGGGCGACACCTCACCGCGCGTTTTTACCCGCCCCTACCACATGACGTAAACTGGGCAGCCTTGGCCATGGACTGGGCGACCCTTATCATTGGCTCTGCCAAATGACCTCACGCGCAATTTTTGCAATATTTCATTTGAAACTGAGCACTGATGCTCCTTGAAATACTATTTTATTGATTGCTTATTATTCTTTAAAACACACGTATACAGAGGTAAGAATCCAGCGCATTTCTTGAAATTAATGTGGTACTTCCGGTAAAGAAGGAAATCCGTCTGCTCACAAAAGCACGTGTTTCGTCAAATCTTGGCTCCCGCCTTTGCGAGTTTCCTAGCTGCGCCGACGAGTCGCTGCTATAGTGTACTAGAATTATATATATCGCTGCTGTCGTCGCCCTGTGGGTCTCGGTATGGCGTGTACTGAAAGGCTCGAAGCCCATCTCAGCGGTGGCTGCACGCAGCCGCGCTTCGAGCTCCGGATACATGCCGTTCGAGCAGCAAGTAGGAGACACATATGTGCGAAAACTTGGCCGGCGCGCCGCACCGATCGTCATCAGAAAGACTGCCAGCTATACTCGAGCAGCTACAAAGCATGCCTGCTTATGTTGGGAGCTTTCGGCAACGGCATCGCTCGCGGGCTCTCCGAGCGACGAGTTCTGCTGCTGCCTGGCTGTCGTGGTCGTCGCTAGGCCTACAGCTCGTTTCACGTCGAAGCCGCAGCGGCCGGCGCTTCGGAAGTCGCCTGAGCTATAATAAAAGGCTTACTCTACACATCGCTTTACAGTCAACAGCATCATCTCACAATAAAGTAATAGTATGGTCACTTTCCGCGAAGCCTTCAGCAGCGAAGCGAGCGGGCGCCAGGCGAGCCGGACCCCAACGTCAGGCCAGCGGCAGCTGCAAGGCGGTTGTGGCCAGAAATTTGCTCGTATCACAGTTGTTACCTTTACCAGCAGCTCAGTATTGGTCAGCGATCCTCAAAAATGACACATTTTTCACATTTCTTGACCTAGGGCTTATTATTTACGTCAAGAACACTCTTTAGCTCATCTTTTATGACGCCGGCAGACGTGATCTAGGCCGGTCGGCCGGCCGGCATGCTCGGCGTACTTGACGTTCGCACAAGGAAATACAAAACAGCCATTCTACCAGAGATGATGCTTCCTAGATTCGAGCAACGACAACATGTCTGTTCAAAAGTGGAACTTTCGGCAACGACACCGACTGCGGCAACGCCGGGCGACGAACTGCGCGCTGGTCCCAGGTTGCCCTAGTCGTCGCTAGGCCTAATGGTTTCGCATCCAAGCCGCGGCTAGCGGCGCTTCGGACTGAGGCCGCTCTACCAGAGGGCGCGAACATCGTCGCGGCAAACGCGCCATGTTTGCGGTCGTTTCACGCCAGCTCGCGCAGTGTCATGTACGCCTTGAGGTAGCCGGCCTGAACTGTTTGTGATCCGTAACATATTTGCATGTTGTTAAATGCGTCAGGAACCACTTATATTTGTGGAACGCTTATTGTGCATGAAGTTAGCAGCAGAATTCTTCTGTGCCGTGATATCTCAGCTCGGCAGCAAAACTGGCTGGCTACACTGCACGCGCGCAAGAATGTACACGACTTGCAGCTTTTAATGTGAGTTGATAACTGTCAGCTAGCCATGCTGGGCACATCGCGGATAAGCAGCACGATTAATTGCCGAAATTCCGAAACTGGCACCGCAGAAACTCATTTTTCCAGCGGCTGTAGTCCGCGAACTGCTGAAGCCTCACAGGCGGTGTTTCAGCAGAAAGGCAAAGCGTCATAGCCGCCTTGTTTACAAGACAACGACGGTCAAACAAATACTGTCATGCGCTCGCAGCACGAACGGTAGACTTAGCGAGAATGTTTTGCAGTTTTGATTGCAGCTACGTAGCGCTGCTTCGAATGCACAAGACGTCTAGTCATTTCGCATCAACGCAGTGTGCAGCCATTCCGCTAGATTCAGTAGTAACACGTCACTTTCAGCAGAATGAGGTAACAAGTTAAGATACAGCTAAGCAAACAGACCCTTCGAATTACTCACCTCTCCAAAAACGGCACTTCGGCCTTCGGCATCTCGGCCGTCGGCACCCTAAGCACGGCTCTCTTGGACTCACTTGCTTGTCAAGTAATTGCACCCTCTCATAGGTTTTTATGCTTTAATTCCTTGGCCTGTAAGCAAACTTAAGACGTGCACAAGGTGGGCCTTGATACCGGTGAATTCAACGTGCGGCAGTCGCGCACCATGCCGGCGCCTCCACATTTCTACGGGGGGTCGACGTTTTCACAAAGTGGAACCTTTTGAGCGTGCCCAGTCTTTTCTGCTTCGCGCAGTTCACGGAATATTCACTCAGTCACGCGGTGTTACGGGTCGGACAGAAATTATCTGCGGCGAGACGCGAAATACGCTCACATTTCACACAGCACCAACTTTTAAACGCTGCGGCTGGCTGCGGCGGACGCGCGCGCGACCATCAACATGGCGAATGCCGCGCCGGCCGCTAGCGCCCCTTGCGGATGACGTCATGTGAATACCTCCTATATCAAAAGGCCTACTCTTCACATCGTTTTACTGCGAACTCTTCCCATAATAGAATATATATTCGATTTCCACGACGCCTTCAGCAACGGAGCTAGCAGGCGGCAGGCGATGAGCCGCCTGCTCCAAAGCGGCTATGGAATGAAGTTTGCTAGTATCGCATTCATCACTTTTACGATCAGCTCGGTATTGGCCAACGACCGTCAGAAGTGATGCATTTTTGACATGCATCTATCCCAGGGCTTGCTATAAACGTGAACAAACAATACTAGCGCGTTTTTCACTCGCCGGCGGCCGGCATCAAGGCTGGCAGGCCGGCCCGGCGTGGCTCGGCCCCGAGCGCCCTGAGGAGCGCGCTGTACGTCATCACGACGCTGCCGCTCTCCGCGCCCGCTTTGGCTTCCGCTTCCCGTCGTTGCGTCTGCCGCGCGCGGCTCGTCGTTCACATCTAGCAAGTTGCACGCAGGCGACGAGCTGCGATCGGACGTTGCGACGCCGTTCGCAACAGCGCACCGCAGTGAATCGCACTCACTTTTCGCACATGTGTGCGAAAAGTGAGTAAACAAGCAGAGCGCCATTGCTTGACGTATGCATGGGCGGAGCATCGGCCCGTATTTTCTTTTTTTTTTCAGGAGCGAGCCCCGCGTGTATGAGTTGAGGGTAGTATGTGGGGGAGAGGAGGAACATCATTTTTAATCGGCGATATCTTCGGTGTTGATGGAGTTCGCTTAACAATTTTTGCGGTGCGGCGACAAGTGATAGAATAACGATCTCTCGTGGGCTTTTGCTAACCTTGGCAAAGAGCTTTTCAGGGTCCCTTTAAAGGGTCAGTCTACTGAATTTTATCGACCATATTTTCTTTGTGGCAACCGATAGCTCTTTACTCAAATTACCGTTTAGCCAGCTGTGGTGCCAAGGAGTAAGGTAGAACATTTTAAAATAGAATTTATTAGTGTGGGAACACATCTGTATGAGATGGTAGTCTCATCTGGCAACCATCTGGATTTCCGCCGCACGGCGACAAACATGGCGGCGCCCGTCGAAGCCGGACCTCTCGCTTCGGACTGAATTCTCGATGTTGCTGCCTTTTTCAGTGCGTTCACTGGACATAATTGGGGCGCCTGTCTTTCGCTTCGTCTCATCTCGCCTATAAGAAAACATTTAAGAGATAAATCTGCTTTATTTTAATAATTAGAGTGACGATTCTGCCGCTCCTAGGCTTAAGTGGAGAGTCGGTTTGTTTATAGCAATGGTTCCCGTCCTGACGACCAGATGGCGCCACTATAGGCTGAGTTTATTTTTGCGTCTCTGCTAACATACGCTGAACTAAAAGTGGGAATGTGCCTGCGTTTTGCGTACGTGTAACTATAAATATTCATGTGATTTACAGAAAAAGCGGGCGGTACGCCTTGTACAGTTTACTAGAACAAAACGTGCGTTACTCTGACATTGGGGCACACAAATGGTACGTAGTATATTCACTTATGCTTCTACAAAAAAAGACTACCACTTTCTTGAACAAAATGAACGTTTGGGGTCGCCACCATGCTTTTTTACGCGACTTTTAACGCCGAAATAAAATATAAATTCCTGCCTAAACCGGGCGCAGACCCCTCGTTATTGATGTTATAGGGTGCCAACTACCAGAATATACCATTATTTATACACTCATCTCGGCGAGTAGACTGACCCTTTAAGCTTGAGGTTAAGCCTAAAATGCATCACTGTTCTCTCGTCTAAAACGAGAAACGCTCCCCTCTGCTGTCCTCGACCCTGGGTAAGAGCTGTTCACCAGCGCTCTCTCAGGTTCCAGCCCATCTCCTGCCCTATGCCCTGACGTTACCTACCTCTACCTACTATAGCCTGCTGCGGCGGCCGAAGGACACCACTCGCGACGGCAGAGAACGGCGCGCGTGGGACTATAGGAGACGCCGGTCCATACGCAATGTGTGCCGCCGCGGGAACGGGCTGACGAAGATCAACCGTCCCTCGCGACAGGCGAGCGCGCGTGCGGCGCCGATCGACAAGCGCAAGTCCCTTACTTTTACCACCGCCGCACCAACCGGGCATCCGAGGCCGTCTAGCGCCACGGGACCCTCGTTTATCGTCATTTGTGGGCCGGACGCCCCAGTCACCGCCGCCATCGGCGCGCATACGAGCACTGAGACAACACGTGGGAGAGTGCCGCACAACACGACCGCTGCCAATTCCAGGGGCCGGCGGAGAAAAGCTGCTCGGAGGCGAGGAACGAGAGCGTGGCGCCAGACACGCAGACAGTGCGACACGGCCCCCCCAGAGCCGCCGCCAACGTACATGAGCCGATGCGCAGTTCCCTGCAGCAGAGCGCCATTGGTTGACATATGCATGGGCTCCGGGCGGCCTTAAGCAAGATGAAGCGGGGCACTGCACCCGGGCGCGACAAGGTTACGGTCAAGCTCTTGGCCAACCTTCCCGACGCAGCCTACGCCGCGCTCCTCAAATACATCAATAGCATTTGGGACGGAGAGACTCCTCTCCCTCTCGATTGGAAATCGGCTCTCGTGTCCTTCATTCCGAAGGCCGCGGCAAACCTATTGATGTGGAGAACCTTCGCCCCATCTCCCTCACGTCTTGTGTCGGCAAGCTGATGGAGACGATGGTGCGTGACAGACTCTCCGATTATCTCGAAACACAGCACATTTTCGCGGACACTATGTTCGGTTTTCGTCCTCACAAGTCAGCACAGGATATACTTCTGCAGCTCCACCACGACATTTTAGATCCTGTAGAATGTCCCCACAACGACAAGGTGGTCCTGGCCTTGGATCTTAAAGGCGCATTCGACAACGTCAAACATGAAGTAATCCTGGACCACCTCAGTAACACCAACTGTGGCCACAAAACATTCCATTACATAAGACAATTTCTTACAGACCGTCAAGCCTATATACGCATACAAGATGCGGAACACGGGCCATACACCATCGGCTCGAGGGGAACACCTCAAGGCGCGGTCCTGTCTCCCCTGCTCTTCAATTTGGCAATGCTTCGTCTTCCCTCCAAATTGTCTTCTCTGCCCGGGATACATCACGCTGTTTATGCGGATGACATTACAATCTGGGCCACGCAAGGTAACCTGGGCCACATGGAGTCCTGCCTGCAAGCAGCGGCGACCCTAGTCGACGACTACGCGGCCTACTGCGGACTCCAGTGCGTCCCAGCTAAATCATAATTTGTGCACTTACGTCCTTCCCCTCGGGACACAACACCGCTTCGCATCAGTCTCCCCTCGGGACCGATCCGGGAGGCCAAGGAGATCCGCGTCCTTGGCCTCTTCATACACCATCAACGCAGGGTCGACACCACCCTAGCCAAACTTCGCACGGTGGGAGACCAGGTGGGCCGCATGGTCCGCCGGGTCTCCAACAAGCGGGACGGATTACGAAGCAAGGATGCACTGCGGCTTGCCCATGCTTTCGTAACGAGTAGAATCCTCTACTCAACTCCCTACTTGCACCTGCGCAAACACGATGATGACCAACTGGAGGTCATCCTGCGGAAAGTCATCAAGCGGGCTCTCGATCTCCCGGTCACTACGTCCAACCAGAGGCTTCTGGCCTTGGGCGTGGTGAACACATTTCGGGAGCTTCGAGAAGCCCACTTAGTCAACCAATACACGCGTCTTGCACAGACCACGTCCGGTCGCCGCCTCTTAGACCGGCTACACATCAAACATGACTACCACATTGAGGAAAGGGAGAGAGTACCAGAACCCTGGAGACGCGCTGTCCGGGTCCGACCCCTTCCCCGCAACATGTCCAGAGAAGACCATAGCGGTCGTCGCCAGGCGCGCGCGGAAGCGTTGGCGCGATACTATGGTAACCAAGAACACGTGCATTACGTGGACGTTGCCGGCCCACACCACGGGGGGTGGTACACGGCCGCAGTCGTACACAACAAGAACACAGTTAACGGGCTCACTTTCAAAGCCTACAACGCAACACACGCGGAGGAGATTGCCATTGCTCTGGCTCTCACGAATCCCAAGTCAAAACACATCATCACCGACTCGCCAGGGGCCTGTCGGAACTACGAGTTGGGCTGGGCTCCCCCGCTTGCCTGGCGCATACTGGAATATAGCTGTCGATGCGAAGATCCAACTCCACGCAACCTGATTTGGGCCCCCGGTCACCAGGGACTCCAGGGAAACGAACAGGCCGATCAGGCCGCCCGCGCACTCTCTCCCCGGGCTATCTCCCTGTCCTTGGAAGGGTACTCCCAATCAGACAATCTGGCCCTTACATTCAAACAAATCACCGATTACTACAAGGAGGAGCACCGGCGCTACCCGGCCCCTTGTAAGGGTCTGGATCGCGCTGACGAGCGCCTCCTCATCAAAATTCTTACTAACACTGTACTGTGCCCGGCGGTGCTTAAACATTTCAATACATCCTTTGATGGCGCGTGCCAGTTCTGTGGGGAGGTGGCTGACACCTTCCACATGGTTTGGGCGTGTCAATCAAACCCATCTATCCCCCCCAACCCCAACCCCACCAGAGAGGACTGGGAGGCGGCCCTGCTCGGCTGTCAAGACCTAAAGAGCCAAAAGGCTTTGGTTCAACGGACGCGGGCGGCGTTGCTTGCCAATGGGGCACCGGAATAGGGGCTCCACCCAGTATTGTAAGGGGAGAGGGCCAATAGGGTCCTACCCCAATCCCCTTTCTGTAAAAAATTTAATGCACGATAAATGTTTTTCACCACCACCATCACCATGGGCGGAGCATCGGCCCGTCTTTTCTTTTTTTTTTTCGGAGCGAGCCCCACGTGTATGAGTTGAGGGTAGTATGTGGGGGAGAGGAGGAACATCATTTTTAATCGGCGATATCTTCGGTGTTGATGGAGTTCGCTTAACAATTTTTGCGGTGCGGCGACAAGTGATAGAATAACGATAGTGTCTGCAAAGAGGCCTTTACCTTCTATGTATCCCCGCCGCCGCGGTGGCTCAGTGGCTATGGTGCTCGGCTGCTGACCCAAAAGACGCGGGTTCGATCCCGGCCGCGGCGGCTAGAATTTCTTTGGAGGAGAAATTCTAGAGACCCGTGTGCGATGTCAGTGCACGTTAAAGAACCCCAGGTGGTCGAAATTTCCGGAGCCCTCCACTACGGCGTCTCTCAGAGCCTTAGTCGCTTTGGGACGTTAAACCCCACAAAACCAAACCAAACCAAACCTTCTATGTATGGAGAGAGGCGATCCCGTACCATCGTCTCCATGAGCTTTCGCACACACGAGGTGAGTGAGATGGATCTCAAGTTGTCCGTAGTCACGGCTTTACCTGCTTTGGGGATGAAAGTGACAAGCGATGTTTTCCATTCGGGAGGGAGTGGACACCCATCCCAGATCTTATTTGTGTATTGTAGCAAATGGAGGCAGGCCGAGTCCGAGAGGTTCGCCAACAGTTTCGCTGTTATGCGATCCCTACCTGGTGCCCCACCTCGGCGCATTTTGGCCAGGGCCGCCTTAAAGGGATCGTGAAACGTTTTCCGAAAATTTTGAACGACGTGTGTATTTGGAATTCTGACCCTTCATTCTATAGTATACTTTAGTTCGTTTCATCGTCTGGGTTGATTGAATAGCGAAAAAAAACTAAATTTCGGTTTCCCAGCGCGCGTCCTCCTCAACTCACAGCAAACGTCATTTTAAGAAGCCAATCAGAGGTTTCTGTCGTCAACACAACATGGCGGCTTAGCGAGGCCTGTTTAGCCATAGTTGACCGAGGTTACAGCAGCATATTGACTCGAATGTGGCACCGTCGTCTGCTCAGAATGGAGTCTGCTAGCTCTCAAGCTGACACATGTGCGATAACTGACGGCGCGCCGCACCAGTTGCCGCTTGCGAACTGCCGCCTACAGCAAGCAGGGACACGGAGCGGCAAGCATCTTTGCGCCACTAGACTCATGCCAGGCCCACATCCGGTGTAACACTTTGCCACCGCACACCAGCGCCTGCGCGCTGCTTGACTACTGAAGTTCGCACCAGAAAAGACAAAATAGCGATGTTATCAGAAAGACTGCCGGCTGTACTCGGGCGGCCACAAAGCATGCCTGCCCACGTAGCGCGCTTTCGGCAACGGTTCTGGACGCGGGCGCGCCGGGCGACGAACTGCACTGCTAGGCCGTCGCTAGGCCTGTTTCGCACCGAAGCCGCGGTGGACAGCGCTTCGGAAGTAGCCTGGGTTATGATAAAATGCCTGCTTTTGGCATCGCTTTACTGTCAACAGCATCGTCTCACAACAAAACATATGGTCATTGTTGCGGAGCGCTCGGCAGCGGAGCTATATAGCGGACGCTATAGTTTATTATTTACGTGAAGAAAAATATTTAGCTCATTTTTGTAACGCCAGCGGACGGGATCCAGGTTTGCCGGCCGGCCTGCAGCCTCGCTGTATTTCACATTCGCACCAGAAAAGACAGAACAGCGCCATGCTATCAGAAAGGCTGCCTGTTGGCAGTGGCAGCATGCCGAGCTTTCGGCAACGACGCCGCCTGCGGACGCGCCGGCCGATGAAGCTGCGATCGAGGCTTGCCGGCGCCCCTGGTCGTCGCTAAGCCTACCTGGTTTTGCATCGATACTATCTATACCGCAGCTGAGGGAGCTCCGGAACTGGTCAGCGCTGTAAAAGGTACTGCTCTCGTCACCCCTTTAACTGTGAACCTGTCCCATAATAAAATAAAGATATGCTCGATTTCCGCGACGCCAGCGGAGCTAGCAAATGCCAGCTATGCGAGCGGCGACCAGGCAGTAAATTGGATGAAATTTGCTTGTATCGCCGAACTAAATACTGCCAGCAACTCGGCATCAGCCAACGATCCTCAAAAATGATTCATTGTTGGCATTTATCTATTCCAGTGCTTGTTATGAGCGTGAACAAATAATACTAGCGTGTTTTTCTGACGCCGGCGGCCGGCATCCAGGCTGACAGGCCGGCCCCGAGAAACGCGCCCCCACGTCATTATGACGCTGGCGCTCTGCGCGCTCGCATTCTGCCCCTTGTCAGTGCGACGCGCCGCGTGCGGCCTGTCATTGACATCGGTTGGGCGCAGGCGGCGAGCTGCTGTCAGTCGTTGTTACGCCGCTCGCAACGGCACGTCGCGCGCCCGGCAAGTAGCAGTCATGCCGAGAGACCGCGACACCTCTGCCTGCGGGAGCCCCGACCGTGAACCTCCGAACCCGGTCGTGGACTCGAGTCTTCATCTCTATCGCAAGGGGTGGGTTGACTCGCAGCCCCATCTGCAAATTATGCCTAACCCTCTTCACGCTTCTGGAATATATTTTTCTGCAGCAAAGAACAGAAGCGCGGAGCCGATGAGCGCCGCGATAGCTGACTCGTTCGTATCGAGTTCATGTAAAGAGTGAGTCGTCGAGATGGGCTGGCCTTGCTCAGCTCGATTCTCTGACTCAAACCACCGCTGTCAAGGAACACCACCTAGATAGGTTCACGTAAGCAAGGCTATGTCGAGCCGCTGATACTGAAGCCAAGGAGGATGGAGAAGCAGAACCGAAACCGAAACTGGTCCCAGGTCAGTGATAGATGTATGACCACGCGCTGCAGTTTAACAGAGTGCAATTACGCGTGCAAATTTAATTGGAAAACCTTGTTTCACTTTCTGAATTTCTCATAAAGCTATTATTTTAGGGCAAACGAAAGTTGAAGATATCTCTACGTTTCTGAAGATCTTAAAATGACGTAGTCGAGTAGTGCGTGTGCCAGCCGACGGCGGCGCATGGTCGTTTCATCAGCTCAAAAAGGCAGTGATTTCGAACGGGCTTTATTAAATGCAGACTCAAACTTGAGTCGAAATATTTCGGAATTAGCATGTCTAATGTTTATGGAAGCAGTAAAAATTAAAATCGGGCAGCTTCATTTTCTTTTCACAACCGCTTTAAGGTCATGCAACTCAAAAGGGCCGTCTAAATCCTTATTTGGCTTGCCGGAATGCGTGTACTCGGGCCCAACCGGGTCATTTATGCGGCAGAGATACCTGTCACACAAAGTGTCCGCAAGTTGCGCCGTCGTACCTTGGTACCCGTGCAGAGCCCGCCGGAGCTGTTTTTGCGTCTACCCTTTCGCTTGAGAAGGGTCGATGAGGCTGCGTAAGAGACGCCAAGTCCCCTTCGAGCTCATCTGACGCGCTGCCGAGTTGCAGCGTTCTATCCCATTGGAGTCTGTGAGTTGTGCGGCATAAGCCGCAGCCTGCTCCGTAAGTTGTGCAATGCGAGTTCTAAGCTTTCGATTCGTTTTCTGCTTCTTCCACCGTTTTGTTAAGCTCCTGCGCGCCTCCCACAGATGCAGGAGGTGATTGTCCACTGCGGGGATTTCGTCGGTGGTGTGAAGTGTTTGCGTGTGTTGTTTCTTTGTTTGTGACCTGTGTTGCCTACTCCGCAAAGCCGTTGGAGAATAGTACGGGAGGGATGTCATTAGTGCGAAATTGCTGCCAATTGGTTATTTTGGCCTGTTTCCATTTTTTGCGGGCTGCCTTCGCCAAAAGCGTGATGCGGAGAAGGCAGTGATCGCTGCCCAGGGAATCCCCCAGGTTCTCCCAGGAGGCGTTTCTAGTGCTCCTATCCAGAGATAAGTCAGGACACGTGTCACGGGTCCCCGAGTTGCCCACACGTGTGGGGCAGGCCGTATCCGTGAGCAACGTAAGACGAAGGGTGGAGATGAATTCCGCCAGCTTGCGTCCCCTGGCTTTCTCGAAATGATAGCCCCAGTGAAGGCTGGGGGCGTTGAAATCCCGAACAATCACCAGGGGTTCCTTGTCAGCCAATTGGAGTGCACGATAGAAAATTTCGCTGAAAGTAACGCGCGGTTTATGCGGGGGGCAGTATACGTTGAGTACATGTATTGACGGGTCGCGGCGCTTGAGAGGCAGAACCTTTACCATTGTGTACTCCTGCTCGATCTCCAGGTCAAGATCGACCTGAATCGCGGTGTATGCTTTATGCACCAGGATGCACGTAGAGCCCCCCCCCCCCCCTGAAACGAGCTATACCCAGAGAATTTAGCATCATTACCGGGCTCTTGCAGAGCAAGAAGCGCCGGCA
The DNA here is from genome assembly GCF_055824585.1 of Amblyomma mixtum. NCBI lineage: Eukaryota > Metazoa > Arthropoda > Arachnida > Ixodida > Ixodidae > Amblyomma > Amblyomma mixtum. The sequence continues at coordinate 63,367,903 of NC_143016.1, forward strand.
TGTCACCGAGGCACTGCAGGTAGAGCTGGAGGTGTGACCGTTTCTTCCAGGCTCTGAAGCCCCTGCAGTCCCATTGAATGATTTCGAATTGTTCTAATTTGTTAGCTTTCTGAGAAGGTTTGCTAGCCATATTGATGTTTTTTATTATTACGGGGCTGGGTAGCCACTCGGTTCAGGGGCCTGCGCAGCCCCAGTCGGGGGCTGCATCAACGCCGCGGCCATCGGGCGGGAACCGCTTTCTTCGACTGCGTGCCGGGGAGCTGTTTTACGTTTTAGCTGCGGGCGGTCGCAGGAGACAGTATTTTTGATTTGGGAGCTGACCCAGGGTTGCACCGCCTTACGGACACAGTCAGTCACCTGGGCCGCAATGTCGGGAAGCATTTCAACAAATGCGGACCTGAACATGTCCTGAAAGGACTCGCGGACCGCAATCATGATTTGGTTCGGGAGGGCTGCCACCCGCTCCTCCAACTGCTCGGCTCTACGCTCCAGGGCCTCGAAGCGGCCAGCGTCAGCGGGAGCCGAATCGACCACCGTGTCCGCAGTCCGCCGCGAGACGTTAGTGAGGCAAGATGATACTGAGGATCCGTCATCGCTATCCTCTGGCTCAGTATTCAGCATGGGCTCAGACGGCCCGGCCTGCTTACCTTCTAGTTCCTGAATTTTATGGGCGAGAATTTGGTTTTGGCGCCTGAGCTCCTCTACCTGCTGCTGTAGGGCGGATTCAGTGGGGGAGGGAAGGAGTGTGGACCCAGAGACTAACCCACTCCAACTGCTCACCTGACTTTGTTCCAGGGGCGGGAAATTCCCGGCTTTGAAGACCGGCGGCCTCGTCGGGTTCCCGGACTATTCAGATTTGGACGGCCCGGACTGGGTCTTCTTGGGTTCGGGTTTGGGTGCCGGAGCCTGCTTGGATCCGGCCTCGGGGGTCGGGGCTTTTTTGGGTCCCGGCGTCTGCTTCTTCTTTGGGGTGGGTGGAGGTCCCTGCTTGATCACCTTGCAGTACTTGCCCGCGCAGCCAGGCGCCCCGGTGGGATGGCTGCCTCCGCAGATGAGACAGCACGGGGAGCTCTGATGTTCAGCTGGGCCGCCGTCAGGAGCAGCAGCATGCCTGAGCCCCGCAGCGTTCAAAGCGCCCAGGCTGCGGCCGCGGGCAGGCGTCGGTCCGGTGCCCCACCGTGCCACAGCGGGGGCAGGCAAGGATCGTCTTCTTGTAGAAGCGGACGGGGAGACGCTCGCAACTATAGAGCACGGTCCGCGGCACCCTTGTCCCCACAAAGGTGATCACAGCAGCCTGTGTTTTACCCAGTTTCTGCACAGATATCACGTTGGGGTCCTCGCTCAGTTTCTTCCTCACGCTTTCTGACGTTTCGTCCGGGGAGACTGTAACGACGCCCTTGAAGAAGTCTCCAGAGAGCTTAGGGTGGCCCCGGAACGGCCTCCTACCGGCAGCATGATGTCCCGGAGCAGCTTCTCCGCAGCTTCGACAGATTGCAGAGTGCACACAAGAAGGTTCTGGTCCCACACGGGCCACACAGCAAGTCCCACACTTGCCGCGTCCCCGAGGATGCTGCGAACGGCAGCGCCGGCTTCACCAGGACCTAAGGTAGCCTTTAGGTCGATGGTGTCGCGTGGCTTGAGCACCACGATAATTTCTTCTTTGCCGTTGCGGGGCGTGTACTGTGGCCTCCATCGGGGCTGTTTAGCTTGTTGCACATCAGCGCGGGCTCCGGGGTAATTTCGACCACATGGAGATATTTAACATGCTCCGAGATCGCACAGCTCACGGGCTCCTTTTGCATTTCGCCTCCATCGAAACACGGCCGCGTTCGAACCCGGGAACTCCGGCTCAGTAGCCGAGCGCTCTAACGACTGAGCCACCGCGGCGGGTCACTACCAAATGTCAAGTGCAAAATCCAGCCACATAACTAATCACGATTAAAGTGTTCACAGAAAGTAGTGATAGGTAGGCCTCCTCGTCATCGCCATCAGATTCTCGGCAGTCGGGGATTTAGTGTACTTTTCGATACCCGCATCATAGTCCGCCCCAACGAAGTCACCTCAAGTGACGAAATGATGTCATGTCGGACCGTGCACTTGCCAAGCTTGCCGAGCCAATTAAATCGGTATAACGTCAAAAGCCGAGCCCAGGCCAATGATCGGCAGTCGGCCAAATTTGCTTGGGGAACGCGTTGCTGCAAATCCACATGTACACCCCCCGTCAAAAGTATACAGCCCAAGGGGTTTGCTTCGAAGCTGTTTAGTGTGGCTCTCTGGCGCATCAAGCAGGCCAAACCTTGGGAGGATTGAGGACGCAATGCCTTTCCTCTTTCGAGAGATCACGGTTGCTGAGGATGCAGAACAAGCCATGCTGCAGGCGTCACAATCAAACCCCTTGGGCTGTATACTTTTGACGGGGGGTGTACCTGATCACGCGGATGTTCAAGTGCTCTTAGTTTTTCCTTGGGCGATATGGCATGCTTTACGAAAGCAATTCCTGATGCACTCTGCAGCCAGTCCCATCCACATGGCCCTAATCGTTTCCACAGCAGCGAACTACAAGATATCCGCACCGGACCATTGAAATCTGGCGCGTGAATTGCTATCAGCATGAGCTGGATGATAGGACAGCTTGAACGCGTGAATGACGCTCATGTCCGGTGGCTGGACTTTGCCATCAAGTCTGCAACTGCGCACCGCGCCCCTGCAAGTGGCGTTTGCCCTAATGGCACTATTCTTCAATCACTTTGTGCGTGCGGTGACTGGACGCCTGCGCGGCCTTGAGCACCTGCTAGCAGCGCCAGTGCTGCGACACCGCGTGAAGAGGTGGGCTTGAGGGTGGCCTTCGGCCTCTTGTACTCGTTTTCCATGCTACGAGGTCTGTTAGAAAAGTATCCGACCTTTGGCCGAAGAAAAAAAAATGGCATAACTGGAGCGTTGGAAACCTAATTACCTTCAAAGTAGTCTCCTTGGGACTCCACACACTTCTCCCAGATGTGCTGCCACTGTTGGAAGTATTCCGAAAAGGCCTTTTTCGGAATGGAGTTTAGCTCAGCTGGCGTTGCAGCCATAATGTCCTCTCTTGTCTGAAATCGCGCTCCTTTCAATTGCCTCTTGATTTTGGGAGACAACCAGAAGTCGCAGGGGGCCATATCAAGAGAGTAAGAAGCCTGTTGAACTACAGGGATCTGGTTTTTCGCCAAAAAAGTCTGAATAAAGTGCGAAGAATGTTCAGGAGCATTGTCGTGATGGATGCGCCAATGTCCTGTTGACAACTCCGGTTTCTTGCTCCGCACAGCATCACGTAGGGGACGGAGGACATCCCTGTTGTACTCTTTGGTCATTGTTTGACCCTGGGGCGTGCGTACTCGTGGTGTGCCACACAGCGAGAGTCCAAGAAAGCAGTCAGCATCACTTTGACGTTGATGAGCATTTGACAGGCCTTCTTTTGTCTTGGAGACGTGGAATGCTTTTACTGTGACGACTGGGATTTGGTTTCCGGGTCGTACCCGTACACCCAAGACTCGTCACCAGTGATTGTGGTGTTGTTGAAGTCGGGGTCACTGTTTGTGGAATCCAGCGTGTCCTGTGAGACTTCAACACGAAACTGCTTTTGCTCCACCGTGAGCAGCTTCGGCGCGAATTTCGCCGCAACTCTCTTCATGGCCAAATCTTCGGTGATAATGGAATGTGCAGAAAACCTACTGATGTCCACCTCTTCCGCAATTTCTCGGATAGTCACACGACGGTCCCGCATCACCAGAGCGTTCACTTCGGCGGTGACCTGGCCATTTCGGCATGTTGATGGCCGACCGGAGCGTGGCTCGCTCTCCTCCGATGTGCGGCCATCTTTAAACCAGTTGTACTATTGCTTAATTTGTGTGCTGCTCTAAGCGTCGTCACCGGAAACCGTCTGAATATTCCGAATGGTTTCCACTTAGCTGTCGCCCCGTTCCTGGCAAAATTTGATGCATTAGCGCTGCTCCTGTCGCACCGCCATTTTGCTTGCACTAAAAACCGACGAGAGCACTGCGCACTACTTCACTCAAACGCTGCCTCCCAGCGACTGACGCTGTCGGCAGGCGGGAAAAAATTCGTGCATGCGCACGACGGTTCAAGGTCTGCTGGTGCAAGCGCGCTTGTTTCATATCCATCAGGTGTTCGCAAAAAAAAAATAAGGTCGGATACTTTTCTATAGTCGGATACAACTTAAGTCTGCAGTGAAGCTCCGCCCACATTCAGCCTCCGCACGCAGAATTCCTCCACGACGAAAAAGTAGTCTGTGGCTGAAACATTTCTTGTTACGTAAACAAGAAGCTTAGCACAAGAAAAAGTTACGAGCTCTACAGTTTTGATACGTGGATTGTTTGATATAGTCAAGCATAAAAAAATTGATTTCGTTTACAGTCGCAATTCGTCAGCGGAGTAATACAAGACGCCGCGGACCGCGGCCCAGTGTTAGCAACTGCTGTTTTTATAAGTTGTATCCTACTATAACAGACCTCGTACATCGCTGTCATGCGGCGCGACCAATCTACTAGAGGTAAAGGCTAACGACAGCTATGGCCCCGCGTTTCGCATCCTTTGCTGCTGAAGGAGTTGCAGAAACCAACTGTACCTTAATTTTAATGAGCGATTATTCTATTTATAGTGTAATGGAAACAGGATTAGGCATCTTATGATAGCCAATGGCTAGTACCAGAGCCCTTAAATCTGCTAGTACCATAGCACTGTCCACAGCGGCTCCGATGTGAAACAGGTTAGGCCTAGCAATGTCTAGCGAGCCATGGGTTGCCAGCACGCCGGCGGGAGGCACGCCGCAAGAATCGCGTCACTAGGGTGGATGCAATGTGTTCCCGCGCCTAGGCTGCAGATATGCGTATCTATTGCCATTTTGTACATATCGAATTATTGATATATCTAACTATTTCGGGATCCCCTTCAAGTTCGATATATCTCGACTGGACTACAAATATAAATATGAAAGAAATATATATTGCGTTTGTGTATAAGTTAAAATATGTGTACGCATATATTTAGCACCTCGACCCTGCTAACTTGTCAGCCAAATATAATGAGCATGTCATGCATGCTACCATGAAAAAAAAAAATACCGATGTTTGCCATCATATTGTGATCACTCAAAGCTATATTAGTTCACAACAAGGTATTTTTATTGTCTTCACAAACAAGGTGGCGCAAGTTGTTGCCAATCTATACAAGCATGACAACAGACATAAAATGTGCTCCAAACAGAATGCTAAAAGGCACTGTCTAAAACAATCTAAGTTAGTACACGCACAAACATACGTAAAATTAAGGCACATACTGCGACATAGTAATTGCTAATCCTTTGCATAAAACACCATGATGACGAATTGTGGTTTTGGCGTGCAGATTGCAAATGTCCGCGTGAAAAAGCCAAGGATGGTAATCTTAGTATGAATGAGCACTAATGTCTGCCGCACTGCAAACAGTAAAAAATGCACTCGGTAATTAATGTAGCGACAGGCATCTATCTGCCTTCAAAATGGGTTCCTAGCACAACAGCAACACCAGTCGAACAATGGTTTAAAGCCCGTTCAGACTTCTCAAAGTGAGAATGTAGCACGCTAAATGTTCTGTGGATATGCTAGGGATCAAAAAGCCTCTATCTATGACATATCAGCATTTTGATTTCAAGGTAACAGTTTGCAATGCCAAAGTAAATGCTGCAACAAAATGCAGTGTGCGTGAAGGATAACAGCAATATATAAACAGCCTTGTAGGCTGGTAAGGCACAGGTGACGACAACAATACACAAATGTGTTGTGCGTAACTCTAACATCCAGCAATAGCAACCAATACTTTTGTTAATAGAATGGCCTTTTCGGATATATATCACATTGAATTTTGGTCACTAATTACACAATAAGTGATGAAAATATGTGTCTTCCTGCAGCAAATGCCAAATGCAAAGCAAATACTCCTAACAACACATGGCTATATTTGGGGATCACTTCAAATATTTTTAAGTATTCAATCCATAAAATTTCAAATCCCAATATCCAAGCATGCCTTAGAGGACAACAAAAACTGATGTTCCAAACTTTCGTAGAAACCTGGCTGCCATGACCTTGGGAAATTCCTTTAAGAGCAATGTAAACAATCACGTGATTCACATACACAACTACTACATGCTGCTGCTGCTACCAACAGGATCCACATGCAATGCGTACATATAACTTCCTACTGCACTAACTGCATACTATAGTTAAAATCAAAACTGCTACGGAAATGTTAAACAAAAACGTATGACGCAACAAAACAGTTGCCCTCTCTCTACGTTTATAGTATATATGAGAAAAAGAAAGCAAAGTTTTGCAGTGTTGCATTTTAATCATAAAACAAGGATGTAAATCTGCTACCGTAAAAGGTCACCTTCAGATCATGTTAGCAACAGCAGCCAAGGGCTGATTACAAGCACTTTCAGTAGTGCCAGAACAGACAGCATAAAACTGCATCCATACAAAAATAGAAAAAAGAAGCTGATGGCAGTGCTTTCAAGAACATTGCTTCCAATCAAATTTGCAGCAATTTTAACAAATGACACTGTGACAGCCAGCACAGAAGGCTGGAATGAAGTACGACTTTATCCCAACAGCACTAGCACCTTCCACAAACTAGGATAGGCGCCAAATAGTCCCAACTACAAGGAAGCACAAGTTGCTGCAAAATTTAGAAAGTCCGCTCGCAAGTGCAAAGCACATCAAGTAACAGTCCAAACCAAAGTTTGTCAGCAGATCATGCAGAATGGATGCTAATTTGGGTGGGAGTTCAGGCAAAGAGCCTCAAATCAATAACAGATATAATAGACTTCAAAACACAACAGCACTCAGCCTTGTGTAGAGCAATACGAAATCTCAAAAGGCAAGTCAAATTTGACAATCATAAGACCTTCAAGCACATGATTAAGTGAAGTGACAGCCACGTTGCTGTTCACATCAAAAGACTAGATAGTGCCTTGTCCTCAAGTCTCAACACTTTGCAAAGTATTGTAGCAATCAAATGGAGACTGAGGACTAAGCAGCTATACACACCTGTCTCGTAAAAGGCAGCTTAGAGGATTCAGATCGAACATGCAGAAAGAAATCCAGCCAAAAGGCTTGTCATGATTGTGCAGACCTTTTCAAAAACTGTGCGTTTCTTCAATACAGGACATGTTTTAAAACAAAAGTTTTCAGCACGAAACAGTGAAAAACACTTGTGCAAAAAGAGCAGTCCATTACACTAATGAGAAAACAAACAATGAGATTCTAAAAGGAAATATATAAAATCTATAAAATAAATGGCGTGATGTGATCGAGAGCAGATACTTTCTGGTCTCTTATCCTTTGATGTCCTTTGCAGCAGATGATTTCTATACCATGTCCATCAACACAACAATACAGCCCTAAGGAGAACAGCCACATTACTGGGCTTCTAAAATTGCATGCCCTGGCCAGTAAACAATACAACCAAGAAGATTTCATAGTCTTGAAATAGTAGAATAATCCATTTCAGAACCTGTTTGTGAGAGATTCATATCTCATATAATTTTCCATAAATCTCATTTTTATGGCAGTCCCTCAATTGATTGATATATAACTGAAACAGAGCAGAGAAGCCAGCAGGCATCAATACAAAGGAAATCTTTGACATGCAATAAGTACCATAGAAACGATTTTGGGATGAAACTCTAAAAATCTGTTTTCATTAAGCTTGTTTCACCTTGCCTGAATTTCTTTCCAAGTAGCGCTGAAATCTGCTCCCTAATAAAAGCACAATTTCAACAGTAGATCCCACCTATTACCTCAACAGTAATGCCTGCTAGATTTTTGCTATTCTACCAGATATAATCTCACATTGTCACATTTGATACCACTCTAATTGCAAAGCTAGGCACTATATATAAATATATTTCTTGCCTGTCTCCTGCCATGGATAGCATTCTCTGTACTGGTATTAATAGCAACATCATTGTCATCAATATGTAAACAACATCAACAAGCATAGGGAATCGATGCACAAATTAAGACCCTGGCTATGATGGCTAGAGAACTACGTCTAGGTAATATAGTAAATATATTACTCTTGTAAGCTTGGCACACACACTAGTTGATTAAATGCTCGCTCGGAGCAAGCAAAGAAGCTGCTTGTTCTCTTCATGCACATGGTTGCCACGTATTGGCCTTGGAGTTGACTTCATAAGATTTCTTCAGTCGCTTCTTCAGATCACTGGGGAACTTCTCAAAGCACCGCTTGCACACAGGCTTAAGGTCAACCTCAAAGAACTTTGTCCTGCAAACAAAAAGTGCAAGAAATCAAGGTGGGCTGAAATGCATAAAGATCAAGGAAGAGGGATAGAGAGCCATGTCAACTGCTTCAAGAGCTAAACTAGTAGAACCTGACTTAAATGCTGTGTATATTCTACAGTATTGTCGATTGGACACCAAACGCAATTTCCTGCAAGGTACATTTGCCTGCCCAAATCAGCTGGACAATGCTTGAATATATTTCATACTTTTCTGCATGCTCAAGAACATAAAAGGCAGTCCGGAAACTTTTCGACAACACTAGACTTCTTGACATCTCGGCTAGTTATCAAGAAGCAGCTTGCCCATGTGGTTCTTCCTATTCATCATCACCATTGTTGTTCCTCGAGGTCCGAGCTCGATAGGGCTGCCTCCCAGCCCTCCCGCGTTGGCTGATTTATGATGTAAATGCTGTCATTTTTCTGAAAAGCCCATACCATATGGTACAAGTTTGCCTTCTGGCCACAAAATTTGCACTGTGCCGAAAAGGACTCGGGCTCAATGGCGTGAAGCGTAGCTGGATTATTGAAAGACATAGTTCGTAGCCTGCGAAGGTGGCACTCTTCTGATTTACTAAGAACCTTAGCGGGCCTCGGGAGTGTCTGCCGTTCAAGGCGCAAATGTTGTAATATTTCTGAATATGTTGTTAACGGAGAGGGGGAGCCTGAATCATCAGAGCACGGGCAGCGGCTCTTGCCAACGGCGTCCTGGACTAGGAACCCGATCAGCCTTCCCTTCAACTAAGGCATTGTGGCTTTCAATAAATGTTTTCATCATCATCATCATCACCATCACATGGTTATGTCTAGAGCAGGACCATGTCAGGTTATGTTCTCTGTGTATTGCTTCATTTCTAAATCAGAATTCTGAACAATACAGAATGATAAAAGAAATGCTGGCCCAGCATAAACACATGAGAGCACATTTGAAATTCATTTCGCTATTCTTACAGTCAGTATTCCTCGAACTGCGGTACCTAGAGCCATGATAACCTTTGAGAAAGCTGATAATAGTTGCTGCTGATCTGATGTGAGCCCCTTCGTTTCTGACATGCAGTGCTGCCATCCTATACATACACATGCATATACCTATACACACACATAAAAGGGGCAGGGGGCTCCCTAAGAGACCCATGTCTGAAAAAAGTACTATTTAAGTTTTTTGGCCGAATTTCAAACGTTTGCAGTTGGAAAGATGGACAACTGTAGCTAGAAATAGGTGCCATGAAAAAAAAAGTTTGTGGTATATTAACCTTCGCTGTACTACTTCTCTTTTGTTCTCTTTAATAACATTTCCACCTCTCTAACTACATAACACAACAAAGGAGGCAAAAGAAATGTGCTCACGGCAATTTCAGGCTTCAAGCTCACTGACTGTAATTCACAGCCTACAGCACAAGAACAAAACAGGCAGAAAGAAATAAAAATACCAACCTATGTGCTTTGTTTCATTCCCAATGTGTTGTAAGCTATGAACCCTGCTAAACTAGCATGGCCGTCTTTCCATTCTGTTCACTAGGAATTCACGACAGCAGCAAAATAATGAGCAAAACAAGGATAATGAAAAAACAAGTATACTCAGCTTACTTCTGACTCATTTTCTGGTCGCAGACAGAGCATGCGAAGTGGTGGACACACCAGGCTTTGTTGAGGGCAGTGAATACTGAAGGAGAGAAAAGGAAAGACAAGAAAAGAAAAAGGTATTGAGGACATTTAAAGTTCACAAAGTTCACTTCACCTCACAAAATTCAAGTAGCCAGGAGGCGTTAAATCATTCCGATCATTCAGTTTGCAGTAAATAAACGTTCATTTACTTGATATATTTTTAATTCCCCTCTGGCTGACTGGCCAAAACTCTGCAGTGCTGCAGCAGCTACAGCTAGCATCAGGTTACCACAGGCCCAACTCATTAAACTCTTTGTGCACTTGAGAACAGTAAGCACTAAGCCAGGACCCATGTGCAAACCTATTCCAACGACCCAAAATAATAAAATACTGGCCAGTCACACATCGTTGTACTGGATGGCTTTATGTATCTGTCCATTCATTAGGTGATGCAAGATACAGCTTCCACAATGATGTACAGTTATAGCAGTACAGACAATATGCGCTATTTTCCTGTCCTTAGCAGCATTTACCTTCAACATGTCTGCATTTCGCTAGTGCGTTCCTTTTTCTTCGAAACTTGTCTATATCTGCAGCAGGGATGCGCTTAAAATGTTCTGAATTCAAATGGACTGCCAACAATCAATCCATTAGCTAAGAGAATAAAAATAGTGCTTTTTTTAAAAACCCATTCAAACATGAGTACACCAGCCTTTGCTGCTAAATTAAATGTGAATTGAATAATGACATGTCCACATCAAACACAATTACGATATCATGGATGTGATGCACTAGATTTCTGTACATTGCTTATTCAAGACAGAGAAGTACTTGAAAGACACTTTTACTGACAACGCCACTATATGAGCAGCTTCTAAGAATGTACTGCTGCATCAGACGAGAGATCAGTTACCAAAAATAAAGCATGTGGCTAGGCTAGTATGTTACCATCACTAGACAAGCAGGTCACTAATTCAGATCCTAATAGAATGAACAGGGGTTAGCGTAAAAACCCGCGTATAATACGAGGTTTTTTTCCCATAATTAGCGTCCTAAATTTCCGCCTCGTACTATTTGCGGATCCGAACAAAAATTTTCGAAGTTGCTCGAAGTTTTGGTTTCGTTTTTGCAGCGTGGCTACAGCTTGGCTTTGCTATTGGCGCGTGGCTACGGCTTCGTTACTCTTGACAAACAACGTCACGACGTCGTTTCTTTGTTGATCCGTTGGGTGCGCCGGGGGGTAGCGGTGTGCTGTGTGCCTATTGACAACGCACGTGCTCGCATGTAAGGCTCGCTTCGTGAAGTGGATATTGTTTTGGGGAGCACGATGTCAGGATCTCGAAAACAGTGCTCGGCTGCTTTCAAGCGAAAAATGATTTTAGCTGTGGAGAACATCGGCAACGGTGCAGCCGGGAGGCAGTTTGGTGTCGTCGAAGGAAGCATTCGTGGATGGCCACGACCGCCACGACAGATAGAAGCCCTTTTCGCGTGCAGCGAAACGCGATGAAGCTTTCGCGGCCTCTTGATGGTTGTGTAAACAAACCATTCAAGGACGCAGTCAAGCGGTGCTACGCAGAGTGGATGCGCTCAGGTGAGCCTGCAGTGACGCCAACCAGGCGGCCGAAGCAGGCTTAAGCGCGGCATCTCGAACGCCCTCGATGGCACGGAAGATCAGTACATTTGGGATGATTTGTCGGACAAAGAAATGTCCGAAGAAAGCGCTACTGAAGAATACAGTGATTGAAGTGGAGTGCGGATGCGATTTGAATAAATGTCTTCTATGAGCTTGCGTCACTCGCATTATACGTGGGTTTTTACGGTATTGCAAGGGGAACAAACAGGAATGACTGAAGAGCAAACATGGAACTAGATCAGTGGCTTGATGGTGCTAGAACACCAGTGCAAAAAGAAGCCCTACATGTTGGAATCTACCAAACACACAACTTTGTTGGAAACAAGGGTTATTAAGAATGTCGATAAAAATTTAACAAGCACGAGCCACCTAGATACACCAGTAAAAGGACAGAGGCCACTATGTTTCTTTGAACGCCTACTAGCTTGCCATTTGTTCACCCCAAGTTATGCCACATATAAGGGGCACGTACTGTTTAATGAAACACACGTTACACTCGCCATAACATGGAATGTGCAGCACTTGCATCATTTACTGAATGGGCTAGGTAGGCATGTAATGAACCATTTGAAAATTGAAAACATCTGCGTGCCCCTGCTGTTAGTGCCTCTGGCATGACTGTGAATGCTGTAATCTATTCGTTCATAGTATGTGGTATCCATTTTGTTGGTATGTGGGGTTCAACATCCCGAAGCTGCTCAAAGGCTATAAGAGGTGTCGTTGTGGAGGGCTCCAGATTAATTTACACCACCTGGGTTTGTTTAATGCTCACTGCTATTGAGCAGGACATGGGCATTTTTGCACGCCTCCATTGAAATGCTGCCATCAAGGTCAGGATTCGGCCCGTGACCTCTGTCTCAGCAGCCGAATAGTAAAGCTAATGACCAAACGCAGCGGGCACTCTTCACTTTGGACCATCCAGTATTTCAAATCACAGGTCATGGGTTTAAAATAACGAGCTGCTTTTCTCCGAAGAAGGGCATAGGCACCTGCTGAAGCTTGTGAACACCATCAAATTTAGTGAAATGATGAATTGCTCGATAACCAATGAAAAAAAAAAGTGGGCTCTATTTTGAGCACATAATGCTTCAAGCCTATGCTTAGCAGGTTGAAAAACTGAGCCTAACAAACCCAACCTAAGTGAATACATAGCGATGAAACTCCCCATCACCAAAAGTGTCCTAGTTGTGCTAAGAAATGTTTTGAGTAGTGACAATGAGCCAGCCATGTGCACAGTAGATTAGTACATAATGTGGTTGATCTCCAAAGGAATGCAGCTGCAGGTGGTCTCATAGAAATAGAGTGGTAATGCAAAACATATCAAGCTAGACTTTCTTGTGCAACATCATTTATGATCATTTCATTTGATTTTAATGGCACAGAAGCAGATTGGCCAAAGACTGCCATGTACTATAACATGTTCAGTCTGCATGAGGTGAAGTCAGAGAGCCATTTTTCAAAGCATTTTATCCCTGAGGCACCAAGCACCATGCCAGGTGAAAGCTTGTACCCATTGGAAAAGCAGTGAGGACCTGGTGACACAGGGGGATGAAACCCTGCGCCCCTCGTATGTGAACCAGATCCTCAAACCACCAAGCCATCATAATAGATATTACAGTCGCTCACTGATTTTTTGGACTCGGCGGGACCCGAGAAATAGTCCGAATAATCGAACAGTCTGAAAAATCCGTGAACTTAACAAAATAAACTTTTCTGCGAAAAACCAGCTTTCAAAATCGTGAAAATTGTCGCTCCACATGTTCCGCCTACTAGGGACAATATTAGACTATCTGAGTCATAGCCGTGCTTTCTTCATGTCCGCACCCTATCACATCATGATACCGGATAGAGTGATGCGGCCGTGGTCATGCCGTGAATTAATGCATTCCTTGCGCGAAGCAAGAACAGTCAGTTTGCATGGGGCAATGATGTTCGCGAAGACCGAGAGGTAACCCGTGGGTAACCCACGGGAAGACGCGAGCGGAAGCGAGCGCACCCGAATACAGTCCCCCCCCCCCCCCCCTGCTCCCCTCGTCTACCGCTTTTGCTGCCCTGCACCGCGGGTTGCGCCATCCAAGCCGCGGCGGACGCTGCAGCTGTACCGTTTTCAATGCGACCGATAATCCTTTGCAGGCCATCTCGATGGCAATGGAGAGCATCACATTATCTCGAATGGCAACGATGGAGACCAAATAGCCAAGCCTATCCAAGCCAGTCCGATTGCGCCCGCTGAGCAGATTCCGTTTAAATCCAAGATGGCGCCTTTCACGGTGGCGGCAAACGGGTTGGTCATGACAGCGATGCCCGCTTGCGTCTATATTAGGCCGAAATAACAAACTTTCGGCTGAAAAACTTTCGGACTCCGCAAAGTCCGAAATATCGGTTATGATAATGTACATGTTTCTATGAGGTGTGCTACGGTTCCTCAGCGAAGTCCGAAATATTGCGCTACTCCGAATTATTGGAGTCCGAAATATCGGTCGGCTACTGTACATGGTGCAATAATATCCACTGCAAACATTTTGCATGGGCATCAACACCTGGCGAAAATATAGGTAAACATTTTTTTAGACACATTACGAAAAAACATTTTAATGTAAAAAAATCAGAGGTCCAATGAAATAATAGTAAAAAACTCTGCTGTGAGCCTTTACGGAGAAGAAAGCAGTAGAAGAAATAAATGTGCCACTTACCATCTCCACCGATGACACTGTTGCAGATGTAGCAAAGGTTGCCAAACAGCTGGTGGTAGTGGGTCTCACAGTACGCCAGCCCCTTCTTCTCGTAGTGCCGGTGGCCAAGGAAGGGCTTCTCACACTTGGCACACACAAAGTGCTGCAGCACAGCAAGGACACAATTGCAGGAAAACAGCACATGCAGCGTCATAAGACAAAAAGTCTGCATTAAACCAGCAAACAGCAACTGGCGCGAAAAACAGATGCACTCCAACAAAGCAATGCCGTTTCCTTTTTCTGTTCTACAAAGTGACATTGCAATACTTGACCAACCATTGTCATATCCGCAGTGTTTCCAAAATGTGGACCATCCGTAACATGTGAACTACAGTTAAAAAACAAGTTACGACAGCAGGGGCAAATCCCCCTGAAATAGAAGCCAGCTGCCATGTCTCTAATTATTCCAAACAAAAGGTGTTACTGCTTTCACAGCAAGCGCAAAAGCTGCGTGCTCTAGTACGTATTCAGTTCATAGAAAACAATGATAAATTTTGGTAAGTCTTGGACAAAAAAGTCAAGGCTCATTCTAAGGAGCAGTTTTCATAGAGTGACGCTGCCAAGCACACACTCTACCCACAATGTGGCGCGTGAACAAGTCAGTGGCCTAGGCCGAAAAAACGTGTATCTAGCTAGCTCTGACAGCAGTGGAAGACTCTGTATATCATGCAAGCATAAAATGCGAGTGGCCTTTGCCAGTTTTGACGTAAAAGCAATACCAGCCCAAAAAGCCACTGGTGAACATGTGAACCTCCTAGCAACACTATTCCAGTGACTGCTTAGTTTAGAGCCAAAAATAAAACAGACCTGAATCATAAATGAAAGCAGAAGGGTTAAAGGGAAGCAAAGCTGCAAACAATATTAAAGTAGGCAAGGAGGCAACCGTGGGAGAACAGTGTCCATAATGAAGTGAGCTTGCCTTACTGCATTCTGAGAATTCATGTGTATGCTATGCGCTGAAAATTCACTAGCAGTATTCAAACATTCTTATGCAAAATCACGACTTTAGTACAGAAACTAATTAAACAAGATTCAGAGCCTGCACTTAGTCTAATTCCTCAACTGCAATGTAAGACTGCACTGAAACCTACCATTTTAATCCATTTTACCATTCTACCCCTTTACATGCCGATGTGTATGATGATTCCAACCAATGAACAAAATCAGAGCAAGGCCAGGCACACTTCTCCTACCTCCACGTGCCAGTTCTTGCCAAGTGCAGTGACTACACGCTCCTCAATGGGTCGCCGGCAAGCACCGCAAATGGGGATGCCCATCTTGTCATGACAGCGGAGGCAGTACAGGTCCCCTTTGACTTCACGTGCTTCCGCGGTCAGCTCCACACTGCACGCAAAGCACAATGCATCAATGATGACCTAACAATCTGTGCTGTGCACACAAACGGCACACAAAGTTGGGCACTGTCCTCTGCAAAAAGCCAAGTCATAGTGAACCTTTGTCATTTAGTAGCCAGGCCTTTGGTCTAGCATGCTCGCCTCCTTACCAAGCCAACAGAAGCTGATATGCAAACACTAGAACAGTACAACCCCAATTAATCAGATTCTGCTAAATCAAGTTTGCCTGCACATACTATAGTAACATTCATGCCTCTGGGTAATCTGCATGAGCCAAGATAAGCAGCAGTCATTCAACGTTAACAAAAAATGATTAACTGGGCTCAGAACACAAAATCCAAGAAGGTAAACAGCAACAGCATGTCTGCAAACTGTCATTGCAAGGACTAACCATGCCGGCCAGGTAGAACGGGTTCAGCTTCACAAGACAGAGGGCATCATTTGTAGCACAGCTATGCGCAGCTGCCCCTAATCTCTGGATTGCAAACACACATATATATATATATATATATATATATATATATATATATATATAGCAGACACAGCAGTTTACCACACTAGCAACAGGTGTCAATTAACTGAAACATAGCCCAATGATGACTTCAAAAAATGAAATTTAAACTCGTAAGCCCTGTCAGTCATATTCAAAAAACAACGCAAGACAATGTGCATTCACAAATAGCCCTGGTATACTTGAAGCGAGCGGAGACACTTACCCGCAAGTGGTGCAGTTGAAGTGGTACGGGTGGTAGGGCTCACTGCGGAACTTCAGAGGCATGTCGTCAATGATGCCGCTGAAAAACGAAACACACAAAGATGTTTGCCTCTCATCCCCTGCGGGGTCAACAAGCCATTCAATACATAGAGAGACATGAGACTAAGCACCGCCTGAACAATAAGCTTTGCATAGTACATAAACTTTCCAAGGACAACTCTCTGCACCCTTCTATGGGTGTCAAGAAATTGGTGTTTTCTCCTCAATATAAGTAAGCACATAAATAAAAACAGTGGCTTAACGCTGATCCCACTAGTCAGCATCACCAATAATTAAACATCCATTTTACGCTGCGACCGACTTGCAACACGCCAGCAAAACGACTTTAAAGGAGAGATAAAATTCTGCTTGAAGCCACGAAAAAACAGCTCTATATAATATAATACAGAGCCTGAAATTGTTACTTCCCCCTGGGGTTGAAAGCCACACGGGCTACTGCATGAAATAGCACCAAATGATGCTCACATTGTTATCAGTAACTTTCAGCTCTCGTGAGCAATGACCGCTGTGCATATTCTTTCAGATGAGAGGTACTCACTGGCACTTGTAGCAGATGTATTTGCCACAGGCTGCAGCCTTTTCCTTGGCATTGCACTCATGACAGAGGGCTCTGCACAAATACAAGCAAAACATTTTCATGCATACTACGATGAAACGCAGATCTTGTAAAGAAGCGACCCACAATGCAAGCACAGAGGAGTGAATACAAAGACTGAACTGCCACTGGCACTGCCAGTTGCAGACATGCTGGCGAAAGCTACCTCTTCACGCAGATCAGAGGCCCAAGGAACATGAGGAACGACTGAGCCACCGCAGTCGGTCACAAAAGCTACAGATGACGGTGAGCCTAAAACATCTGTTATGTCACCAGAGTTGTTCAGTAATGCTTTAAAATTGTATTGTACTGGAATTAGAGCACTTTAGATGTAGGAAGTATCTAGGGCAATTTTCTTTTCTTTTTCAGTCCCTTGATTTGAACCTTTTTTATTAGACACACTCCACTGCCTTTCCTCAGGTGCTAAAGGCCCTTTATGAGGGTAGAGGTAAAAGCATGTGAGGCCTCTCACAATATGAAGAGGCTTTGGGGCTCTGTAACCTAGAACACTGCGAGGCCCTGTCTGGAAACGGAAGAGCAGCACTAGTTGCTCCTGCCATGGCCACAAATGGGCCTTTCTGCAAATGTAGCTTACATAGCCTGAGCAGGTGCCAGAGGCTATTGTGGTGCCATGCCCCATTGTATCACTTTGGCATACGTTGCGTTCTGTACTATGGTCAGCCGCCCTTCATTAAAAGATGTTTTCTTTTCCTTCCAGTGTTACTTCGTTTTCGCAGCCAGGCATGACCGTAAGTATCCTAGACATTCATCTTCAATGGTTGATACAATGTGGTTCCACATAAAATCATCAAAGGAATGGTCCAGGACAGCACATATCCCGCAGGTTAATCAGCCATGGCAGCTTATGAGCTGCTGCCACACTTCTGACAATAAAAGCAATGTAAAAAATTTGGAGTATAAAGTGGGGTTCATATTTTTGCATACAGTTTTGAGACAGTTACTGCAACTTCCTTTCCTCAAATCAAATTTTCCATTGCTTCATTACACCACCTCTTTCTCTCTCTTCTTTCACTCCCACCTACCTCCCTTTCCTTACAGCTGGGTTCCAGTGTCCACCGAGATGTGAGACAATGACTGAGCCTCTCCTCAAAAAATGCATGTTCAAAGCTGTTTCCAATGAACAAGGCCTCACAACAGGCGCGATGGCATTCCAATTGTGTGCTGTAACAAGCTGTTGCCTTCCACTTCTAAAGGCGAAGCTTAAGCATCTGCCAATTTTTTGTTATTACAAGAACCCTGAAAGAGGGTTGAACAGTTTACCTGCTGTGTTAGTGTGAACTAAATGTTAGCACAGAAATGTTCCCTTTGTCTAGGGGAAAAAAAGTCTGATATGTAGCACATACACGCCCACGTCTCAGAACAGAGTTATACCCTTTGAAAGATGGGAACGTAACCTTCAAAGCACAGTTAACCACCATTATTTTCACATGTCAAACATCCATCACGGGAGCCTAATAAAGGGCTGAAACAAACTTGAAATCAAGCTCACCCATGCCAGCTGTAAAGCATTGCAATAACAAGATGTGATGGTAACAAGGTAAGTTACGTCGCCCACAGTTAACCTTAGCCGCCAGGAAAAAGGAAAAGCTATAAAAGAAAAACAGAAGACAGGACAGGTGTGAGAGAGAAGAAAGAAATTGAAAGGTCAAAAAGATCAGAGGGAAGGGAAAGGAAAATGCCCCGCTGATTCCCGAAGCTCGAATCAGCCTGGGGGTGCCATTTACAAAAATCTGGAGTCAAAGCAGTGCATTGCCTTTGCTAAGGGATCTTGAAGGTGCGAACACTCAGTGTCGGCTCAAACACATGGATCGCCTTTACTTCAGACACAGCTCAAAGCTACACATGGCTGGGCAGAGGTGGGCTGAGGCCATTTAGTGCTCGAGTTTGCAGTGTCACAGCACACCAAACAAATGTAGAGGCAGACCCGAGGACGAGCACTTGCCTCTATCTCAGCAGGCAAAATGCAGTCTGTGTAACTAGAGGTGCCTACCTTCCAGCATTCTTGATGAAACCTTGGTCAGCCAGTGGGATTGTGCAAATCTCGCATTGGAAGCACTGGGGATGCCAGTTGTTGTTCATGGCTTTGATAACCCGACCAATGATGAACTCTCCACACTTGCCACAGCAGGGGGCGAAAAGGACGTGGAAGTCATGCTCACAGTACTTGCGGCCCTCAAACTGCAAAGCACAAGGCAAGAATACAGGAAGAATGCCTAGACAGCGTCGAAAAACATCCTTGCTGTACCACTAAATGCTAACACATTATTCAAAAACAAGTACCAACATTATTCCCACAAGATATATATGAGCTTGCTGTGGATTTTCATGTGTTTTGCAGTTACACAAGAATAAAAAGACGCCAACTTAACACCATGTAGAAACACACATTTACAGTGATACTTCTGTACCTTGGCGCTCAAGAGGTAAAGAGCACAAAAACCAACACAGAAAGGAAACACACAACATGTGCTGTATTGTGAGCCTCCCCTCTGCAGTCTTCCTGTTTTGTGCTGTTTATACTTCAATAAACGACTACCAATTCAAGCTCGTCTTCACCTTTGGTGTTTAATAACAACAGTGAGAAGGCCGGCTGACGTCCTCAGTGACCAAATTTAATCACAGAAAAGATTTGTGTTATTGAGCACTGCTTGGTGTCAAGCATCAGTTTACCTATCTGCCCATAAGGTCCATACTTTTTTTTTTTTTCTGGACTTTACATTCACAACATGGTACAAGGACTTCATTGCGAGAAGTTCCACTATAATTGCTACTTTTGCCATGACAGAATAGCTAAAACACTTCATGATCGGTCCTGCTCAGCACCAAAATTGTTGAAAAAATGTGAGTAGAGCATCTTACCTCATAGAAGACACCTTCGGGAAATGGCCGGAAGCACTGGCAACAGCTGGCAACGGACAGAAGAAAAGGCACAGTAAACAACCTCAGCAGCAATTGTATGGAGAGTTCAATAAAGCCTGTCAGGTAACTGTCTATTCTGGTTCTTGCTGTTAATTTAGAAATCATGACGGATACATCGCAGTTAGTTACTACATGAGACTCCAAATGAGTCTTTTAGCGCATTTAAAATGCCGCCCCCTTCCCCCACATGGAGCCTTTAGCTGACTCAAGTTTCACTTGCAAAAGATTGTTTGCGAGGTCAGTTTTTCGTAAATTCTAGGCTATTTGCAGAAATGGAGTCCCTTAAAGCACATCATTTTCTTCCCATTGATGCTTACTGAAGTTCCCAAGCTATATGTGTGTTCCCACCAGAGAAAGATCCCCACTGTGGCTTTATCCACCTTACTTACACAAAGCAAGCCTGGTGCCAGACTTCGCCATGCGAGTTGACGATCTTCTCGTGGGGCTCGAACCCGTCCCCACAACGGGTGCAAGCCATCGTTTCGAGCGACATTAGGAAGTTTGCCTCCGATTCACTGTCAAACAGAGGAAGAAAGAAGGTAAAAATAAAAAATTAAAACACAATTATGTTGTGCCTTCGTACCACTAAAAAATTTTTGCTTGCCTAAACCTTGCAGATATTCACTTGAATATTACTTGAAACATTTCGTTGTCTTCAATTGAATGTTCACAGAACTATATAGAAACTTCATCTTTGGAAGGAAGCACAAAAAACAAAAAAGAGCACAGAAAAAAAACACACATGCACTTTCTTTCTTAGTATTAATTTTACCACTTCGTTCTGAAAATGAACGTTGTCCAATTTGTTGAACTCGAAAGCCTGCTATATGAAAGCACAAAGCAGAAGCGAACAAAAAGGCAAGCATAGTTTCTGGTCTAGAAAATGGCACAAACAAGAGCCGAACAAGCCTAACCTGTAAAATCACTAGTAAGTTAAAAATGCCATATCCGATTTGCCTAGGCACACAGAAGAAAACACAAAACTGGTGCAACCTTAAAAGTCACGCCAAAAACAGTACCGTACATTGCTGAATGTCTTCAAAAAGCGGTGTTAAAATCTGCTGTTCACGTTATATGCATATCTAAATTTTCTTTCCCACAAAAAGTGCCCATTCAAAACAGCCAATTGCGCTTTCCATGTTCTCAAACACTGGAGATATAATGCCCACCATTACTAGAATCCTGAAGGGCAAATTTTGAACGTTCTTATAATGATAAAAAGCTGTCTATTTGGCTCAGCTAGGTCACACTGGGTTAGCTACGGGGTGTGGACAACTGGTTAAGACAACGTAAGAAAACGCATATTTTTTCATCCTGTAAACAAACGAGAGTACTCGAGTGCACCCGGATTGTTTAGCAGTGATTATGTACCTTATCTTACATCATAAAGTTGTAACCAAAATCCACTTTGATGTCCTGTAAATTCATGGCGATGCACCAATATTGACAGACATGACCCAAAAAACTGCTGCGTAGCTAAACATAAAATTTTACAGTGAGGAATGAAACGAGTGCAACAAACACACGTCAGTAAAGGGAAGCCAGCAAGTAACAATATGCTCAATGCAACCTGACCCCTTACGCCCTCACCGTTATCTATGAATGTGCCTTGCTGGCTCGCGATAAGTTTTCCCAAGTTTACTGACCCCTAGATAAGCCTCTAGGCATCTCCTGCTTTGAAGGAACTCCCCCTCCATTCATAGCCAAGTGCTCAAGACCGTATTTCTCTAATCATATTTTTCAAGAAGAATGCCTCACTATTTCTACTGCTGAGCTGCTTGCGCACAGTGCAAAATGGTTGAACATAACATTATTTGCGTCACTCCGCAGAAAGCAATAGGATGCACATAACAGCCTGCGTGATCCTCTGCCAAGATAATTTAGTGTCGGATGGTCTCAAACAATGTGTGCAAATCTTAATATTCCACCATGACAAGCAATTTGCTCCCACTGCTATTCATAACATGTAGTGCAAATTCTGGCCCATATCTAAAAACAGTACCATTTTTTTTTGTTTTCTTTGCTGAAGTCTTGAATTTGAATGTTCTCTTTATGAATGGCTTCTTTCTAGTTTCATGCAATGGGCTTGTTAAGGATTTATGCCCAAAAATCCACTCTTTCAATTATTGCAGAGCACGCGTGAACTGCTAACCGTCGACACGAAACCTGCACTCAAGCTGGTCGGAACACAGCTGTTGAGCAGTTCAATGACATCGCGCTACAGCTTAGAGGGAAGTAGCTATTGCCAGAAAGTGCAACCTACTCCTCCACCTCCAAATGAGGGACTGCTGATGATGTGCCAGGAGATGTGTAGAGGCCCTCATTAGACCTCGAAGGACTGCCAACACCATAGCCGCCACCACCACTGCCCCCTCCCCCGTTCCTGTACTGCAGTGAAGATGACGAGGTAGACACGGAGTCGTACGAAGGTGTCATTGATGCAGAGCTCGTCCTCTTGGGCGGCTCGGGCGGCGTGTTGTCGTAATCGGACGAGTTGCGCGGATAGTGGTGGTTTCTGGCCGCCACGGGAGTCTGCCGAGTGGTGCTCGTAAATGTCACGGGGGGCATGGGCGGCGACGGCGCCGAAGGTTCGCTCACGTACAGACCGCGCATCCGGTCGTTCAGGTGGTCCTGCCTTCTTATGTAAAGCGGACTGGCGTCCATCTGCCAAGGGATCTGGTTGCGTCCAGGCTTTTGCCTCGCGCCATCGGCGCTGGTCGTGTAGCGGTTCATAGACATGACACCTCTAACGTCCTTTTATTCGTCTCCCCAATCGAAACTGTTTCCCGCTATGCCGCCGCCGTCGCTTCTCCTCAGAAGGACGCCCGCTTCAAGGCCATACCTAAGTGCCGTCCGCGCTGGCCAATACAGGTTTCCTCTCACTGCCGCCGTTTGAAATGCGCAGCTGCCGTCGGTTCGTCCAAGCCCAGAGAGTCGCTTCACCGGAACACGCTTTTCTTCTCAGTTTCTCCTGAAAGCCTTCCTGTGCAGTTGGTTGCTCTATTCAGAGCCCCGATCGTTTTCGACAGTACTCTTCCTTTTCGGAGAACTCTGTTTACAAAAACCAGGCGGGCAGATTCTGACGAAACGCGAGGCGAAATTTCCCGGCTAACCGGGATATACACTCGAGATGCAGGCTCACCGAAATGTGGCACGGATCACGCACGCAGCGCCGCTGGCACGCCCGACATATGTTTCGGCCCGATCCGGCCGCACGGCACAATAATAACAAAACGGGAGGCGTCACGCCGGCGCCTTACGGAGAAAAGAAACACCACGACGATCGGCGGAAAGGAAAACACAAGAGCTCTCCCTCCGCGCCGCCGTCGCTACCACCAGCACTGGGGCGTTTCACGGCCCGAGCGAACAATGGGGCGCAGTCGAGTTCGCCGAGTCCGCAAAATTCCGCACTGCAAAACCGATAAACGAATGCACGGTATCTTGCCGCCGCAGTTGCTCGATGCGAGAGACACGACTTGCGGCGGCACAAAGGAAGGCGTTGCTGCGAGGCTCTGAATCACAGGAGGAGGTTGACGACTGCCGCTTCTCCTCCACCTCGGCGCCAGAGACGTGATGACTCGCGCGCGAAAGCACCACCGAAGCGTGAGCACTGCACGTGCTCGATGCACAGCACGTGCGGAGGCGCTAGCACGGTGATCGCCGCTGCGCGCTCGAGCAGATCGATTCACACAGGGACGCGTCGCCGCGATGTCCAGCCCGTCGAAGCCGCAAAGCCTGCCAGCAACGGCCAGCCCGGATAAACGCTCGCATCCCTCCTCTCCACTTCCACCACGACCCCCCTTTTCCCGTGGTGCATTGCGACTACCGGAAACGTCCGCTCGTTTCCTGCCAGCGAGATCGAAATCGAAACTGGAGAGGATGCGCGTCTGAGCGCGCAGACGTAACGACGTTTCGGATAACAGAAAGGGGAGCGTCAGACGGGGATGTACGCAGTGCTATAAATATTATTTTTTTTTTGTCTTACCCCAGGCGGAAAAGAGAGGATAAAGAACTGCTAGGAAGTCTAGAATCATGCGCTCAGGTGAAGAGTGTGACGCTGCAAAAATAAGCCCGGGAAATATATCAACAGCTATGATTTGCCGCTTTCAGAAATGATGCGCGCCGTAATCAATTCATATAGTGTGCTTTCCTCAAGCTCAAAACGGCTTGGAAGGCAGTAAGCGTTGAATGCAACCGAGAGTGAGGTCCTCGCGAGTGGGAAAGAAAAAAAGGAAATAAAGAAAAGAAGCAACAGCATGTGCGCTGCAGAAAGGTACACGAAGCTGGAGCATGGAGGTGCATTTTTTTTAAGTCCTATTCGCAGCAACATAAAGCTCGCTGAATTCACAGATGCATACGCAATAAGAAAAAAGAACTGAAAGCTTATTCCCAAAGCAGCGCGAGATCCAAGCACGCCTCAAAAGCAAATAGAGTTTTAACTACGTCATAAGCATCTAGTTGCAATGGTACGAACCGATTACAACGCCTTTGAATATGGGTTCGGATCCCACCAGCGGCATGTGATTGTTTTTCTTCTGATTTCTAATAAAATAACTTTAAATAATTACCCTATTAATGTCCCATTTATGAACACCACAAATTAAAAAAAAACATCCCTGTGCTCCTTGGTTTCGTTGAGTTGACTGTTGACCCCCGTCATGTAGTGTGTGTGTACACACACACACGCACACACACACACACACACACACACACACACACACACACACACACACACTTGCTTTCATAACGCAACTAAAAGAGGGTAAAGTACCAAGTAGGGCCGGGTGCCACACAGGTCGGCGAGTGAAAACATTGAGACTGCGGTTTTCACTATAAATTCAAGTCTTACCGGACTAAAGCATTCATCCGCGCATTCCCCTCACCCCCTCTTTCCGTGAACGGAATTTCCTGTCGGAGGCGCCAGCTACGAACACGGAGACAGACAAAGTTTATCGACCAGCCGATTTCGAAACTATGCAATGGGCTTTCGTGTTCTTGGGCAACCCCTCTGCCACGAGGCACAGCGTTCTTTGCAAGGGAACCTCGGGTTGCGCAACTTTGTTTTCATTTTGCGCCCTCTTTCGACATGCAGTCGGGAATCCAACTCGTGACCTTGCGCTCAGCAGCCTTGTTATTCGATGCACTGGAAGGGGAGAGCCCCTTTTGCACACAAGAATTGGGTAAGCGTTCCAACGGTTGCGTTAAACTTGCCTCAGCCAAAACGGACGTGCATCTAAATTTCTAGAGGGCAAGAGGTCCCCCTTTACTGGATTATACAGGGAGCCGTCTAGCACCCATCGCGGTGGCTCAGTGGCGTTCAGCAGCTGAGCCGTTGGCTGAGGCAACGGCTACAGTTCGATATAATATGAAGGCAAACGCAAAAACGCTTGCTTGCAAAACAGAGTTGATTTGGCCCGCAAAGCTCCATGTAATTATTCCGATGACGCGCACTTCGTCTTCGTAATTCGGCGGCGTTGGGTCACGTAACGTTCCGCACTTAGGTCTAAATAAATTGGTTTTTGAGTTTGTTACAAAGATGATGAACACGGAGTGAATGAAAACGAAGAAAAAAATCTAGAAAATGTAGTTTTTGAAGTGGGCTTAAAATTAGACTTCGTTTTCAATAACATAAAGCTGCTTTTCCGTACGGGTAATTTCAGCGCTGAGTTACGAGCCATTTCTGAGAAACGGACAAATGAGAAAAAAAAAATCCATTGTGGAATTTTTCCAAATTTTAAGACATTTTTGCAATTACTACTACTGCATATTATTTGTGCCAAGTTTCATTAACGTAGCTTTGATTAAGCCGTTGCTACAGAATACTTTATTATTACCAGCAGCCGAGTGGTAAGGGTTTTTTAACGGCGTGCACGCGGCATCAGAATGTGTGACGGTGACCGGCAGGTCGATGCCGGAGGGGCTCGCATGATTGACGTCGCACGTGCAGATGGCCGACTTCACGGTTGTCAGGCAGCGACAAGAGATTCGGGAGCGCATTATTTATGCAGACCGCGCGCAATTCTCGTCCGTCACCTTTTACGATCCTGGACACGGCGCATATGTGCCCGAGCGGCATCTCCGGTAGTACATACGGGTCGCCGTGTATATTTGAATGGGGCTGAAATTACGAATTCGTGCTTCCAGCCCTTCTCCGGCGAGGCGAGTCTTCTGTAGCTGTCCTGATCAAGACGACGCATACACTACTCGCGAGCCTATATCTGAAAGCTCAGCTGCGGAGCCTGACAGTTGTTAGTAAGTGGAAAACGCTCGAAGAGATGCATGAATGATTGAGGCGACGTCGGCCCCTGCCTCGTCAAAGCTGCAGCAAATATGCGCGTGCGGAAATCAAGAACATGGCGCACTAAAAAATTTCCGCACAGGCTCAACTGTACCTCTTTCGCTATTCATTTCACCTTCTCCACTAGGCCGCCGCGGTGGCTCACTGGTTATGGCGCTCGGCTGCTGACCCAAAAGACGCGGGTTCGATCCAGGTCGCGGCGGTCGAATTTCGATGGAGGCGAAATTTTAGAGGCCCGTGTACTGCGCGCTGTCAGTGCCAGTTAAAGAACCACAGATGGTCGAAATTTCCGGAGCCCTTCACTACGGCGTACCTCATAGACTGAGTCGCTTTGGGACGTTAAACCCCAATAAACCAAACCTTCTCCGCCGTACCTCACCTGCGGTGGCTAAGGCCGCGACGGCCACGCTTCGGTGGAGGCGGAACATTTCTCTCGGTAAAATTTGGTCTTTGAGAAAACGAAAGGGCGCAGTAACTGTCTCACTTCTCCGTGAATACTGTAGCCGCACCACGAGGGAAAGAAGGAAGGAGGTTAAAGACGTTAAAGATCCCCATGTGGCCGGAATTATTTCGGAGCCCTCCACTATGGCGCCTTTTACTCTTCTTTTACTTACGGTGCGGTTCAAGTGTCCACAGAGATGTGAGACTACTGCGCCATTTCCTTCCCTCAAAAGCCACTTTTAATTTTCAAGGAACACAAATCAAATTCAGCTAGTGGCAACACCATATCTTTACAGGTACGTCTCGTCTCGTTTATCCGGACAAAAAGGACGCGTAA
This sequence comes from Amblyomma mixtum, assembly GCF_055824585.1. NCBI lineage: Eukaryota > Metazoa > Arthropoda > Arachnida > Ixodida > Ixodidae > Amblyomma > Amblyomma mixtum. Next base: position 63,394,946 of record NC_143016.1, read on the forward strand.
CATCAGCGCCTGACACTTCTGCCCATGCATGCGCTGTTTTCCCTGAATGCAATGGCTGTAAACTCCAAAAGAGTCGCACTCTGCGCGTATGTGGGTATTCTATTCGTCACCCTTAAGGTCCCTATCACCATCATCATCGATGGCTATATACGTTAAATGCCCACTGTTCCATATCCAGCATAATCAGTTTCTTGCACCAGGACGCCGCATTTTATCTTGCCTTGATTTACACCGAGTAACACGCGTTAAATTATAATTTATAGTAGATCACCACGCAGCCGCAGCCAGCCGTCCTAACGGATCCTCAACGACCAATCGATTGAGACAACCACGTGATTCTGCATAAACGAGTGGATGCGTTATAATGGCCACGTACGCGCGACCTGGACGAGCTTGGTGGACGAGTATTAACCGGAGCCGAAGAAATCAGCGCGGTCTAGAAATCGATCACTGACACCAGTGGGGTAGAGTAAAAGTGTCATATGCGCGCGGCCAGGGCCGGAAGGCGCGAACTGTGCCGGAACTCCGAAAGTCGCGCGCGCGCTATTTATGTTCTTGAACAGTGTCCAAGGCCTCGAAGGGGCGGGGGCGGACGGGTGCGAAGCAACAAGCAGGGTCCCTAGACTGCCTGCACGGATCACAATAAAAAGCACAAAACTGCGCCGCGGCCAGTGAACCAGATGCCTTGCGACAAGGACGCCGGAAGATGGACCGCGTTTGATCAAGAAGAAAAAGTAGAGCAGCGGCTCATGTATGATATGTATGCGCCGTTCTGCAGAGCGACACTTCCGTTTCGTAGCTGCATATATAGTTGATGCTCACGCTACCGCGGTCCATCGTCCTGGTTAATATAAGGATGAGGATCGAGGTCACGCGATGGTGTTTTATGCATACGCGCACATCGGTGCGCACGCCATATATACGTCGTATATCGAACGTGTACCCAGCGATCGTCACTCGTTCGGTAAAGGCGCTCTTTCACGTAAAATACGAAATTTGACGCAGACGTACGCAATTACTACGTCTCGGTGATTCAGCATTCACGCGCTTCTCGATCGTGGAGTCTTCTAGCGATGCAAGAAGGGTGAAAAGATGCGTGAGCGAAATGGGAACAGTAGCCGCCTGGGAGGTACGGATATGAACGCGAGGCCGGCGTAGGGAGAAGCGCGCAGTGAGTGTGTAGGACGTCCGGCCGTAGAAGGTCAAGTAAGCGCGCGCGCGCTGCGCTGACTCGGTTTGCCGAGGCCTGCGTCAAACACCGACGCTATGACTCACATCTGGCAGCTATGGACGCCGTTTGAACACTTTCAGAGCATCGAATAAGCACAAATCAACAAACGGAGCGTGAATAAAAGGAAAACTCAAGTACACCAATGAGACTTAGCACAATTCAAACTTGCTGAGGTTGGCGCTCACTATTTGAAAATTGTTTCCCGCCGCAGAACACATTAGGAGATATTGGAATTTCACACAATAAAAGGGACACTCAATACGTCGCACAAGTCCAAATACAACGTGACGGCGCCTTTGATGGGCGCGATAATCGTCTACGCGCACAGCACCCTCCACATTAAGCGCTCATATTACCGTGCATGCGTCGCTTCGCCCACTTGACACGCCCAGGCGAGAGCTGAGGGTCGTGTTTAGAAAAGGTTAACTCCACCAATATCGAATACAATCGTATAACGCTTAGATATTTCAAACATGCCTACGAAAACATTGGTAAATGTACTGAGCCGTTCTCTACACCAACACCGAAACCAGAATCACGATCGCGCCTCGGTTTCTCCGCAACTTCTCCAGTGGTAGCAGAAGACATCGCCATGCAATGGCGACATTTAGCAAATCGCGCCAGTTGATTATTGTTCAAGCAAGTTTTCCACTAACCTGGTATGTAATGGATGAATTCAGCAGCTTCGACAACGCTTCGAAGAAGTTTCAAAGCGCAAACATTCAGCAGTTGTTACTTCCCATGCAATCGACTACAAATTTGGGCATGGGCCATAAAGCTACTCCGCAGCAAATGTTATAAAGTTAAGTAATAAAATAAAACTTAACGCCTAAAATTGTTATTATTTTTTGTTTTTTTTAGGTTATTTTGGTTATTTATTTTAGAAGTACAAATGAATTATAAGTTTTTGTGCGGAGCTGCACACATATGATCGCGCTCCAGCCATGGGTGGTTGCGTGGGGAAGTATTCCATTCGTCATTGATCTGTTGTTGCAACGCGTCGGTGCCGCTGGAAGAATGCGGTCGGTGCTCCGCCGCAGTGAAACGAAGAACGCTGTGGAAAATTGGAGTGAGCAAGTGTCGGGCTGATTTTAACAGGATCGCTCAACCTTCTGTGATAGCGTCAAAATTTGTCAACGGGCTATTCCGCCGCCGCAAAGTAAAACACAAACATGGCCGTCAGCGAGCAGAAAATATGCACGCTCGTCGCAGCGTTTGTGGCCTTTCTGGTGGCCGTGTGTCGAGCTAGCGCTCCGATGGACGTCAAAATGGACGAGAAGGCTCACAGCATTCACAGGGTTGACACAGTGAACATCTTGGTCTACACTTTTCTGCTCATCCTGACGGTGTGCATCATTTGGCTCTTCAAACGACGCCGAGCCCGGTTTCTCCACGAAACCGGACTAGCCATCATATTTGGTAAGTGTTTTCGCCACTGCGTGTATTTTGCGACAGCGTTGTTTTCTTACAAGTGGGCGGCCCAGTACGCGGTGCTCCTGCTTATTAATTAGTGGTCTCGGCGCAACCTATGAATTGCAGAGTTCCTGGTCGATCACGTTCGTGGTTGCACCAGAAACCTGTTGACGTAGAAATCGCGCGTCCGTTTTTAGTTTGTTTTCAGGCTCTGTGTGCTTTGCTGCTTGGACCACGCATTCTTGTCTTTCTAGTGCTGCCCGAATCGCGTCCTGATATCTGCCCCCCGAACTTGAGACTCAAGATAAACGAGCTGCGTGCGTCGCAACTGTGCCGGTCTGTACGCCCTGCACCGAAAAGCGCGCGGCATTTGCTCTTTTCCATATCAAGCGCTTGTCTCGCCGGCTTTCCTACGCCCGCTCCCAGGCAGTGCACAGAAAATTCGCACGCCCCTCGGTGTTTGCGCCCTCGTAAGGTCGCGGTGTCATCTGCGACGAACTGGGATCATCAACCCGTGCCGGTATATTGTAGCTAATTGTAGCTGGTTGTAAAACGGAGGAAGCGGAAAAACTGCACGCGCGCTTCTGGTGCTTTAGCCGTCGGCTTCAGTGAACCCCTTGCGGCGCTGAATCAGCAGCTGGCGGCTTTCAGCACCGCCTCCTTGACTTGTAAGCCGGGGCGATGAAGCCGGCAAGAAGCCTGTCAGTCGGCAACGGGCCGCGTTGCGTCGAAGTCAAATCCGGGGCCGGGCTCGCCTCGCGGATGTGTGGAGCAAAGGGCACAGGATGTATGCGCATATTACACGGGTGTAAACTCGCACGGACGCCTTGGCAGGTTGCTGCCTCGATATACAGTTATCCGTACGGTGTCGTTTACATGCGGGCCCAAGCATTGTCTACGACGGTGCTTATTATGACTGCATTCAAAATGTGCATACATAATGAACTGTTCACCGTTGTGTAGTCAATATGTAACGCATTATTTTACACTAATCAGCTTTTCTAGGTATAGAAGCTGCGTGTGCAAACGAGGTGATGGATATGGACCACTACACTCTGCACAATACAACTGCACCTATTGGTTGTTTGAAATTGCCTGTAGTTACTGTACGCAGTTGAATGTCTATCAGAAATACATACTGGGTCACTGTTAGGCACTGTGACTCTTAGTGCCTGTTCGGCTCCAGGTTCAAAATTTGACTTTTTGTTGGGAAATTTAAGCTTGAAGTTGATCTTTGGGTGCTTTTATTTGAACCCCGCATCTTTCCTTGTGGTTGCAGACACTTACAAAGATGACACTTTATTTGTGAAGGCTTCTGATTGGCACGAGGATGTGACACATTTTTGAATCTGTCCACACAACTCAACGAAAACAGCGCAGCTCTAAGGGAACACATGGAATTATGATATGCTTTTTGCACAGGTGTCTTGTTATGACTGTTTCTTGACTCGCACAGCTCAAGATTCTGTTTAGTGGATTAGTTTGGTGGCATTTTATGGTCTGGATATGTTATTGTGTTTTATTGATGTGGCTTAAAAACGCCCATTGGATACTGAGCCATTAGTTTTGTGTTTGAAGAAATCAAGCTTGTTATCGCTGGGCACAATAATAGGACATGTACAGTATGTTTTGCACTCCCCAACAGCCACCATTGGAGATATCTTTGGCAAAGAGATGTCTAGCTTTCCACGCATTTGTACAGCCAACTGAGGGGGCAAACTATGTCATGCCAACGTTTCGTCGGAACTCGTTTTGAATGCCACAGATGCAGCAAGTATAGGAAGCATAGGAAGAGTGATGCCGATATGCTGAAATATCCACCTTTGCTTTTTACACCTTTAAAGGGGCTGCGAAACACTGCTTGGGGGGATACCGGCTATACTTCAGGTGGATTCTTTGTCACACAGATGCTGACTTAAAAAGAATTACAGGAATCGATGCATAGGAACGGGAGTTATTCAATGAAGAAATTTCAAAATACAAGCAAACAAAACGCTGCCCTCAACTCGATTTTGGCAGGTCTTCCCACTCCTATTTCGCTCTCCCAATGACTGCACCTGGCGCAACCAATCAAAACAGCCTGCCAGAGCACATCACGGAAGTAAAAATTCTAGTACACTCTAGCGGAAGTTTGCACTCCATGGTTGCCTGCTCTCTGTCACTCGTTCTTGCTGAGACTGGCAGCATCGTTTCCATGCCAGAGCCCCTGGTGGTGTATTTTTATTTTACTTGCTTTGCAGGGCTTTTATCTAAGATGAACAAGTTGTTTTTTTGATCTAATATAAAGCACTGACAGGTGACAAAATGTGTCTCTATTTATTCACACAATTTGCAGTATATTTACTGTTTGTCCAATCATCAAGCTCGCGCCAGGTGATGTCATATCCGCTGCTAAAACCTGCTACTGTGTGGGGACACCATCAGAGCCATGAATTTGTTTTTGGGAGTACATTAAAATATTAAAAAACGGAATATACGCAGTGTTACCGACGCTTATAGCACCATTGTAACTCACTGTATGCGATCAACAGGCAAAACAGTCAACTAAGGTTGTGTTTCTGGACCCCTTTAATATCTTGGGGTCAGTCTAGAGTTTGCCCTTTGCTAATACCTTAGATCTAGTAGCTTGCCGATCTTCTGGCGTATGAATATTTTACTGGTGTGACCCTTTTCTTTATGTTGCAGAAGGCACCGTGAACAGGAACTCTTCCTTATATCAATGTTAATTGGAAGCTTGTTTCATTCGCAAGTTGGTGTAGTAGACTGATTTTTGAAATACGATTAAACTGAAAGTGCTTACAGTAGTGAAGAAATATGTCAGGCCTTCATGCACCCTGTAACTGTGGCAAAAATGAAATGTAATAGCTCTTGAAGTTAAATATTTATTATCAGTGGTGCAAAGCTCAATTCCATATTTTTCACCAATTAAATTTTGTGGCTGACAAAAGTTTGGCAGAAATTGAATTGATGCCACTAATCTAATTTTCCCTCTTTTGCTTCTAGCAGCTCCATTAACTGTCACCCTAATTATATATGTAAGAATTAGCTAAAATTTGCTGTTGTTTGAACCAGTGTGCTAGTGAGTTTTTTTTTTAGCTGCAAGCATCGTTATGACTGCCTGAAGTCTCATTTAGAGAACAGTGTTTTTTTATCACATATAAGAAAAGCAACGCACTGGCCCGGTAGAACAGCTGATTGAGCAAGTTGTCCAGTCAGCATTTCGGGGTTGTGCAAGTGATGCAGTAGTAGTCTCTTGTCTGAGAAGTGGTCTGCTCTGATAGTGCTAACGTATTAAGTCTTCAGTGTTGGCTTCGGTTAGAATTTTGATTTGGGGCTTTTTCTCCATTATGAATTAAATGTAAAATGACATGAAAGGCAGAGACAAGTGAACGACACACATGAAAAAACGGGCATTGACTACCAACTTGTTATGTTTCTAAAATCAAGCCAGCTTAAAGAGTGTAGAATGTAAGGACCGTTTTGTATTTAAGCCGGCTTGCTTCTGAGGATCTTCCCCGCAGGGAGGCGTCTGCAGCATGCAGACGTTGGTGAGTGGCGACACCACGGGGTTAACCCGAGCATCCGCAGGGACATCCCCTCAGGGGGATGATGGTGAACAATGCGTCACCACGGACCCGAGCATCCGCGCTTAGCCGTGCGTGGCATCGCCGTGTCCGGGGAAAAGGGGATCCTGGTGGTTGAGCCGATGCCGAGCGTTTGGACCCTTAAGGCCCCTCGGCGGAGGCAACACACCACTTTGGCCCCAGCTTCCTGTAGACGGCACCTCCGGCCTGACCCGACCGGGGGAAATCGGCAGTCGCCTTTTCCTGTCCTCCCCTCTACCTTTCACTTTCCTATTTCCTTTCTTACAACTTTCCTGTATCCTCCTCTCTTCTTTGTTTTTTCCTTTTTCCTGGCGGCGAGGGTTAACCGTGTGTGACCAACTACCCTTATAGTTAGGTTATAGTTAAGGTGTACAGCTGGCGTGGGCAGGACTTTCTTTCAAGTACCTGTCGCGTCCCCTTGTTGGACTCCATGGTGGGTGGCTGGCACCATGACCGAAAAACTACATTTTTTTATGGCTCCCCCCCTTTCAAAACTTGATCGCTGTCTCAAGAGAGGGCGGACCGAAGCAGATGACTTTTTCCAGAAAAGAAAAGTATCCTTTCCAAAATTTCATGTCATTCACAGTAAAGCAGAAGAAACACAAGCAAGGATAATATCCCCATTCCAAGTCTCAAAACGCTTGACGGATGCCTTAGGCCTTGGCTACAAGGTGTCAAAAATGGCCAGTGGCGACTTACTTCTTGAACTGCGCAACAGCATACAACACTCAAAAGTTGCAACAATTGTATCCATTGGGGACATCCCTGTCTCTGTGACCCCACATCGGTCTCTGAATACTGTACGAGGCGTCATCTCTGAAATAGATTTTGTCCACCTTTCTGAAAAGGAAATGCTCGAAGGACTTACTGACCAAGAAGTTATAGACGTCCACCGGATCAAGATCCGGAAGGATGGCAAAGAAGTGGACACCAAACACCTGATCTTGACATTCAACATGAGCACATTGCCCGAATCCATTGAAGTAGGCTACCTGAAAATAAATGTAAGACCGTATATTCCCAACCCACGCAGATGTTTCAACTGCCAGAGATTTGGCCACGGCTCCCAGAGTTGTCGCGGCCGCAAAACTTGCGCAAAATGCTCTTCGAAGGACCACCAATCCGAAGAATGTGTTGCTAACCTACGGTGTGCAAACTGTGATGGCGACCATGCTGCCTACTCCAGGGCTTGTCCGTCCTGGAAAAAAGAGAAAGAAATCATTACTCTCAAGACTACGCAAAACATTTCTTTCAAAGAAGCAAGAAGGCAATACTCTCAAACAAACAAATTCACCTTCACTGCAAAAACAAACTTCGCCGATGTGGTGCGTGGGCGCGGCGCACCACACCAGGCTTCGGCACCTGTCCAGGCCACACGTAGTGAGCCTGTGGCGGGGCCATCCGCGCCGTCTGGTGGAGTAGCTCACGCTACTCCGCCTACCCCAAAGGAGGGGACGCAGACCCCCGGGTCGGCGGGCCCAAAGACCTCTTCCCACAGGTCGAGGTCAAATTCGAAAATCAATGTGCCTCCTGCACGGTCGTCCAGTGCCTCCGCAGAGGCGATGGACACGACCCCGGGCAGCCCCTCGCCGTCCACGTCGGACGGTCGGCGGAGCTCCCTGGATCGGTCAAAAAGAGACAGGCCCCGAGTCACGGGGCCATAAACAACTTGATCTAGTTTTTTCAATCAGTACAAACACAAAACTACGATGGCTTTCATAATACAATGGAACTGTAGAGGAATGTTGAGGAACTACAGTGATATAACTCATATTCTAGGGTCAGTGATGCCTCTAGCCCTATGTCTCCAGGAGACCAATCTTGGTCCACAACATTCAAATATCTTAAAACATTACATAACTTTTAGGCGTGATCGCGAACATGCAAATAGACTCTCGGGAGGCGTCGCAATCATCATCCAAAGCGGCGTCCCGGCTCAAGAAATCAAACTGAAAACAAAACTTGAGGCGGTTGCGGTTAGCGTCATCAGCTACAAAACCATTACAATATGTTCTGTATATCTTCCCCCACACATCACATTAACATGCCAAGATCTAGAAGGCCTGATCGATGAACTGCCGGAGCCATTCCTGGTAGTTGGCGATTTTAACGCTCACTCTCCGTTTTGGGGAAGCGAACGCTGTGACTCTAGAGGCCAAACAATCGAAGATTTTATACTTTCGAATAATGTCTGTCTTTTAAATACGGGAAAAGCCACATATTGCTGTCCAAGCACAGCAAAAATGAGCTCTCTCGATTTAGCTTTCGCATCACCATTACTTTTTAACGATTTTAAATGGGATGTTTTAAATGACCCCATGGGCAGCGATCACTTACCTACCATCATCAGGCTCTCATCGTCGACTCCAATCATCCCCACAAGGCCACGGCGCTGGAAAATTCAGCTCGCCGACTGGTCACTTTTTACAAAAAAGTGCCACTCTGGAAAAGGAATTTTGTGACGACCTTAGCACAGATGAAATTAATGAGAAGTTTACTGAATGCATAATATCGGCCGCAACACTCGCTATACCACAAACAACAGGACTTGCACAAAAGAAACACAAAGTGTGGTGGACAAAAGAATGCACATTAGCAAAAAAACAACAAAAGAAAGCCTGGAGCGCTCTGCGTCGATATTCCACTGCAGAGAACCTACTCACCTTTAAGAAGGCAAAAGCCAGAGCGCGGTATGTGCGAAGAAATGCAGAGAAAACCTCTTGGCAGAAATATGTCTCCTCAATAAATAGTTCAATAACATCAAAGAAAATGTGGGAAAAAGTTCGTAAATTTACTGGTGACCATACCCCTTTCACACTTCCTCTCTTGACGGCACCCGGGACACAAACATCTTTAGAAGAACAGGCCAACATACTGGGCGAGCATTTTGCTGAGATCTCAAGCTCATCCAACTACACAAACACATTTCAGAAACACAAATCAATAGCTGAAAAACAAAAATTTCCATCTGGAGCAGGTGTACATGAGGATTATAACCATGCCTCTCACACTACAAGAATTAAATAAAGTATTATCTTCTGGAAAAAAGACAGCACCAGGACCAGACAACGTGCATTACGCTATGCTTGCACATCTCTCCGAGGCTGCTGTAGAGGCACTGTTAAAATTCTTTAATAAAATCTGGATAACTGGAAATATACCTGACGAGTGGAAAAAAGCAGTCATAATACCTTTTCTCAAACCCGGAAAACCACCAACAAGTCCTAGCAGTTACAGACCAATAGCCCTCACCAGCTGCATTGCTAAATCTTTCGAAAGTGTAATAAACATTAGACTAACCTTCGTACTTGAATCTCGGCAACTACTAGATAAACACCAATGTGGGTTTAAGAAAACATGCTCCACCACAGATCATCTTGTCCGCCTAGAAAACACCATCCGGGAGGCGTTCATCCACAAGCAGCACTGTATTGGGGTCTTCTTCGACTTGGAGAAGGCCTACGATACTACGTGGAAGTTCGGCATCCTCCGTGACCTAGCAGAGCTAGGTATCCGCGGCAGGATGTTGAACTGCTTGAACGAATTCCTGGCTAACCGCACATTCCGAGTCCGCCTAGGAGCAACTCTCTCCATGACTTTCACCCAAGAGAACGGCGTACCCCAGGGGTGCATTCTAAGCACGACACTCTTCATAGTAAAAATGAATTCCTTAGCCAAAGTAATACCCAAGTCCATAATGTATTCAGTCTATGTAGATGACCTACAAATAGCATGCACGTCCTCTAGCATATCAACCTGTGAGAGACAAATACAAATCACACTAAATAAACTAGGTGCTTGGGCAGACATAAATGGGTTTAAATTTTCTCCTCAAAAAACAGTAGCTGTTCTTTTTTCATTGCGACGAGGCCTACAGGTCGATCCCAGTCTATACTTGAATCACACTGCGCTACCAATTAAACTAGAACACAAATTTTTAGGCGTAACTTTTGACAAGAAACTCACATTTCTACCACATATTAACAACCTTAAAAAGAAAGCTTCTCAAGCCCTCAATATCTTAAAAGTTCTCTCACGGAAGCGGTGGGGGTCCGATAGAGCAAGCCTTTTACAAATATATCGCTCTCTGGTGCGCTCCAAGCTGGACTACGGGTGCATAGTATATGGTTCGGCAAGAGCATCCTACTTAAAAAGATTAGACCCCATTCATAATCTTGGTCTGCGCCTATCATCTGGAGCATACAGAACATACCAGTAGTTAGCCTTTACGTTGAAACTAATGAAGCCGCTCTTGAGGATCGAAGAATCGCCCTTACATGCTCATATGTCTTAAAAATCCGTTCTCTTCCGAAACATCTCTGCCATCCAGTTGTCACCAAGTGCCCATCTAAAAGATTATTCATCAACAAACCACATTCTATCAGACCATTACTATTGCGCTTTGAAGACAAATGTGAAGAGCTAACAGTACTAGATGCCCTACCGAATATTGCACAAAGGAATGAATATTTACCACCATGGTACAGCCTGCCTTCAGTATGTGACCTCACAATGACACATTTAGATAAAAAGCAAACGCCAAATGAGTACATATTACAGGAATTCTTTGCACTACAAGAAAAGTATGACACTTACATTGAATTTTATACCGATGGCTCAAAAACAGAAAATCACGTTGGAAGTGCAGTAATCCAAGGAAAAAACAAACAGATAATGCGACTACCAGAATGCGCATCGGTTTTTACTGCTGAGTGTTATGCCATCTTTGTAGCTGTGGAAAAAATAGTAAGAGAGAATATCAAAAATAGCATCATTTACACCGATTCCCTGAGTACGCTCAAAGCACTGCACTCCAGAAATGCTGCTGAACCCATAATAGGTAACATCATACATAACATTGTTAAAATCACAAAACAAAAACGTAACATTAAATTCTGCTGGGTTCCTAGCCATGTTGGAATCGTAGGTAATGAAAAAGCAGATGTATGCGCTGCACAAGCCCGGAATGGCCAAATAAAACAAGTGAGCATACCGCACAGGGATTGCTTAAAGTTTATCAACAGTAAACTCAGAAATAAGTGGCAGGCCGCATGGCAAGATCACGTAAACAACAAATTACATTCTGTGAAACCAATTTTAGGGGAATGGCAATCATGTAGGCATCAAGAACGTTTTACCGAAGTTATTTTATGTCGGCTCCGCATTGGACACACCCACCTCACGCACAACTTTCTGCTAGCCAAACAAAACAAACCTCTCTGTGAAATGTGTGGTGCTGAACTCACAGTGAACCACATTTTAATTTCATGCATAAAATTAGAAGAACTAAGAAAGAAATATTTCACAACATTTTACAGGGAAAGCATCCCATTACACCCCATGCTACTCTTAGGTGATCGAGCACTGGCTGACATTTCATGTATTTTTAGGTTTCTCAAGGAAGCCAACGTTTTAAACAAACTCTAACTATTTTTAAAAAGCTTCACCATTAACAAAAACTCTAACCTTGAGGTTGGCGCAGCATAGCCTCAGTTGCTTTTGCGCCATAAAAATCAATATAACTAACTAACTTGCTTCTGAGGATCAAAATTTGCTGGTAGTCGGCACTCGTTTGTCTTATCACTTGTCTTCATCTTTTGTATTGTTTTATATCTTTGGTACTGCTATAATTTTATTAGCTACATCAGCATGATTTTGCATGCTTTTCATTGGCCTTCTCCTTGCAGGGCTTTGTTTTCTTTTCTTGTGGTTCTGCTTGTGCACACAGCAGTGGGTAGTGTCAAGCATCTCTTCATGGCTTCAGAGTGTCGTTACGCTTTCATCCAGGCCTTATTGTATGTGTAATGTATGGGTGTTCTCACTGGCAAGCTGGCGACAGTGGCTTTGCTCTCGTTTGTCTAGTTGCCTTTGTAGAATCTGATGTTTAATTTTATTGATTGCAGGACTCATAGTAGGAGCAATAGTGCGGTATGCAAGCGAGGAGACTGAAATGTCGCACGTGCGTGTGCTGCCCGTGCAAGGCAGTAACTACAGCGATGCCGTCCCACCAGACAATGTGTTTGTTCTTCTGGAGGTAGCCAAGACTGATCTGGGGCGCAAGGAGAACAGGACCTATGCTTATACCTTTCAAGGCGAGGTCACTGATGTCGAAAGCAAGAAACTAAACCAAAAAGTGAGTGCGACTGCAATATGCTCATTGTGCCGACTCTGCATGGAAGCAAGTGCTGTGGTGTTTGAAAATGTTAGTTTCAACTGCCAGAAAGACTCTTCTTGTCTCTGCTCTCTTTTGTAGAAACTAGAGGAATGTGGGGTGATTAAACCAACAAGAGTAATATGTATTCATTGGTTACTGCTAGTGTGCAGTGGTTATTGATTGTTTGTCAGTGGCAGTTGTGCAGGATGTTTACTTGCCAGACTTCGAAATCATAATTTTTGTGCATTGCTTAAGTGTGCATTGCTTAAGGTTGCGAAACCACATTGTTTTTTGTTTTTTTTTCGAGAGTAAGGAAACAAAATCTGTCAGGACTTTTTATGTGGCCATATATGTGGAAGAACAGGGACTCCTGTGTCTATCTGCTCTGTATAGCTGCTGCTAACTCCTGTCATTAGTTTTGTTTGTTTGTCTTATTAAAAAGTGGTCATTTTATGAGCATCTTGAGTGTTAGACACTGAGTTGATACGGGCTTGCATTGGTAACAAGCGGCACCATATGCGGATGATGTATAGTGCGATGTGAAGGACTGTTATGAGGCTTTACAGTTACTGTAGAGCCCTTTTAAGGTGAATGTGATGGGACCCCGCAAATCCGTTTACTTTATCTGTAAATCAGCTTAAAGGGATTGCCTGAAAATTGAGGTCTCTAAGAGCATGCATGAACCATTTGGGAAATGAGGGACTGCACAATGTAAAAATAAGTTCCTCAAGAAAATGTAAAGTTACTTGAAAAGAGAATACTAGTAATATTCTCTGCAGCACCTGCTTGGTTTGTGCAATATCTGTAGCTTTCAGTCTTTGTCCCAACGAGGACTGTTCACAACCTTCATGCTACAAAACAGAAAGCTGTTATTGTGTTTTGTGTTTGAAGAATGGAATGGACCTAATAACATTTCACATATGCTAGGCCACCTGTAGCGCACCACTGCTCTTTCCAAGCTGTGTGACCTGGCTGTCTGCCTGCACAGATGGGTTCAGTTTGGGTCTTTTTTTTTATGCTTCCATGGTTGCTATTGCATGGCCTTTCCTTGTGTGTTGCACTACGATGACAAAAACAAATAAGCTGCCTAGTACTGTAGAATGCCAGTCAGTATGACACTGTAAGAGTTGGCATTGACCATTTTGCATATTTTTTTACCTGATCTTTACATTGGATCTGTGAAACTAAACAGAAGTCCCTGAACTCTTCAAATTAACAAGGTTTTTGCTGAAGGGAGTCCATTGTAGTCTGTGTAAGTAACATTTGTGTAATGTAACATTTCAGTTGCAGAAGTAAGCTGTAGAACTGAACTATTGTAATGGTAAATATGTGAAGCTGTGTATGACTTTGGTGTGACTTGAACACTTTTCGGCATTATTTGTTAGCATCAGCCAGTAGCTACCTACAATACTTTGGAAAATCAACATGCAAATAGAGTGGTGCATTTTTGTGCTGGTTCTCTTAACCATTATCATTGCATGGAGTCATCTGTGGTGCAAGATGAGTAGTTGGTTTTTCACTTGTAGTCTTGTTAGCCATTTGGGCATTACAAGACAAGTATGTTAGATGGTGTAGTTGTGGTTTCTACTTTGTTACAGAGACATGGATTTTATGTCTTCAATTTTGGCTCAACGTTTCTAGCTTCTGAGTACCTGCGTATTTTAAATTTTTGCTTTATATTGAGCACTACACGGTATTTGATGATTACTTGCTCATTTTCTCTGTTGCAGGCAACGTTTGATCCAGAGATATTTTTCAACATTATCCTTCCACCTATTATATTTAATGCTGGCTACAGCTTGAAGAGGGTAAGTACCGGTTTTCAAGTGTTTGTTGGGTTCCTGTAATGTAAAAAATGTTTTAGGGTAGGTGTAGTGTCTTGATATTGTCACGGGCGCCGGTAGAACGTTCTGTCCCTGGCGAGCACACTGGGCGGAGCACAGCCGGCCGACCCTAGCACCGAGCAGAAGAGGACGAAGTCCGGCGCGCGACAAAGGTCGAAGACAAACCGCACGGGGGCGCTGGTAGAGTGTGGCATTGCCCCTCCCCTCTGGAAAGGCATCGACTCGATGGCTGAGATTGAGGGGGAGCCACGGGTGTGCGTGAACCGAGGCCCGGGCGCGGAACGTGGGGAGAGTTGTTCTAGCGGGCATGGTATGGCTTGAGTCTTGCGACGTGCACAATTTCGGATGTCGGCGGACGTCTTGAAGAACGAACACTCCCTTGCGGGAGCACTTCATACGTAACGTCGCTGAGTTTGCGGAGTACCTCGTAGGGACCGAAGTAACGGCGCAAAAGCTTCTCGGAGCGACCGCGCTGACGGATGGGGCTCCAAACCCACACTTGATCTCCAGGCTGGAAAATGACTTCGCGATGACGAAGGTTATAGCGGTGAGCATCGACTTCCTGCCGCACGCGGGTTCGTTGCCGAGCCAGCCGGCGGGCAGCTTCTGCATGGCGAACGAATGCATCAGCGTCGGCAACGGATGGGTGCGCAATATCGGGCAACAACATCGTGTCCAACATAGTCACGACTTCATGACCGTGTACCAAACGAAATGGCGTGAACCCCGTCGTCTCTTGAAGGGCAGTGTTGTAGGCAAACGTGACGTACGGAAGTATTGCGTCCCAGTTCTTGTGGTCATCGTCGACGTACATAGAAATCATATCAGCGATAGTCTTATTGAGGCGCTCGGTTAGGCCGTTGGTTTGAGGATGGTAAGCTGTGGTCTTACGATGACTTGTGCCACTGAGCCGCATAACTTCCTGAGTAAGCGTAGACGTGAACGCTGTGCCTCGGTCAGTTAAAACAACAGAAGGGGCGCCATGGCGGAGGACTATGCTGATGATGAAAAAGTCAGCAATTTCAGCAGCAGTACCGCGGGGAAGGGCTTTCGTCTCACAATACCGGGTGAGGTAGTCGGTTGCAACCACAATATACCGGTTACCCAATGATGACGTGGGAAATGGGCCCAGTAAGTCCATGCCGACTTGGTGGAAAGGAATTCTCGGCAGAGCAATGGGTTGGAGCAAGCCAGCCGGCTTGAAAGGTGGTTTCTTCCGACGTTGACACTCGCGGCAAGTGCGCACATAACGCTTGACAGCCGCAGAAAGCCTGGGCCAGTAATAACGGTGACGAACTCGTGCCATCGTTCGAGAAAATCCGAGGTGGCCGGAAGGAAGCTCGTCGTGGCACGCCTGCAAAACGTCAGTGCGGAGCGCCGATGGAACCACGAGCAGGTAACCAGAGTCCGTCGGGCCGTAATTTCGTTTGTAGAGGACGCCATCTCGCAAGCAAAACGACGACAAGCCACGCGCGAATAGACGAGGTGGTAACGAGGCGGTTCCCTCGAGATAATCGATGAGTGGGCGCAATTCCGTGTCGTCTCTCTGTTGTTGAGCGAGGGCGGACGTGGTCAGAGCACCAATAAATAGAGGGTCATCTTCGAGGTCATCAGAGCTGGACGGGATAGGAGCACGGGACAAGCAGTCTGCATCGCTGTGTTTGTTGCCCGACTTGTAGACAACTGTAACGTCAAATTCTTGCAAGCGAAGGCTCCAACGAGCTAGCCGGCCCGAGGGGTCTTTAAGATTCGCGAGCCAACACAGTGAGTGGTGGTCACTCACGACCCGAAACGGGCGACCATACAAGTAGGGCCGGAACTTCGTTATCGCCCACACAACAGCTAGGCACTCCTTTTCAGTGGTTGAGTAATTTGCCTCGGACCGTGACAGCGTGCGGCTGCCGTACGCAATCACGCGTTCAACACCATCTTGCCACTGGACGAGGACTGCACCGAGGCCAATGTTGCTGGCATCGGTGTGAAGTTCCGTGTCCGCCTCCTCGTCAAAATGGGCAAGAATGGGCGTTGTTTGTAGGCGTTCGCGGAGCTTTTCGAAGGCGTCCTGCTGTTCCTGTGCCCAGACGAAAGGCTGATCGTCTTTTGTCAGCCGTGTGAGAGGCTCAGCCAGCCTGGAGAAGTCTTGCACGAAGCGTCTGTAATATGCGCAGAGGCCAAGAAACCGGCGCACAGCTCGCTTATCAGTGGGAGTCGGGAACGCAGCTACAGCGGCCGTCTTGTCAGGGTCGGGGCTGACGCCCTCAGGTGTCACAACATGGCCCAAAAACTTCAGCCGTTGGTAGGCGAAGTGGCATTTTTCGGGTTTTAGAGACAGACCGGCTGATCGGATTGCCGTCAATACTGCACTCAAGCGTTTGAGATGTTCTTCGTAGGTCGCAGCGAAAATAACCACATCATCAAGATAGACAAGACACGACTGCCATTTGAGGCCAACCAGGACAGTGTCCATCATTCTTTGAAAGGTGGCAGGAGCGGTACACAGGCCAAAGGGGAGCACCTTGAACTCGTACAAACCGTCGGGGGTTATGAACGCGGTCTTTTCACGGTCACGTTCATCGACTTCGATCTGCCAGTACCCACTGCGTAGATCAAGAGAGGAAAAGTAGCGGGCATGACGCAGGCGATCGAATGAGTCATCAATTCGGGGCAACGGATAAACGTCCTTTTTAGTAATCTTGTTGAGGCGACGATAGTCGACACAGAATCGGAGAGTGCCATCCTTCTTGGCGACCAGCACAACGGGCGAAGCCCACGGGCTTGTTGACGGCTGGATAACCTCGTCGCGGAGCATTTCCTCAACCTGCCTCCGAATCACCTCCCTTTCTTTCGCAGACACTCGATAGGGGTGGTGTTGTATAGGCCTCTCGCCTTCATCAACTACAATGCGGTGTTTAGCGACCGATGTTTGCCGAACTTTAGAAGTGGTCGCAAAGCAGTCACGAAAAGAGTCGAGGATCATGAGGAGGCGGTGTTTCTGATCGGCGGTTAGGTCGGGGTTCACGTCAGTCAGAACGGGGGCGTCAGACGTCAATTCATGGGTATCGTTGAGGGTCAAGGCGCAGTGGGAGACTGAGTCACTAATTTCATCGAAATAGGCTATGGCTGTTGCTTGCGGCAAGTGGCGGTATTCGGCGCTAAAGTTGGTAACAAAAAGCTGCGTTCGCATTCCGCGGAGGGAAGCAACACCACGCGCAACGCAGACTTGTTGACTCAACAGTAACGACAGGTTACCTTCCGCAATCCCGTGGGGCGTGCGTGGGTTGGAGCATTCCACCGTAATAAACAAACTGGAGCGTGGTGGTAGCGTGACATTGTCATCACACACGCGAAAAACAGGCCTGTCGGGCTCGCTTCTGCCGGCTGTGGCACACTGAGGTGAGAACGTCACGACAAGTTCGCGGAGGTTGATTATCGCACCGTGTTCTTGAAGAAAATCAAACCCGAGGATGAGGTCCTTCGAGCAATGAGCCAACACAGCGAAGCAGGCAATGAAGGTTACACCGCGAATCTCCATTCTAGCGGTGCAGACGCCAAGCGGTGTCACCAGATGGCCTCCAGCTGTCCGGATGTGCGTTCCAGGCCAAGGTGTCAGGACTTTCCTCAGGACAGTCGCCAGACCACGACTCATGACGGAGAAGTCGGCGCCGGTATCTACGAGAGCAGTCACGCGGCGGCCATCAACGATGATCGGGATTTCAGCCGAAGCTTGGTCACCTTCGGAAAAACGCTGTGTGGGGGTGGTCGGACTTGGGGATCGTTCTCGTGGTCGAGTTGGTGCGTCAAGCGGAGACGTCTCTGGGCGTCGAAAGGTCGTAGCGGCGTGAGGTCGGAGGTCGGGTGGCATGCTAACGTCGGTGAGCGGAGGATGTTCGTCATTATGTCCAGTGACGGCGGCCCTACCTCCGGGGGTCGCCGTACTCAGTTTTCCCGGCGCGGGCTGGAGGACTGCCGGACGTAGGACTGGCGGGCTGGTGAAGACATCCGTCGAGGTGACGGTGACCTGGACTGACGTTGGGCAGTGGGTGCAGGTGGGACGTTGGCCGCTAGGTACTGATCGATTTCGCGGGGTCGTTCACCATAGCGTGGCAGGGGTGCGTCTGGCGAAAAGCCGCGCAGGCCAATCCGGCGGTACGGGCAGTGACGACGGATGTGGCCTGCTTCGCCGCAGTGGAAGCACAAGGGCCTGTTGTTCGGCGTGCGCCACATGTTTGCCTTCGTGACGGGTGGGCGGTCGTCTGGCAGCGCTGCCGTATACGGGAATCGGCGGGACGGCGCGGTAGGGGCAGGAGAGTAGAACGCCGGCGGTGGTGGCGCAGTACTTCGCAATGCCTCGCTGTATGTCATCACATAGGGCGCTGGCGGTTGGGGAGGCGGAATGGGCTGCACCGTGCGGCGTATCTCGTCACGGACAGCATCCGAGATGGCGGTCACACTAGGAGGCTGCTCCACAGAGCGAAGCTTCTGCAGCTCTTCGCGCACGATGCTCCTGATGAGCTCTCGGAGGGAGGTGTTCTCATCCCCGGGCTTCGGAATGTGGCACTCCACAGCAGTTATGTTTGATGGACGGCCGTAGTGTGCAAACCGCTGTTGCAGGGCGCGCTCCATGCCTGCCGCTTCCTTCGCAAAATCGGCGACTGTAGCCGGAGGATCGCGCACGAGCCCAACGAACAATTGCTCCTTCACTCCCCGCATCAAATGGCGCACCTTCTTGGCTTCAGACATCGAAGGATCAGCGCGGTTGAAGAGCCGGGTCATGTCCTCCACGAACATCGCCACGCTCTCGTTTGGCTGCTGCGCCCTCGATTGCAAGGCCAATTCAGCACGCTCCCGCCGTTCGTTGCTGCTGAAGGTATGCAGCAACTGCCGCCGGAAGTCTTGCCAGGTGTGGATGGCGGACTCGTGGTTTTCGAACCACGTCTTGGCGGCGTCCTGGAGGGCAAAGTAAACGTTCCGAAGCTTGCGGTCTTCGTCCCACAGATTAAATTCAGCAACCCTGTCATACCCGTCCAACCAGTCCTCCACATCCTCAAACTTGTCACCATGAAACGACGCAGGCGTGCGAGGCGTATGAAGAAGTAGCGGTGGCGAACTCACAGATGGCTGGAAGGTCTGGCTGGCCACCGTAGAGGTCATCGTGCGGGATGGCGCGGTGAGGGGTTTGTACTCGGGAGCTAAGCCTTTCAAGCGGCGGCTTGACTTGTGGACAGGTGTCGTGTCCAGGGGGTGTGGCGGAGCGCTGGAGGTTCCTGGGACCTCTTCGTACATGGATCGTACCCCGCACCTCCACCAAAATGTCACGGGCGCCGGTAGAACGTTCTGTCCCTGGCGAGCACACTGGGCGGAGCGCAGCCGGCCGACCCTAGCACCGAGCAGAAGAGGACGAAGTCCGGCGCGCGACAAAGGTCGAAGACAAACCGCACGGGGGCGCTGGTAGAGTGTGGCAATATTGTGAGAAAAATTTTTGCTTGTAATCATTTGTTAAGAGAGTAATTGTAGCCAAATATGGTTAGTGAACGTAGAACAGGCATTCACATTAAGTGATAACTTGAATCATCTGGTTGTTTTAGGGGTGAGCTTGTTTCTAACACTACTTCTCTCGCTTTGAGACTTGCCTGCTCAGCTGTCACTGCTGTAAAAGCCAGATGGGAAAATTTGCTCTTATTTTTTTTTTTATAGAAATTCTTCTTCAGGAACTTGGGCACTATAATGACCTATGCCTTTGTTGGGACAACAATATCCTGCTTTGTTGTTGGGTAAGTAGTAACATTCTTTCTGCACACCCTGTGGTACTTTTTTTGCTGGGGTATTCTGTTAAACACAGTGCCGTATGTGTGATATGATGCAGCAGTATTTATGATGCTGCTGGTACCACATGCCGTCCAATGGCAGATCAGCTCTAAGATAACTGTTTAAATACAGAAGAAACAAAAAGTAACTGTAGCAACGTTACTAAAACAGTGGACACAGCAATTGTAGGCTTATGTGTGAAGAAGCCAATCAGCCAAGTTCTATTATAGATCCTGTAAAAGCAGTGCATACTGCGCTGTTTCTTTATATTGCACTTGTTAAAATGCATGGCATCATCTCTCTTCTATTGCATATTGCAGGTACTTTTTGCAATAAGGCATGATGGAAAAAGGCCTGACTTTTGGGGGCTGATTTGTGACATAGAGTAGCAAAAACATTTAACTATAACTCCTGAAGTATTCTTCCTGTGTGTCCAAAAATTTTTCTGTTCTTTTAAATATGTGGGTTGGCCTGTATTTTAATATATTTTTTTTGCAAGTTCCTTAAGAGTCATGCTAAAGCCAACCCAGCTTGAGTTACCTTCTGAATGTGATTGTAAGACATTCTCTTCTAATAATTTTTAGGTGCACATTTAGTAGACATATTTCTAGTTGTGCCTATTGCTTCTGTAAAATTTTCCCCACATTTTTCTTCTAGGGTCATTCTGTATGCATTCCTGTTGCTCATGCCGCACTTGGAGTTTACATTTAATAACTGTCTCTACTTTGGTGCCATCATCTCAGCTACTGACCCTGGCAAGTGAAACTTTCCATATCTCAGTTGCACCTCTCAAATTTCATAGGAATGCGTGTGCTTACACTCATGCACACATGTGTGCGTACATTTGCACTTATGCAGGCATGCACTGTAAGCATCTACTGAAACACAAACGAGGCAATTAAAAATGGAGCACCAAAAGGGAAACATTTTACCTCCAAGAAACTGAATAATGCAGCACTCGATCTTCATTTCACTTGTGCAAAAACTGTTGTGTGGAAGCGTTAATTAGTCCTGCCTGTATTTCTTCTATTATGGGTATTTTTGAGCTCGTTTTTGCGTCGCAGCTATCCTGTTCACATTTCGTGACAATGGTAGTACATGTGCACATAAGGCCATGTTGTAATAGTCGTAGTATTATAACCATTTTAGTCATGCTTCTGGTGGTTGCAGTAAAGTTGGATGTGGCTAATAAAATCATTTTAGAATATGCATACAATCAAATGAAGGTCATTTTTAGGCTAGGTGTTGTATGATCACTTTGCTATAGGTTTCGTGGTTGTAAGCTACTTGGCAGTGGAAGTGACACTACTGTTAAGTGCACATATAGTAGAATATCTTTGGCATTTTATTCTTATTCACATAAAAAGGCCGTGGACTGCCTTTAAGAATTGCCTTGACTTCATTGGTGAATTGAAATTTGAGGAATTGGTAGTCACAATTATTACAGTGATACACAATAGGAATGCTGTACATTAACTAGCGTAAGCAAGCTGATTGTGAAGCTAAAGTATGCCTTTGTGCACACTTTAGCTAAAGGACTAAAGGACTAAAAGGGTCCTCAGGACTTCAAAATCCTGAGGGATAATTGCAAAGGAACATCAAGTATTAAATAGGTGACTCAGAAATCTGAGTAGCAGTGCTGGTTCATTGGCACTGCAGTTTTTAGAATAAATTGGCTGTAGCTCAAGGCTTTTTCTAGTCAAATGTATTCATTGGAGCTCTCAAAAGCTTCAGACTAGGGAATAATTGTCACTAATCAGTAATAATCATTTAAGCATTGAGCCAAGGTGAATTCTTCAACAGTGAAGATTTGAGAAAGTTTTAGAGCTTTCCTTTGTATCCACATTGCTGCTGCACTTATGTGAATGTTACTTGTGACTAGTACTTCCCTGTTTAAAGTCTCTTGCTGTCAACTCTTTCATTCAGGAAGCGCTCATTAGTTGGCGATGTTGTCCTTGCAGTGACGGTGTTGGCCATTTTTCATGACCTTCATGTTGACGTGAATCTCTATGCTCTGGTTTTTGGGGAGAGCATTCTGAACGATGCTGTGGCCATTGGCCTAGTCTCGTAAGTCAACTTTTTTTTTTATTCATTGCATTCAGTACTGAGCATTCATTTTGGGCTTAATGTATAGTTCGAACATGCATCTTAACTTGCGTCACTTGGAACTTTATGCAGGTGCTTTTACATGCTGGTTTAACTTCTTAGGTGTGCTTAGTATTTTTGAAGCAAGTATGAGTTATGCAGTGGTTATAAGGCCTCAGAATTGAAAAAACAAAAACGAAGGATGAGTTGTATTTTGTGAATGTTCCGCATATTTTGAGAAGTGTTTTATGCATTCAAGTACAGCTGTGTACTTCATAAAGCATAACAGCCATTGCTTGTGGGTAGTTCTGCAGAACTGTTGTGGCCTAAGCAAAAGTAGAAAAGCATTTTTGGAGAGATTATGCTTTGCGCATTTTATCTGATGTATGATGCACTGACATGTCATTTGTTCTCAGTAGTCTTGAGAACTGTCTGCTGTTCATCTGTGAGATTTGATCTGACGTTTGTGAAATTTTTTAGATAAGCTCAAGATGCCCTCTTTTCAGCCTTTTCTGGCTTTTCTTTCAGTAGATTTTCACCCTTTGGGACTTATTGTTGCACCAGAAGGGCTTTCGTTGTGCCACTGAAGATGAACTACTGTTATTGACTGACTGCCTTGTCCTAGAGGAAGGAAAGTTAAAGAAAAAAAAAAGGTTATAATGCTGGCATGTAACTGACTTTTCTGTGGGAGGCGTTGCGCATGCTTTGCCAGGCCTAGTTTTGTAGTTTTCAATATGCTAGAAATAAAGAATTGAAAGTATAGCCAAAAATGCAAGAGGAGCTTTGACAAAACACGGTGCAAGGCTGCTTGAAGTTGTTTCACACGTCCGAGCATTGTTTGTGACAAACGAAATGAAATGAGGTCTCGCTCGTGCAAGGCCTAAGTGCAGCTTGTGGTTTGGTCTTTTTCAGCGCAATATCAAGCTATGAGGAGAACAATAATGAAGGGAAGGAGTTTGAAGTGGCCGCTGCTTTCAAGGCATTTGGGAATTTTGTCTACATTTTCCTGTGCTCTTTCATGATTGGTTCCGTGACTGGATGCGTCACAGCACTCATATCCTTTTCTTTCTTTTTGGTTCATGAAAGTGGGAAGCTTTTGTGCGGAAACCATAGCGCTGCTAGAAAGTTCTACAAGTAATATAGCACAAGAATGCATGAGCTTGTAATCTGTTGGTAGTGCAGTCATACCTTTGACTGATGTATGTGAAGGACATTGAATATCTTAGTGACTTTTAACAAATACATTGCTTTAAAAGGTACATTGCTATTCATTGCTCAGTTTCTGTGGCATATAAGCTAGTCTGAACTTATTAAGCTTGTCTTAGTGTGGGGGAAAGTGTAATTCAAGTGCATCGAAAGAAATTGGCTCAGTAATATGGTGCGTAACATCATGAATACAGAAGTTGCCCATTTCTCCATTTTTCTTTAGTCTGTGAAATAATGCTAATCAAGGGACACAAAGCAGTTGGTAACAGGCTGAGCACTTTTTGATAATTCTCCCATTTTACTTTTTTTTTTAATTGACAGATGGCAGTGGACACGTTATTAGGGTGACTCTCGGCTAGCTTGTCACTGTGCTAGTTCTATCGTTGGTGCGCCATTGGTATAGCTATTTTAAAGTTGTCTATGTGTACCTAATGTATGTTATTGTGAGGTATCCCCAACAAGTGCTGCGACCTGCTATTCCTGTGCTTCCTTGACTGGACCTCACATCACCAAGTTCACAAAGCTGTGCGACTTTCCGCTGCTGGAGAGCTGCCTCTTTGTGCTTATGTCATATACCTCTTTTCTCATTGCTGAAGCACTTGACCTAACAGGTGAGCTGCAAGTTGGTGCCTAGTTATTGGCTCAGATTTACTATTTCAGCAAATGTGGTGTCGTTACATTTATATTGTTTTTCTTATAAATAAACCGTTTTCTTTCAGGCAAATATATAAATTTTTCTGTGTATATGGCTACCATGCTGCAGCACGGAAAGCTGTTTCCCTTTCTTTTTTTGCTGTTCAGTTGATATATCACTTTCATTTTAAACTGCTTGTTTGTTATTAAGATAACTTCAGCTCCTGTGTAATGCAATTCTTATATGCTATAAAAGCTTGAATAATTTAATTTTTCTTTGGCCTTTCTCATTGTGTCCCTTATTTGAGATTAAGCAGCTACTTTTTTTTCTTTAAAGATTTTGCTGGTAAGGATCATTTGCGAAGATGTCTCAAGTTCATTTTGGTTCAGTAGTATGTGTTTTTACTATTGTGACCACTCTGCTGGTGACGAAGACAACAGGCTTGTAGCAGTGGTGTAATGACACAAGCTGAGGAAATGTGAATGCAAAATGCACAGTATCAGGAATCCACTTTCTTGCATTGAGAATGCTTGCTATGTAGTACTATAACTGTTCATTAAAGAAAGCAAAATTTGTTATGCTGAGAACATATGGGGTGCAGGGAAATGGTGATAGCAAAGAATGTTTGGTTTTAGTACCAGCACAGTGAAATGCTGCTTAGAAGAAAAATTTTCCCCTTGTGTCCGTCTTTTCCTGCACTGTCAATGAGGCCTCACTTATGGATTTCAGGCTCTTTGGCTATTTATATTGTAAGTTATAATGTCAGTACTGTCTGTGTCACAGAGGCCTTCAGGCCCCTCAATTGCTTTGTTGTCAGTGTTATGGAGCTTTTACAGTAGCCTGCTTTAAGTGCCTGTGTTTATTGTTTTGCTAGCCGCTGCGCCACTTAGTCTATATCGTGGTTCAACTTTCCAGGTATTGTGGCGGTGCTGTTTTGTGGAATCTGTCAAGCTCACTATACCTACAACAACCTGTCAATAGAATCTCGGTTGCGGACAAAGCAGGTTTGTTCACACCTTTTAGCTCCCCAGGCACATCTGGGCTTTTGTCATTGTTCATTTAAAACTGCTTGTTCTGACAGACAATCTCAGTTTAGAGTGAGCACTTGGGAGGAGATTTTACGTTTCAGTGAACACATGTAGTTTGTCCTGATAGGGCTGCTTATTTTGGACATGATTTGTCACTTTAGCTTATCTTCAAAAACATTAGCATGTATACAAGAAGAGAAACATGGTTCAGACATTTCCTCACTGAGTTTTGGTGCTATTCATTTATTATACTGTGAAAGATTTAACATGAAGCAGACATACAGTAAAACAAATGTTGTGTATTCATATAAAAGATGTCAGTTACCGATGCTGAGGTTTGTGGTAGCAGGAGTGAGAAAAAGTAGAAACAATCATTTCAAACACTTCACTGCTCAAATCTCTCATTAAATATAGCAGATAACCATTTGCTTATTATGTGCTAGGCACATCTCTGTAGGTCAAAATTTAGGTAGGACATATTTATTCTTGACACTGCTGCGGTGGTTTTGACGTTCAGCTGCAGCTCCCATGGTCGCGGGTTTGATCCTGGGGGTGGCGGCCGTATTTCTGTCAAAGTGGATTGCGGAAATGCCTTTGTGCTTATGATGTTAGCACACGTTAAAGAACCCCAGGCAGTCTAAATTACTCTGGAGCCCTCCACTGTGGCATCCCTCATAGGCCAAGTGCCGCTTAAAGGCATTAAAACCCGCAATTCAGTTTTTCTTGTTAGTTTACGCTAATAGCAAGTTATGGTTTGTATCGTTGCCTTACATTTTGTGCAGTAGCTCTTTATGCTTGTGGCTTGTGCAGAGGTAAACAGGTACAACCCTACCTGTTGAAATAGGTCATGAGAACAAGGCAAGTTGATAACTGAGCAAGCATAAAGTGGTGCGTGAATGAGCCTTTGGACTGGCAGAGGGCGTAAGTAAGCAGTTAGTGTAAGCAGAGCCTGCGAGCTGATAAAGAGGACACTTCAGTGGGAACCTAGTCAATAGATGGATATCATTGTCCTTTTATCGGGATTTTAGGCCCACTCGCTTGCTCCTAAAAGGTTTCCAGGTTCAAGTCTGAAAGGCTTGGTAAATGTATTCGTGGCAAAGGCAGTGAAGTGGGTACCAAGGAACTTGAAGAGACACCTTAGCGTTATTATATAACAGATGTGGCTTTGAAGTTCAAACTGTTATTGACAGTTGGTAGCGCTTGTGTTTGGTTCTCTGTTGTGGGAGAACATTTGATGTGTTGGCTTGGTACGCTTTGGTGGTTGGATTATAAAAATGAGACTTTTGCTTGTCTTCGTACTGCCATGCTTTTCTTTTTTTGGCATTGTAAATGCAGTCAGCTTCTGTTAATTTGACATTAATTTTTTTTTTTCCTGTGACTGTGTTCAGCAGTCTTGGCAAGACCTCACGCTCTATTTTTTTCTGTGTAGGATGAGGTTCATCGTTTTCAGCTGAAGCTTTCAAATAGTGGTTAATTTGTACCGGACAGAATATCTGACTAGCACTGAAATGTTCAGTTGATTGTGCATATAGTTTGTGGATAATGTGAAGTAATCACGATTGATTGTACCTGGGGTGGAAACTGCACCTAAACTTGTGTCATGAATCTTTCCATGTTTAGGTCATGCCAGCCAGGCTTTGCAGGGCACTTTGGTATTGCAAGATATTTGCAAAGTATATAAGATATATAAGATATTCCTAGCAGATTAAGGTTTAATTCACTCAAAATTCCTAGTGTATCCTTTGCTTCGAGTAGATTTTGCATGTATGGACAGGCTGAATTAACAGAAACTGACTAATTTGAATGGGCCCTCCTTACTTGGATCTGCTGGTGATGACTTGAAGTAATCATATCTTTTTTTTTTTCTCTTCCACTTTACAGCTCTTTGAGTTGCTAAACTTTCTAGCCGAAAATTTTATCTTCAGCTACATTGGAGTCTCAATGTTCACATACAAGAAACACAGATGGGATGCTGGCTTCATCATGGTTGCCTTTGTATCCTTTGTTGTGTCAGCAAGATGTATTTTCTTGTTCTGAAAAGTTGTACTCATGTAGAAGAAGAATGTTTCTAAATTGCAGCAGAAACGCACCATCAGTCACTTTTTGTAATGTTGATCATCTTGCTACTTTACTCTTTAACCATGGTTAACATACATAGTCATTACTCTGGGAAGTTACTGCACGTAAAAATCATTTGTATTTGGGCATCATTAACTGTATACCTTTGTCTGTTTCACTTTCTTTTGGTGCATACTTTTTGTGGGGAATGTGATATACAGGGTCTCAATTAGAACTATGCAGTGAGCTTGTGCTTTCTTCTTGAGCTAAACTTAATGCAGTTTGCTACTCAAGAAAATACTCAATTAGAACTATGCAGTGAGCTTGTGCTTTCTTCTTGAGCTAAACTTAATGCAGTTTGCTATTCAAGAAAGCCGTGTGTTAGATATAAAGAGTGTGCTGACTTATGGAAACAGATCAGTTTTACATTACATTACTGTTTTCTTATCTAGTACTTATGCATGAATGTGCTTGGTCATTAAGTATTTCCATTAACTTGAGACAAATAGCATGAATGGCTCATACTGCGTGTAAGTTCACGAGAATTTGAGACACCATAGACTAAACTAACTGCTTGTGCTACTGTGTGGAGAATATGTTCAGACTGGCAGTCTGATGCCTTTGTGTAGACGTCTGTCCCATGGCTGTCATATGTGCTGCTTTTATTCTGAAAAACGTGCATTTTGAACGGTAACCGAATCAGCGGAAAAGAGGCCGCTTTGTGTTAGGAAAGAAGGCTGTCATTGTTTTAGGGTCATGCAGAGGACTGTCCATTTTTCTTTCTTTTTCCTCTTTGTTCTGGCTGCTCAGAGTTGTTTACTGCTCTACTGCAGTTTTTATTTTGTGCTTGAAAAACTGCAAGCCATGACAGAAGCATAATGGCTTGTTGCTGTCTGAGTGGCATTATGTCTCTTGGCACGTCTGCTTCATTAACTGAGATGTCACAGCTGGCGATAGCAGTTGGCAGGGCAGTCTACATCTACCCACTGACATTCCTGCTGAACCTAGGCAGGACGCACAAGATCCCCATGGCTTTTCAGCATGTACTTTTCTTCTCAGGTTTGTGTCCTGTCACACCTCATTTAGTCAGACAGACAAACATTGCCAAATCTCGGAATGAAGGATAGCGGCTAACGGAGGAGTGTCAGTGATTCAAAGCCTTCGAAACAGTGACAGATGTTCGTATTATGCTGGTTTCTGGGTCTTGCTTCAGATAGCTTTGAAAATAGAAAGAAGACAATATGGGGAGAAAATAGGGAATGTAGACTACATCTAATTACAGACACACACAAAAAAAAGCATGGTTACCACATCATCACAGCAGCAGCAGGAAAAAAGTTTGGGGAATAAAGTGGGGTAGCAGTAGCACTATGGGAGCAGTGGTGTAGTGAACTTTGTTGAACAAAGTAAAAAGCCGAGACCGTCAGTCCATGGTGTTGAATTATGGCTGGAAGGTCTTGTGCTTATTCTAGCGAAGTACATTCAACAAGTGCTGATCCCATGCAGAGGAGGCTAGAGTCAACCATAAAGAGGTGAACAGGATGGAGCAGGGGCTTCTTTATGACCTCAGTTATTTGATTGCTGATGAATTAAATATATTGGTTAATCCAAAGTGCTTCTGTGTTTGTAGAGAAAGCATGCCGTCAGATTGGAAGTGTTTGTAGGGATAGCATTCCATTTTGTATGTGAATGAATTTACTTGTTTTATAAGATGAATGTGTTAACACACCACCTCGGCTGACACTCCTTCCCAGGACTGCTGTTGTGTGTAGCAAGGTTTCTCTGTACAACTAGCATATATGCCTGAAACTCTGTTTTGTACATGCTGGCATTCTAGTCTTGACCGGAACCTGTATGCTTCTGCGCGAGTGTAGCATATAGCAGCATGCAAGTATTGTTCAGGTGTACACTCCGAAAGCTATCATGATCACAAGAGAGTGGGTGTGGTATTTGCATAAACATGGTGCATTTTTTTTGTTTTTTGCATCCTTTTGCACAAATTTTTTGTCAAGTTTATTAATGCTTCATGAGGGGTAAGTAGCTCTGTATTCGTCATACAGTAATTAGAGGTGGAGTTTTGTAATGTCAAGCAGAAAATTGTGTGATATGAAAACAAGGTAAAATTTGCTGTGGGGCTGAAAAGTCTTTCTGTTCTCTGCACAATTAGTTGGGTTGCAAAAGTTTTGCAGTGATGAATTCAAGCTGCTGGCCAGCGTACAAATTAAGCATTTGAATCAAAGGAATGCAGCTACATGAGCATTAAGATGATCACACAGCAACTGGGTCAGCTGTGAACGAAAGCCGTCCACCACACACATCTTTATGCTTCAAGTATCTTTGGCAGTGAGATGAACTCGAGGTCTCTTCATTTAATAACAGCACTCTTGTGCGTTCGCTTCGGCACTAAATGCGGATGTGCCTCTCTCCTCCGACAGGCCTGCGTGGTGCGATGGCGTTTGCTCTGGCAATCCGAAACACCCTCTCTGAACAGAGGCACTTGATGCTCACGGCCACCTCGCTCATAGCCATTGTGACAGTGATCGTGTGTGGTGGCTTCACCACCCAGCTGCTGGCATGGCTGAGCATACCGTAAGTGTTTGCATGGGGACGTCTTTCCAGCGTTTCCTTTTTTCTTGATATATACTGGTGAAAAGAGAGTTGTGTAATCCTGTTCATTGCTCAGGTTTGTACTGATGTCCACTTGCAACTTGCACTCATGGACCTGGCAAGCTTCGGCCTGGCCTTTGAACATGAAAGGATGGATGCGAGGATACATCTTGCCTTGCAAGATTCCGTACTTGTGGCAGTGTGCACGGACTCAGTTTATCAGTATTAAGGCGGAAGCATTTAATGTCTCATCGTTGTAAGCAGCAGTTGTCGCCAGAACTGTCACACTTTTCAATTGGTCGAAACGGTCGTGACGTCACAGTGCGCGAATTTCAAACGGGGCCAATTGTACTTTGGCTAGTAACCATGCAACCAATTGAAGGGATCATATAGTGATGCTCCAAGTAAGTGGGACTGAGCTTAGTTAATTGCTTAGTTACCCAATTAGCCTAATTAACTTTTCTAGTGAGGCCATATAAATAAATAAAACCGAGTAGGAAATTGGTCGAGCTCGGGAATCGAACCCTGTCTCGAGCATGCTATCCACTCCTTCATGCTAGCTCGATGGTTTGGAATGAACAAAGGTGCCTCTAGTGAATATGGTGTCTTTGCTCACTCCCATCCTCCTCCCTTCTCTTCAGCTCAGACCAGATACATTTCCTTTCCTCAAAAATCAATTTACCGGCGAGCGATTGTCGTTCTATGGACTCCCTGGGCAGCGTTGCAAGAAGCATTGCAAGATGCGTTCCACTCTTAGAGGCTCAGCTTAACATCTTGACCACACATCAGTGACCACACTTTAGGTCAAAAAAGTGCCCCCCTGAATTTTGACAGTAATATGTGAGACAGTAGATATGCAAGCGTGTAATTTCCTTTCCTCAAATACAATTTTCATTTTCTTCATTGCGGCCCCTCTTTGTCTTCTTTCACTCCCTCTTCCTCCCTTCCTGTACAGTGTGGTTCAGGTGTCCACTGAGATGACAGAGAATTACTGCATTTCTTTTCCTCAAAAAGCATTGCGTTCAAAGGGCAAGGCGGGTGGTGGTGTTCCATGGACTCCCTGGCATCACGTTCCACTCCTAAAGGCGAAGCTTAAGCGTCATTAATTAGCAGTTACTTAGTATTCAGGCATTAATCAGTAATTAACCATTAATTAGGGATTTGTCATCACTTAATATTAGTACTCCATTATATGTGACGCCACCACTGCCACAGAAGCAGTCATAGTGGTGCGGAACACGCTTTCGCCTCTACGCACTTTAGACAGTCAAAGTGCCCCCTGAATTTTTTTCAGGGGCCTGTGCACTTAGTCCAATACATATTACCGCCGACTATAGTTAAAAGCTGCTGAGCTTAATTTTTTTTGTTCTCATTTAAATTTTTTTCTATTCAATGATAATTGAGTCATTTCAGGAAATGGTAAATTGTTTGGGCTGCTTAAATAGCTAATGGAATGCCTGCTTTTAGGCTGTTCTGAGATGCTTGTTTTCTCTAATTCTCTAATTTACTTTCTTGGCCCATTAGTATTTTTAGCAACTATCGTGGTTCTAGCATTCATTGAAGAGTTAGCCTTTCCTTAAGAATCTTGAACGTGCTGCATCTTGTGTCTTTGTTTCACTTTTCAAGGGCCGCCACGGTGGCTCAGTGGTTATGGCGCGCTGCTGCTGACCCAAAAGACGCGGGTTCAATCCCAGCTGTGGCTGTCGAATTTCTGTGGAGGCGAAATTCTAGAGGCCCGTCTACTGTGCGATGTCAGTGCACGTTAAAGAATCCCAGGTGGTCGAAATTTCCGGAGCCCTCCATTACAACGTCCCTCATAGCCTGAGTCGCTTTTGGACGTTATACCCCCATAAACCATAAACTTTTCAAGGAAATGAGAGGCTCTCCTGTTTCATGGAACCATATCAGATATAGAAAGAATGTGTGTCTACTAGTGTAGAATGTGTTTACCAATGTTAGTGAAGAAATTTCCTCTAAATCCTAGTATTGTACCCTGTTCTATCAGTAAGAACAATATGTGCAACATTACAAGAAATGCCGACTCTGTGAACTAAGTCGCTATTAAATAATTGTTTTTATTTAATGGAACAGGGAATGGCTGATGCTTGGGATGTTTCTGATAAAATGACCCAGATACCCTTTATTTTCTATGACTGCTGCCACAGTGCTCACACTTGTGATTAGCATTGCTAATTACAACTTTTCACAGCTTTTTTAATGGCAGCATAAGCTGTCGCTGAGAGACAAGTGCATCAGGAAATGCAATTGACAAAGCCTTGAAATGACCATTTCTTTTCCATATTTTTTTCTGCCATCATTCAGGGTAGGAATTGAAGAGGAGCATGAAATGCTTCAGTTCACTGGAATCAGGCCTGTGAGTGTTTTTTTTTTCTGTATCTTGTTTATTTTGCCACTGCTCTTTTTTTTTTTTTTTTGGTGAAGTGTACAATAGTACTAGCCTCACACTAAATGGCATTCAGCTGTGATAGAACAGTGTGGCATGGTTCATTTCAGTTTAGATCACTTCTGTCTGTCTGTGGTTCAGACATCTAAAAGAAGGGGTGGGTACATCATGAAAAGAATTTCGCGGGCGGAAATGTGCAAAATAAATGAAGCGCCGCGTTGAGCCGTTGCCTGCCCTTTATTGGTTAGCTGTGGCAGTGAGCCTCTGTGTTGTTTTGTTTAACCTGGTGAGCTTTTGTGGGCAAATATCTCTGCCTTTTTAAGTGCCTCTCAGTGCCCGGACGAGAGGTTACTATTACTAATAGAACCAGAAGGCAAGAGCTAGGCAACAGCCATTAAATTTACCTGTACCTACAGCTAGCATAACAGAAACTTGGTAGACCTCTATACCTTGGATATAGCACCTCCATACCTTATAGAGTATCATTGCATGCTTGGGGGATTTGGGTCATGTTTTGTATAGTGATTGCAGCCTAAGTATTTTGCGAAGTGAATTCTATCCAAGTCCAAGGGTTGCACTGTGCGATTGTTTGGGTTTCCGTGTGCAAATTGTCCCTAAGCCATTTTTTAGAAGACATGTACTTCAAGTTGTTGATGGGGCTGTTTTTATGGACCCAACCGATCAGTATCATATTTGGGGTGGCAGCTTGAGCTAGTTAGTAACAAATGTTTTGTCATTGACACCACAAAATTGGTGGTAGGTGGGAATGAAAGACGGGACAGTGTCCCATGTTTCTTATTTCTATACATTGTCTCTTTCATGCTGTTCACACACAACTCATGATTGTGCCATAGATGGCTCGTCACATAAAGTGCTTATTTGAGATCTCACTGGCAGCTTGAAAAACATTCTTCGAAGAGTCCTCTTTTGTGAATGTTATGCTCGTTTAGATTGCACATTAGCAACATCAGGAATAGACTTGGTGGTTCTGTGCTCTTTCCTGCTTTCATCTTATCATTTTCGTGGACTTTCTTCCTGGGGAACAGCATCATCACTTTACGTATCACTTGACATCGCTTGTGTGGTTGACTGCTGTGCACGGTTGCAGAGAGGGATTTGCATGCTTTGGTAGCTTTCAGGACGAAATGATTGGCTGAGGCGCCAGATAACCATCAGAGTCCAGCAGTGTAAAAGTTCTGGGCCTTGAAACTTGTGACGTTCTTTGTTGCCTTGGGGTCTGTGCAAAGTGAACATTTTGCTTACCACGATGGCAACATGCTTATACACGAAATGGCAATAACAGCCGAGGAATAAAATTAAACAAGGAAAGCTAAGAAGGCACCTTCGTTTCGCTGCTGTTTAAACCTTTTTTTATTTTATAGCAGCTGACTTTAAGAAATTTTCAGTTTGACCATCTGGTGCCAGTTCCAACCATGTTTGGTGGTGGAATGTAGAGGATGAACATATGGGACAGGAAATTCCCCATTAGCATTGATATGAGCGAATAAAATGGGCTGATGCCACCTAAGGCATTTCGTGCTTGCTGGAGAGGCATGAATTGATATGCACATAACTAACGGAGGCACCTGGTGGTGTGGAATATAAGCTTCCTCAGTTTTACTCTGCTGCGGTAGTAGTTGCAGAATAGACTACTAGATGAGCATTAAATTGTCTTTCCACATTTGAAAACCCTGTTCATATGCCCCAGAGGTGAAAATTACATGCAAAAGCACAGCATAATGTTAACATAACACATTCATGTGTTATAGCACATCACGGGGTGTTACGTTGATAATATGAAAATTATCAACCTTACTAGACAGGCTCTGAGCTGCTGTAAGAGTGTAGCACTGCCATACTTATACCAGTGTTGTATCATAGCTAAGGAAAGGTGTCTCAGTTTCATTTAGTTGTTCTACCCATTGAACATTGCTAATCAATATATCTGCTCCTCTACATCATTCTTGGGGGGGTGCTCACAGTTGCTGGGAAATATGAGAGACTGGCATTGTAAGCAGGACTAAAGTCAGTAGCGAGACTTCAGTATATCTTGGCAGGAGGCCAAATTCACGGGGAGGTACTGAATCCTTTTGCTTTTTTGGTGAGCTGAGATCTCCACAACTGGCATGTGGCTCTTAGACTTGACTCAAGGTTTCTTCAGGGTTTCTTCTTTCGATTTCTAGTGATATCCAAGTTGCATCGAAGGTGGTGGCAAGCAGGCAGATGAAGCAAAAAAGTAAAAGAATAGGTTGCTTATTGGATTTGCTCATTCTTGCTAGGCAGAGTTCATTCTTGGTGGTGCAAGAGATAAGCTCAGAGAGAACGACCTATAGGAATGCATGCAAACAGAAGTCTTCAAAGTAGTTTTTTGATATAATCGAATCTTAGTATTGTGGCGCTCATGGGTCACAAAAAACATATGCATGTGTTGGTGCTACCCCCAAGGGGGAAGGGAGGATGTACTGGACAGAAGCGTGGCACATGCATACAAAACATTTGAAAATTTTTCTCATTTCACTGTGCATCTATGAAGGAGACTGTTTGTCGACCACTGTTGAATACTTTTAAGAACAGCATGCAAAAGTACTCAACATTATTTCAAAGCTGGTATCTTTCGGAAAAGTCGCGATAAATACATGTGTTGTGGTGGTGGACAAAACCCCAACAGGTGATCTGTCTGCAGGGTGTTTCCTCAAATCACAAAAGCCTCTCATCGAGTTTTGACATGCTGCCACATGCGCTATTTTCTCATTAATACAGTCATTCAAACTAGACAGCCTAGATGGCTTTACATGAAAAGCAGTTATCAAAGAGCATGATAAGCAAATAAAAGCGAACCACGCTTCGTAACAAGTGGCAGCGCAGACTATACCAAGACCTACTGAACTACAGACCTGCACATATGGCGGGGTCCTATGGAGCAGCG
Source organism: Amblyomma mixtum (assembly GCF_055824585.1). Lineage (NCBI taxonomy): Eukaryota > Metazoa > Arthropoda > Arachnida > Ixodida > Ixodidae > Amblyomma > Amblyomma mixtum. The sequence continues at coordinate 63,429,946 of NC_143016.1, forward strand.
TGTGCCAACTTTCGTTAGCTTATTGGCTGTTGAGGGCGCTCGGTTGACCTGTTCGTCTGCTGTCATCATCATCATCATTTGCCAATTTGAGCAAGATATTTAATACATTTGTTTCGTCTTCTTCTGCTATCTTACCATCAACGATAAAAATATCCACAATAACGACTTTTTTCGCTCTGGATGAGTATAAAAAACGTCTTTCTTTTTATCCGCTTTCTTTTCGTCAGCACCACCGTGCCTAGCATAGATAAATGGATGTTAATGATTACGTGGACAAACGACGAAACTGCCTTGTTTGAAATAAAATGATGGAGGAGGCCATCTTGTTCAACAGGTATAATGTAGCGCCACGCTTCCCGTAGGTGCCTTTTCCTAGCGGCAAAAGGCATGAACTAGAACATGCGCGCTGGAGCAGTGCCAAATGTGCAGGTCTGTAGTTCACCTCCGGCATCTGTGAGCGCCTCCTATGTTTATAAACATGGTGTTGGTCTATAGGCTCTTTTGAATACCTATATGACGCACTTTTCAAGAATGTGACCTCGATACTGATAATGGGGTGCGTGTGGTTTTAGTGAGATTTGTGTGGCTGTATTAGAGTATTAGATATGTGCACATCTTTGATAGTGTCCAGCACTTAAAGGAGTAAACATTACATGATTCTGAGGTCACAGTGCACTGACATGCGACCTTGTGGAGCATGGCTGGCATACTGCGTGTATGAGGGATTTTAGGGCTGTGGATCTGAGCACTGCATCTCTGAATTTCCATTTCAACTCACCTCTGCATAGTTGGATCACATGACTGTGTTCGTTTACTTTTGAATCCACTTGAAATTGTTTGTGTGCCAGTTTATGTGCAGATATTATTGAGGTAGGAACTCTGCCATAGTATTGTTTATCAATTACATTCCTTAATTTCAGTTCCCTAAGTCTGGCTATGTCATCTGTAAAGCATAGTGAAGTTTTTTTTTCCTGAGTTTTTTCTTCCATTTAGCTTGTGACTGATTGCACCATCAACCTAGTATTATGTAGCTACAGCTGATTAGCATTGATGACTAGGCAAATCGGAGGCTTTGGAGGCTGTTTTTTCTTTTAAATTTTCTCCATGCTTTGTTTTTCACAGCTTTTCATTATTTTTGTTATTGTCGCATATATAAACTGGGGCATGTTGTTTTCTTGCACCTTTCAGGGTTATCAGTCAACTCAGAATGGGGTGGTAAGGAGCTTCTATTTGCACTGCCTATGCGCTGGTAGCTCTGTTTAGCCTGCGGAATGGCTTTTGCTGTGTTGTGCAAAAAGCAATGGGTCTAAATGAGCACCTTAGTGAACTTCACAAGTGTCAAGCACTCCACTTAATGCCACAACTGGGAATGAGGGCTGTTCACCCTAATGCTACTTTGCCTGACAGTAGGGGGGTGATAACGTGTGATTGTGCTCTTTGTTTTTCTTTATTATACCCTTTTATATCGTCATAACACGTCTTATTGAGCATACGCTTGCGATTTTTTTTTCTTTCCACCATGATTGACTGCTTGTTTCTTTTAGGCATGAGTGAAATAGTAACCTATTATAGTGGCAGCTGCTGTGTGTGCTCGAAACGTGCCAAGTTTGAGATGTTGTAAAGGCGGCATGTATGTTCTCCTCATAAATTGAAGTGAATTCCAAAGTGTGTGCATCACTATGACATCGGTGGCGATGATTTCAGCAACGCTTGTTTTGGCTTGACTCAGTAAAAGAGCGAAATTAACTTTTTTTTTTTGCACTCGTTAGCATCAGATGAAATTTGCACGATTGGAACGTAGGTAACAGACCATATCTAAGGTTCTTGGCTCCAGGATCGATATATACAGCGTGATTTGCGGTCAGATTTCAGCCAGGGAGATCCCTCTGTCTTTTAGCTTATTTTTTATTTTTATTTTTTGATACTGAGTCCTTGCATTTGGCACCTTGGGATTTTTGAAAATGACTCTGGTTTCTCTCTCTCCGTTCGTAAAAGCAGTCCCTTTGAGATTCAAGCCATCTTTCACCGGTTTCGGCAGATGCCATCGTGTGCATTTACTGACTATGCGTGCTGCTTGTGTAGTGTGCAACACTCAAGTTTGCAGTGATTTGGGTCAAGCTTGGCATTGTTTTCTCACTGGGACTGTTAGCTTAAATCAAAATGTTAACAGTCTCTATAAAGCAATGTCCACACTCTTATGTACTACCAGTGTGATTCATCCTTTATTTGTGAAGAGTCGAGCTGTCAGTTAGCCGTCTATTTGCCATAGTTGAATAATAATGTAAGAGCGGCATTATTTCGTTACACCTAGTCGTGTTCCAATTTATGCATGCCATACTTGGTTACGTGCTGATTTTCATTTGGTGTGGAAGGTTGGCGCAGATCCTGTTAGCTGCCTCCCTGTTATGATCTTGTTAGATCTGCAGTGTTCATTAAGGAGCCTGCTGGCCTAACTCATTTGGATGAGCCTCGTCATTATGCTATTCTAAGCACGGCTTGCGCAAGACTGTTTCTTAGCCTGTTGTTATGAGCACTTAGCGTAGCATTGCATTTCATGAATGGCCCTGCTAGTTTAGGAATCTGTGGACTGATCGCTGGGAGCAACTTCAGCCTGCTGATCGAGCATTTGAAGTACTTTAGGAGGTGTGTTTTGCATGTGCAAAACTTTCAGCCTTCCTTTTTTTTTCTGTTTGAATGCTTTTGTATTGATGCATTTGTTGGAAAGGAAATCGGCTTTGGCTTAAAGACGTGCATTGTGCTAGAGCTCTTAGGTATCAAGAAGGGTATTGTAAAAGTGTGGACAAGCTTTTTGATTATTAAGGACTGCGCAAACGCTGCCAAAGTGCATGTAGTAGAAGCTATATACTTCTGTATTCTTTGAATACAGAATACAAGTTATCATCGATTGAGTTTCATCAGTAGATAAGGTTCTTAAGATGTGGATGTGTGAATTCGGATGGTGACAAAGGTGAAAATGAATTCTGAAGGGAACTGCCAGGGACACCAATCTCACTCATGCAACAACATACCGGCAACACACAAGCTGCGGGGTTGTCTGAAAAGGACAGATAAAAGAAGCTGTGTATAGGACATCATCTGATAATAAACTGGCAAAAAATGCACAGGGTTAAAGTAGGGGCTGGACTTTGCAGTTTAAATTCAAAAAAGCTGATACAAGTATGCCGAATTCAGTTTTCGAAATTAAAAAGGTCAGTATTCTTGGCTTGCAAGGCACAGCTGGCTTGTTGTTGAGTACAAGTTATGCTCCGTTAGTGTTGAAAATTAACCTAGTAGGGAAGCCAGGGCCCTGATGTGATGATGACATTGTTGAATAAACATCCCATTTGTGCAAATGGGATGGGAGCTACCCGCCGCGGTGGCTCAGTGGTTACGGCACTCGGCTGCTGACCCGAAAGACGCGGGTTCGATCCCAGCCGCGGCGGCTGAATTTCTTGAAGGCGAAATTCTAGAGGCCCGTGTGCTGTGCGATGTCAGTGCCCGTTAAAGAACCCTATAGGTGGTCGAAATTTCCGGAGTCCTTCACTACGGCGTCTCTCATAGCCTCAGTCACTTTGGGACGTTAAACCCCAACAAACAAACAAACATTTGTGCAAATTGGGGTATATCTCCACCAGCTTTACACACCTTTGCAGACCGGGAAGCACCACTTCCTTGCCGCTTGCTAACCAAGCACTCCTTGTTCATTATCATCACCCGCGGAGAGCAGGTAGTTGGTTAAGTAGGTTTATCAAGTGCATGTAAGTCACTGTCATGAAACCATGATTGAGCATCGCGAAAAACTACGTTCTGGCTACCATGACTGTTGAGCGGCAGTTCCTTTGCTGCCATACACACGCAGACCACGTGATGCCCCGCCTTCTTGCTTAACCCAGCACGTCAACCCAAGGGTAACATGTCAACCTACAGCTTAGCAGTAGCAGTAAACTTCCACTTGCGTTTTTATCTGCAAGCTATCTCCTCTAGCCTGCCTTAATTTTTCAATGGAGTAGCAATTCCTTCTACAAACGTAGGTCCAAGTACTACAATTTGCATGTTAATTACTGGTAAATAAACTTTCGTTCCAACAAAAAGTCATTTAGAGACAGACTCCAAATTACTTCTGACTACACTGGATTGCCGCAATATGTGCCGGAAAAAGAAAAAAACGAAACATAAATTCTGAAATAAACACTGAAAAAAGTCCGCCAAATTTTTAAAAACTTTCAACCGAAAAGTCGAACTCATAGTTGTAAAGAAGACAGGGTTTTTATAAAAGCTCCGTGTAAAAGTTTGTTCTGGACAGGTTTCTTCCTCTGCTGTCTTGTTTAGCATGTGTCGTTTTTTCTTTTCTTCATATTAATCATGAGCCAACTAACCACCAAAATGAGAACTGTTTGTGGCTTGTCGGATTCTTTGGGTTGAATTTAATTTGCAGTTGTGTAAAAAGTAATGAAAATGGTGTGGAAATTCTGGACCTGATAATTGAGTGAGGAATGATATAGTCATGGGTCCTTCCGATTGGTATACGTTTTGTCATCTAGGCTTTCCTGATGTAAAATATCGTGGGTGAACATTTAATCCAGTCAAGTTTAACCTTCAACACCTGACCCTAACAGACTGCAGTAAATAACCACCTTGTGTTTGGCGCATTACGGCTTGAGCTGCCGATGCACCGTTGAACCCAAAATACCTTTACTACTCTCTTGTGTGTGGAATGTCAGAAAAATCAAAACACACTATGCTAATGAAGTTCATGGGAAGGGGGGGGGGGGGGGGGGGGGGCAACTTGTGAAGTATTCTCTGTAGTTTGAAAAACACTAATGTTTTTGTGTTTGCATGGCATGCATGGCATGTGACTGCTTTAAGGCAGTGGCTTGCTACTTTTACAATAATGCATGCTTATTTTTTCTTATTAACTACCATCTGCATGGAATTCAACATTAATTGTTTTGGACATACTACCTGGCATGAAATCTTACAGCAATATTAACTTTTCTGTTGTCAAAAAAAAAAAGAGAAAAGTACCTTGCATGTGGTTTTACTGTATGTGTGATGTATTGACTGTTATCTTTAGTAGGGACCTCTGTAATTAACTTGATACTACCCTAAGATTGATGACGCTACCTGGGGATTGGTTGACTGCTAGCATATGTGTATTCTTGTCACTGCTGGGAGCAAGTGGTTTTTTATGAGTAACATTTTTTCTGTATCTTAGCGGTATTTGCAAGTAGGCTGTTAGGTGTTCCACATGGGAGATCAAGGGAGTGTAGTATGCATATAATGTTGACATGTTTTGCGGTGTGCTGGTAGAGGATGTGGCATTGTGGAAGCAATGGAAGGAGGGTAGTTCACAGCATTGGGAATACACAGAGCCCTGGGGAGGGGGAAAGAAAAGCTTACACAGCTTTGGCAACCGTTGGTGTCATCACGTTGGGACACTAATAAGGTGCTGCCGAATGCATCGAGCTGTCAACAAGCAGTTATAAAAAAAAAAAAAAAAGCGTGGTTGGTATACTCCTGGACCTTGCTGTGAAGGGGTTATGGGGTGAAAGAGATAAAGATTGTTAAAAACATGCAATTTTTACACTTGCCCTCACTGAATTTCTTGACTTATGCCGCCTGTCGTATACCAAGTCAGTTTTTTTTTTTTTTACCACCATATTAAGGACTGCAACGGAAGGGAGTTTCTTTCTTCTGTGTTTTTTTTTTTTTCCAGGCTTGAACGAAACATAAGTACAACCTGCATTTTTACCCATTAAGGTTCTTCTTGATTCAAGTCGTGGGTGTATTTAGTAATGCTTTCCTGATGGCCCTGCCATTTTGCTGCCAAAATTTGAGATGTTCATTTCTTTTTTTTTGGTTCATTCACAGGCTGGCCAGGTGCAGACACCACCAGAATTGCAGAGCCCGCCGCCCCAGCCAGAAAGCAAGACTCCTTATGAAAAGGCCTGGCTGGTCCGCAAGTGGTACAACTTTGACGTCAGGTATCCCTTGGTGCATTACTGTGCCTTGCAAAGCTCTTCCTTCTAGTAGCTTGTGCACTGTTACAAGATGCCACTATTAAGTCACAGATGTCAGAGTGCACAGTAGCGGCTTGTTGCTGTAGTCTCGTAATGGACTTGTGAAACTGTGGCTCCACTGAGAATCTCTGCAAAGCATCGCTCATATCAAGCTTGAGCTCTCATGACTAAGCTTGGTGAATAAAAGATATTTTGATTGTGCACTTCATTTTAAATGTTAGCCTTTTTTTTCGCTTTCCTGAGAAACAGTTCCTCTTGGCCTCTTTCATTCATTTGTCCGCTAAATTAGCCCTCACTTTTCCCAATTCTTGCCTATGCATTACTAAAATCAGAGCTGTCAAAAAGGCTGACTTTCATGGTTGGCTGAGTTTCATCTGCAATGATGGCTGCCTTTGCAGCTTTTCTCTCCATTGTGTTACTACTCTTATGCATTTTGAGGTCTAGAAGAAGTAAGCTGCTGCTAGCAGCTGTCTTGAAGCACTAGAGCTCACACATGAGCTGTGAAGGGCCTTCAGCTGGTGCCAACACTATTGAGTGCAGTGGCTGCAAGGGCGGTGGTGTGCTTACTTTGCCCTGACGGTCCTTGTGTGTCGATGCCCAGGTTCATGAAGCCGCTGCTGACGCACAGCCGTCCGACGCTGCTGGACACGCTGCCCCAGTGCTGCCTGCCCCTGGCGCACGTGCTCACCTCCACCGAGCAGCTGATGCAGGTGAGGCTGCTCCACTCGCCGGTGTCGCCCCATTCGCAAGAGTTCTGCCCCCTGCGCCACTCTCTGGCAGATGAACGGGCGCCCTCCCCGGGACACCAGCTCCACTTGTGGCTTTGAGGATGAGGGCATGCGTGGCGATGAGTTGCCGGTCAAGCTCAGCGGGCTCCACTCACCCGACCCTTCCTCCACTGACTCGTCCACGTCCATGCGGGCCTCCCGCACGCACCACAGTGACTGCTGACACCCTGCCTGCCTGCCCTGTCCTCCTCCTCTTCCTTGCCTTGCTGCTGCAGTCTCTGGCACCCTTGAGCAGCCTGCCTGTTTGCCTGCCCGGGGGTTCCTTGCATGTGCCTTGGCCCTTGCCTGCTGTCTCCTAAGTCTAAGGCTGCTGCTGCTGCCTCCACCTACGGTGGCTTCTTGTGTCTTGCCATTGGTGACAGTGATTGCCTCACACCTGCACCTTTCTTACGCATGCATTATGCATAGCATGGTGTGAGCAGCAAGCATTTTCATGCTTCTGACACCGATGGCGCATGAACGCGTAAGTTCGGCAAAAGGAAGACAAAGTGGACTGCATCGTTGTTCCTCAGGTTACCACTGTACAGTTATTGTGTTTATTGTAGACTTTTGACAGACGCATTTTTAGCCACCGTGAGTGTGGCTGAAAAGAGTAGTTAGTTGACTTTGCCTCATGTAGTATATTTGTTTAATGCTACTACATTCGCTTGTTTCCTGGTGTTCACATTTTTATTGATTTGCTTGCCTAGCAGGTAGGATGGCACAGGCTTTGTATTGTATCATTGCTGTAGCTGTGCAAAGGTTTCCCTAATATGATTGCTAGATTGAAAAACCTACTGTGCTGTGTGGCATTTCAAAATTGAGTTAAGGATGCTATGTTATCAGAAATTATAATTGGCACATGGCTTAAACATAATCATGACTTCTTTTAGTTACTCTTTCACTGTTATGCATTTTTTAGATACAGCAGTTATACATCAGTTCTGTTTTGTCAGCATGGGATGATGAGGTCAGTTGTTGTTTTTGTGCCTATACTTCTTGCTTGTGCTTAGATATGTTCTTCAATCTTGTTGTAGCATATTTCTTTGCTTGTAAACTGTTATGCTTGCTTCCTGCTTTCACTAAGAGCACTGCTTATTGGTCTGCACTTGTAAACATGCTGCTGCCTTCTTGCAAAGTATGTATGCATGTAAAGCTGCATAACCATAGCAAACTCATGTGCTTATCCTTGTAACTGCTTCGCAAAAGATGTTTAATGTTGGATCATGTAAAGCAAAAATGTTGTTGGAATGCTCTTTGTGTTTCTTTCTTTGCATAACCCTGCGTGTGCAGTCACTGGTGGTTGCAGGTCATGAGTGATCAAACTGGAGATATCAAAAAAGACAATCATTTGGTGTAATTAGAGACTAAACACAGTGCTGGGGAGGAGTGGCTTTGCAAGAGATTTGTTAGCATCAGTACCGGAGTCATAAAATGGCGCAGGTTTTGATAAGTGATGCAGAAATGAAGCTTTCATTCTATTTGTGGCTGCACATAGTCATTGGTCATTGTTTCAGCAGAAAGGAGCCACTTGGAGAGATGGTTGCCCTTGAAGGTTTGTAACCAGCTGACAGGTTACCTTTGCGTTTGTCATGGAGCCTTGTCTCTCTACTATATGCTTGTGAGGTTTAATGTTTGAATAGCATTCTCTTGTAGAATTGTCTTGTGGAGGCCAAAGATGTAAAAGTTGTATTGTCTTGACAGGAAGGAGCTCCATATCTAGTCAAGAAGCATCTGTATTGGCTGCTGTGATGCTCAGCAGCTTTATTTAGGAGCCAATTGTACTATTATTAAAGCTGGGGCACTCATCTGCCAAATGCAAATGTGTTTCTTGTTTCAGCACAGTGAATCTTAATTTGTGAACCTTAATAGATCAATTATGTTTGTTATAATGTTTCGTTTCATTGAAAGTAAAATAATATATTTGTGCAAATGTCTTGTGCCATGCCCAGATAAATAAATTTATGTTGCCTAGTTGCTGCATTATTTGATAATTTTCTGTATGCTTGCCTGAAATAGAAAGTAAGGCCTAACTCTGTGACAAGTTGTTCTTGGCTTAAAATATGACAGTAAATGACAATGTAAAATTTCATTCAAAATAACTGCTCTGCTTTCAGCTCTATATACGAAGGATATAAATGCTTCTACTGCTGGGAAGGATTCGTCCTCTGAAATGTTAGTCTAACTTAGCGCTGAATTCAATTTGAGGAGTCTTTCGTGCACACATTTTATTTTGTCAGCATTGTGCCTTGCTTTGTGGAGGAAGTAATTATCGTTATTGTTCACTGCCACAAGTAAAATTTAATTGCAAAAATTTGTGAACTGTTTTAACCCTATTTGCCCTTCATCGTATGCACAGTAGATGGCAAAAATTTACGGGATGCTTGTGCGTGGGAACAAATTTATTGAAGCACTCTCTTGCAGTCTATTGACTTCGTATTGATGCCAGAAGGTGGACCATGCAAGTATGCTCGTAATTGCTTGCATTCAAGGTGACTGGCTGATGTGGCAGTGCTGCAGTAATTTTTTTCTGCACTTCGACACCTTGTAAATTTTTTTCCTATGAACTGTACATGAACAATTAGTTCCTTGATATAGGCATTTACAGCAGCATTAGTGTAGTAAATATGGGTACTCAGGGGGGGGAAATGAATACCACAGGGCCAGTGAAAGAAAACTGAATTTTTTTGAAGACTGGGCAGGCAGTTTAAAATGGAATAGTGCAGTCTGTCCTTCTGTGTGCAACGAGCTGCATACAGGTTTCAATTCAGGGTTCAGCTTCTAAATTTCAAAGACGTGCAGCCATTTTAAGGCTCCCAGTTTCATCCCTGTGGGCACACTCCTTGTTGAAAGTATGCAGACTGTGGTTTGCATGAAACGGCTGTTGTTGGGTCGTGTTGCACAGCCCATGTTGCTCTTGCGGTGCTACAGCGTTCTTGTAGCGCGATAAAGTGCTTCTTCCAAATTTCTATTCTGTGAACCACCCTTGAGTACGAGTTCTGTGGAGTGATTAGGAATATGCTTCTCACTGTTCAAATTTTTCTTTAAATCACCCCTTGAGCATGGCAGGTAAACATCAGTGCAAAAGTTGAAGTTCATGACCACAGATACCTTGGTCAAGTGGCGCTGTTTTGCTTAGCACAGACATTTCACAGAAGGAATGCAAAGTCAGACCTCCCCTTGTCTGCTACCCTGTTCATGTGATAGTTGTGCAGTGTGCCTATGCAGGCAACCATGGCAGTGCAACGATATGGCATTCCCGACAGGGCCCATGGCAACTTGAGCCAATAATGATTCCCCCCCCCCCCCCCACCCCTGAGTGTGGCGAAGGAGGTAAAGTTTGTAAGTGCCCTTCAGTTCATGTCTCCTGGTAACCAGGGGACATGTCTGTTGCACTCAGTTTACATAGGAAAAAAAAAAAAAAAAACGATCCAGAGGACAGGCTCCTTAGCACTCCTACTAGGCATCATGAGCACCTCTGGATTACATGCCTTGCCAGCAGTTTTAGTCGAAAAGGCTGCAAGTTGTGCACTTTCAGCAATTGTGAATATAAGTCTATTACTGGAAGAATTAGTGCACTGGGCCATAGCCTAGTTTATGTGCCGTTGCTGTTTATTCTTGCTGGCCTGTGAATCAATGTGGCGGTAAGTTGCACCATGAAACCATCCTTTGCCAGCGTGCCAAGTTGGCTTTACTGCCATGTTTTCTGCTGTGTTGCATGCCTCGGTTAGGACGTATTATTGTGGCGATTGTACTATTTGTTTTGCCAGTCATTAGAAGGTTTGTTGTGTCAAGAAGTGGCTGGGTGCGACTTGCGGTCTTGGAAGACCATATGCTGCTGTTTTTATTTTCTGTGCTGAAGCATTTCAAGGGTCGGCTCATTTCGAAATTGAGACCATGAACATACTTGTACAACACAAGAACCAGACTAAGTATGCTCACTCAAAGGTTCTTTTCTGTAATGCCTGTGTGTTATTACTGTAGATCTATACAACAGCCTAATTTCGTGAAAAAAGTATGGACTGTCACTCGTCACTGAGTAAACTGTTGGTTTTTGCCAGAAACTTCAGTCCATGACTAGTGTCATCAATATTTTGTATAAGTTTAAAAAAAATATGTTCTTCTAATCCAGTGTGGAGAACGGCCTTGATGACTCATAGCCTGAGCTGCTTTGGGACATTAAATTCCAATAAACCAAGACTTGATAACTTGTAGGCTAAGAGGATTCTTGTTATGGAAAATTGGACTTGAGGAAAATTGATTATTGTTCAGAGCGCACTTTCATTTTGCAGGTCATCATAAAGGTGCGATGAGCACATCACCGTGTGCTTCTGTTTTATGGCCAGATTGCTGCAGTGAAAGAAAGTTCTTGAAAGGTTCAGAGGATTGGTTATACGCCCTTAAAGGGCTTTAGTTGGATTTATCCATTGATTTTGAAGCGAGGTGGCCTTATATGTCACAAATCTCGGTTGATTTCCTGCTTTTGAGAGCATTTCACGCGGGACAAGCTGCTCGCGCAGCAAATATTCACATTCCTAGTGCAGCAAATTGAGGAACAAGACAGCACACTCTTCGTCTCGTCACCTTGCTAGCTTTCCTTCGTACATCCAGCATGTGACACTTGAGAAATCATGGCAGTATTGCTGAGCTGCAACATCCTCTATCTTTGCCACTGCTTGATCCCATCTCTCTACTTAGCCTTGTAATTGTTCCGATTTTTTTTTCTGTTTTCACTTCTTTTCTGTGTGGCTGGCAAGTGCAGCTAGCTTACGTTGAGGCCCTGTCCTCCCCCTTGCCCCCCCTTACTCCTCCTCAGGAGGACGCTCGGCCCCGAGATGACGACTCAGACACAGACCTGTGCCTGGACGAGAGTGACTTTCACTTGCCCGAACGCAACAGCGCCTCCTTTCGCGGATCCCTGTCCCGGGTAAACTCTGCTCTTGCTCCCCAGGTGTTTGTCATTGAGAAACAACCTTCACAGCAGCCTGTCCCAGCAGAAGCCCGTGGGGCCGACCCACCCGCAGCTCCCCACTTTTTATCTTCCCTCTCGCTTGGGTCTCTGTGATAGCCAGGATTCACTGTGATGTGTGCTGCTGCTTGCCATCCCGTTCTCCCCTCCCTGATGCAAACTTTGTGTCGATCGCCGTGTTCGTGGGTTGCAGCATGTCTGCGGGCACAGAAATTCCTCCTGCAGAAAAGGTTTGACACTCTATGGCACAGACTGTTGTGTGTTCATTTGTGTCTCGTCTCGTCGTTCCCCTCAGCAGAAGCAGCAGCAGCGACGCACCTTCAGCTAGTGCTACTGAAACCAACACTGCTTTCTGCTGCTGACAAGCAGTTTTAGCTGTAGGGTCTTATTCTTGTTTGAGTCATCCTTGTGTCGTTCGGGTGCTGTGATCTTTCAAGTTCCAGCCCCTGAGCATTCTGTCTCTTGTTGCAAGCAGTATTGTTCCCTGCTGTGGTGCTGTCAGTTCACATTTAGGTTTTCAATGAACAAACAGAGGAAATCAGAATTCTGACTTCATAAAGTTTGTTTGATTGTATAAAGGAAAATTACGCAGTGTCGACTGCGTAATTTTAACATTACACGTTAATGCAAAAGTGTATCCAAATTCTATGACTGCTGTCCAGATTGGACAGGCTACTGTGAATTTAAATTAACTTTGCATTTAGAATCCGTAGTTACGTCCTTGATGAAAGGGTAGCTCTGTGAACTGTGTTTTGCCTGTGCTTTTAAGAAGCTGTGATAATTGTTGCCACATACCTCTTGGGATTAGAAAAGATGTACTTTCAGGGGTAAAATACTGTACGTGGATTCTAGCTATGGAGACCTCTCAGGTTAACCACATTTTTAGCTGACTCAAAGCGTTTTTCATTCAAGTTATGGAACACATTAGTCACATTAGGACCTACCCACATCTATGATGTAAATAAAACAAACTTCAAACTTCAAACTTTAATCACATTTTTAGTTGACTCAGTTAAAGCGTTTTTCATTCAAGTTATGGAACACATTTGTCAGATGGCTGGAAAAAATCAGTGTTTTAATCGGCCAAAACTAAATATGGTTTGTCATGTTTAACACAGACTGAAAACAAGTTTGTGGTGATGTTGTATTTGCATTATGTTTGCATTTATTTATCTGTCACTGAAACGACTGGCACAAAATGTAGCAAATGAGAATGTCTTATAGGAATGCTTTAATTGCACCACTTCTGTGGCGTAGTGGTTATTGTGCTCAGCTGCTCACCAAAAAAACTCGGGTTCAATCCCGGCTCTGATGGCGGCATTTCAATGGAGGCGAAATGCTGGAGACCTGTGTACTGCATGATGTCAGTAACCCCAGGTAGTCCAAATTATCCAGAGCTCACTGCGGCATCCCTCATAGCCTGAGTCACTTTGGGATGTTTAACCACATAAAATGAGAAATCAAACAATGCTTTGTTGCTTTGTCTGTAGAGTTTAAAACTGAAAAGTATTCAGCCTGCTGATTGTAGCTTCAAACTGTGCCATAATCTGTTTGATTACTGTCATGTCTTTTTTTTTATTGTTCTTTTGTGCTGTTATTGTAGTTTTTTTTTTTTCATTGTTTGTACTGGGACTTAGCATGCACCTATTACATTGGTTTACAAAATATTGCATTGCTGTCAGGGACAAAATTCGATACTCTTTCATCCTAGATGATTGGTTCATTTCGGCTTAATGTTCATACCTAACTAATATTTTGTGGTTTGATTTGTCTAGTACATGCTTATTGACAGCACTCACCTGTATTTTATGAGGTAAAATATGTCTGTGCAGCCGTAAGGTCAAAATAAATATTTTTTCTAGCATTTGTCCTGTCACAAAGGAAGCAGAATAATGTTGGAAAGGTCTCCGCAATTTACACCCTTTGCACTGCATACTGTCATTATTGTTTCCATTGTGAAAATCTGCTTTGGACCAGTAATGGCATTAGTGATGTGTGGATTGGTGACGTACTTAACAAGGGTCACTATTTGGACAAGATGTACTGCATCATTTTCTTGAAAAAGATGGAAAGTGGACGAGGATAAAAGGAAAATGAAGCATGTGCAAAATTTTTTTGCACGAAATTGTTTTGCACACAAGTGTTGCACACGTTGATGTTATGCACATATTGCATATGCATCATCCTTCTTTCATTCTTGTTGGCACCGGTGGTTTTCCCCTGGCTGCAGTTAGATTTTCTTTGTGCAGAGCACACAAGCACCACAGCAAAGTTTGGCATTAAGTGAAACCCATCACAAAACATAAAATTAATAGCAAGAATGAGCCTTCAGTTTAGTTACAGAAACCTTTTAAACCTTTCTCCCTGAATGATGCAACATTTGGTAAGGTAGAACACTGTGCCTTTGTAGGGTCCTCAGTGAACTAGGGCATGTCTTCATGTTTTCAGTCCTGTCCTCTTTCCTTTACAACATGGCACATTGTCGAGGTACTTCGAACACTTGAGGCATTTTCTGATCTGCTGCAAGTCGGCCTCATGATGCCATCATCAGGTTATGTTCAGTAAGCTTCCTAATTTTCATGCCTGGGTGCTTTAGTTTCAGTTGTGTGATTAGTCATTTTCCAGCTTCTTATTTTGCTTCATTTTGTGCCATCCCATTTCAGTGGTCTAGGTGTGTGCAAAAGTGTTGGGGGCATTATGATTATTCTTTTTGTTTTATTTTTCTGTGGAGGTTGATGTTTTTGGTGGAAAGGCACTTATTTGCTGTGCCAATATGCACTTTCTTTTTTTTTCGGTTGGGTGAGCTCTCGCGTATTTTTTAATGCAACGCTGTTTTTGAATGCTCAGGCAAAAGTAACACTGGTATTCTACTGTTTATTTTCGTTTTATGTCGAATTTATACAGCACATCTTACCTGCTAGGTTTTTATATTATAGCAATGCATACTTTTGCACTCTTTATTATTGTGTTCCTATACTAGCAGTCTTTGCCTGAGTATTTTGTGCTCTTTTTTTTTGTGCTGTGGCACTAAACATAACATTACCAAAAAAAGTTCAATATCAGTGCAGTCTTTTCGTGCAGCCTGCGCCAGGTTTATGCAGCCTGATTTTAGTTGTGAAAATTATGCAGTGTACAATTCATTTCAAGTAATGCATCCTGGATCCAAAGAAATTAAATTTTTTTTCACCAGAGTCATGTTTGATAAACTTATGACAGTGGGGGTGCACTTGCTGGAGATAGCTGTCAGGATGTGTTGTGGTGGCTATCAGTAGCTTGTTTTGCCAACGTAGGGAGCAGATTTCCCTTTCTTGCATGACCCGCAGCCCGCATTTTTACTTTTTTTTTTCCTATTATCTTTACTTTTTCTACATTTGCCCAGGAGCCGAGAGCACGTGTGCAAGGGTAAAGGTGTGTACATGTGTTAGGGTGTGCCAAAGATTATTTTATGCTAGTGGCACAGCTGAGGAATTTGGGAGAGTGAGTTTTAGTGCAAGCACCTAGGGGCTTCGAGGAATTGAAGATGATGAACTCCTGTTTCTGTCAGTACAAAGTATGGTAACTATTAGAGCCTCCTTTCAACTTTGGAGTACACTTTCTCCCACATTTTTTTTTTTTTTTTCAAATTCGAAATCAAATTTTATTTAAGTTGTTATACATAGTAATAGCATGAAGTTAATATACAGTAAGAGATCTCAAGGTAAAAACGAAAACGTGGGCAGGACCTCCTCAGTGTAGGCTTTGCTGAGCTCGGTGACAGTACAGTGAGTGTGATGTAAAAGGGGACTGGAATGCCACCCCCCCCCACCTTCCGCGCTGATTTTGGAAAAAAGCGCCATAAGGCTTATTCTTCAGCAGAAAATTTACTTTGCAAGCGTCAAGAACTGGTAGTGAAACTCAAAATTAAGAACTGTTGGTTGCGTGGTAAGTGTTCTGTTTCATATCAGACATCACTGTACTTCTGGCAGCCATGTGTGTACCACCTTGCAGGTGGTGTAAGGCATCTTTTACATTTTGTATGTTGCTATCATTCTGCACTGGTATACGCTTTTTTAAGCAAACGAGAAATGTATTCATTGATGGGGTAGCATGTTTGGCTGCGTTACTGTTGGCAAGTTTGTACTTCTGACGTGCCGATTGCAAACTTGCAAAGGTGTTCCTGTGATAGAGTAGTGATATCTTTTTGTCAACATTGCCAGTTTCATTTGCTTGTGTCATGTTAGTGGCTCTTTATCTAAGCAAATAGCTTGCGGCACTAAAAATAGTTGGCCTGCATATGGTACAGGGCACCTTGTACATGTACACCTTGAGGTGGGCCTTCTTTCATTGTGGAATATATGACTGCCAGACTTTGGTTTCAGCTAGCTAATCATTCTTCTCAGTTTTATTCTTCTGCCCCCCCCCCCCCCCCCCCCTTTATTTTTTGTGGGAAGGTATAAGCTATGGAAGCATGCCTTAAGAGCAGTAGACTGATTTCTTTGTGTGTCAGATTATTAGCTATCCCTATGTTTAGAAGTATTGTGGTGGCTATCTTTATCGGTGTAAATTTCTCTCCTTTATTCATGATTATTCACAAAAGACACAAAAAGGATAGGAAAAGCTTGCTCCTGCTTGCTTGCGATACATTGTTTATAAGCAGGTTGTTACATTCAAACTTTTCATTCGCTACATTTGCTTTTCTGCATTTGCTCGAGTGCTTTGTATTCTAGTCGGTGCTTGTCTTTTTTTTTCACATCACTGCACACTGTGGTGAACAATATTTCTGTCTGTAAGGACACTGCAAAGGATTCCATGCCTTTCTGTGAGCAGCATGTACCTGAGTGATTCAGCTTTTTTAAAACTGCACCAGTGTGTAAGGGGGGACACAGCTTTGAGCAGAAACATTTATTTCATGATGTATTTACATAAAATTTTTGAGCATATTAGAAAGAATTTTATGACCACTGTCATAAAATTTTCTGTTATATCTCCAGAAAATTGTTTTCTTGTATATATTTTTACTCTGAATCTTGTGAAAAGGCTGTGAACTAAGGAAAATATGGCAGAAGACTGGTTCAGTGTTCAGTGTGTTCCTACTAGCGTGCTACAGGTGAAGACATTCTTAGAATTTTTTTTTTGCTGAGCATAATTTTTGAATTTTTGGGTTGCACTGTACATCATTGACATATCTAGAAAAAGAAGACAGTTTCATACTAGGAATTTATAATTCACAAATTTGAAAAACAAAAAATATCTTGACGCATACAATGGCCTTATGAGTGCAACACAACAGACAGAGTTAAAATAGATCAAGCAGTCGGGAGGAAACCTGCTCCGCAAGGTGAGTATTTAGGTAGAAAACCATAATGAGAAAGAAGCACCCATTGTTCAAGTGTTTCCCCACAATGCACAGCTGTTGCGTTTCACGAAACAACACTTTAGAGTACTTTCCAGTTGATTTTCACAATGAAACTGGGGGCAGCATAAAAACGAGGCACACAAGTGGGTACAGCAATTATGAACAATTGACTTTTTCGGCCAAGTTTTTTGGGGATTTCAAAGCTGCGTTCCCCCTTAACTGGCATAGCTCTCAATTTGGCCATGAAGGCTTGTTACCAAAGCTTTGTAGTTTGCCTAAAATGTAACACTGAGGTTGTTCAAAGTTATTTTGCAAGCATACAGAAGATTTTTTGAACAGGGTGTGCTTAATGTTCTGGAAAGTGCTTGCAAGCAGTATTGGAGAGAAAAGCTTGTGATTTGATGTGAGCTATCACGGTGCACTTGTTAAACAGGATTCATGGCACTTGTTGTGGCCATGCAGTTGGAAGCTCTTTTTATTTTTTACTTCTCTGTTATTCAATGTGTTCTTTAAGGAACACTGCTCCCATGCTGGCAGGAAGTTCTGACCCGCTGTTTGCTATGAAGGATGTGAAGACTGCTTCATTGTAACATAGCTGCAAAGGCCAAATGTCGTCCTGGTTGGGTGCAGTTCTCCTTTCGTGAACTTTGATTCTGGAAAACGCACATGTAGTCATAAATTCTTTTGGGCTTTGGGGAATTTCTCTGGAATTTCACTGTAATCACTTTTGGGGCTCAGGGAATTATACTGTTATCAGTCTGCAGTGTTGTGTTACCCCACCAAAATGTGCATTCAGGTTCTCATTATTAATTATGTCAATTATTACGTGTATACCTGCTATACAAAGATGCATTTGTGTTCTGTATGCATCTCGTGTTCACTGTACAAGGAACTTCGTGCCTAATTTTTTTTTTTTTTTGCATGTTCTTTCTAGGATGACCTACAGCCATGTTTATTTCCTGAAAAATAACCACATTCACACTACCGTTAGCAGGACAGTGCCATTGCATATGGTGTGTGTGCGTAATAAATTTCCTTTCAGGTGATGATGCTGTGTGTGGTTCAATTTCTCTGTTTCTTGTGAACTGTCCATGTTTCAGTCTCAGTACGGGACTGAGACTTGACAGGCTGTAATTTTAGATCGGATAAGCACTCTTCTTCTGGGCTTCAGCATCTAATTAACATGAAGAAGAAAAAAAGCTCAATGTCCGATGATTAGCGTCAACCTGTGGGGCAAAAACAATTTGCTTCGGCTGTAACTGGGATTATTGGCTGCTGTGAAGGTTCAGTGCTTTATGCAATTCTTGCATGCATCCGTTTGCCAGTAATAGTTTTTTTCACGGATTTTCTTGACTGCTTTTGTCTGTAAACTCGGGCTTACTGAACTTCAGTTTTGATTGTGACTTATGTTTCCTGATGTTGTTATTGTCGGGTGCAGTTCAAGAACGAATCAAACAAGGCCCTCCAAATAATAGCATAGACATACTGTCGTGATGTTGCAGTCAGCTGCCTTGCACCTGCTTGCATGGAATCGCTGGTGGCTGGCAGGTGCTAGGCACTTTACTGCAACATCATGACAGTACGTCTATGCTATTGGTTGGAGGGCCTTGTTTGCGAGGGATTTGCTGCTCTGTTCTTGAGTTGTACCTGTCTTTAGCACCTGCATTAATACCTAGGGTTGGCTCATAAGAATAGAAGAAAAAATGATTTTTTTTTTGTTACTATGGAGAACTTTTTTTTTTTTTTTGTGAGTTGGCTATGTTGTCATTTAAAGTGTGGTGTAAGCCACGTCTAGTTGCCAGGCGCAAGTGGGTCTCTGGCGTCGAAGGTTCGAGCTATGGAGACTGCTGAGGAACTGACTTTTTTGTTTTGGCCAAAGCATACGGCTGAAAAGGCGTTCACCGGTGATTAGTGAGGGGCACAGCTTATTCACACTTTGTGATCACTCATTTCGTGAGAAAATTTAGGTGGTTCCTGTTGCTTGTTATCTTTTGATTCGAGATACGCAAAAATGAAGCAGCATAATTTATGACATTTAGCGCATTGTTCCTTGTTCTTCTGAAAGCCAGCCTGTTGCACGGTAGGTGTCCAGCTCATGCTGAGGTGCTTACCCACACAAGATTGGGACTGCATTTCATTAAATTCCTTGTTTTTAGTTCTAATTCGATGCTGTGCGAAGTGTTTCGGTTACACTTTAAGTGCCGACTTCCTCCGAATTGGTGTTGTCATGTGAGTAAGCTAGCAGTCGTG
Source organism: Amblyomma mixtum (assembly GCF_055824585.1). NCBI lineage: Eukaryota > Metazoa > Arthropoda > Arachnida > Ixodida > Ixodidae > Amblyomma > Amblyomma mixtum. The sequence goes on from NC_143016.1 coordinate 63,449,287, forward strand.
TACACACCTTTTAGTGTCGGGAGCATGGCATGCGGCAAGAAACATGCATTTTATTTTCCTCCTTGCTGAAGATTTAGTAACGAATGCATCACTGGTAGCTAGAACATGCACATTGTTTCTTCCTTTTCTTGGCATGTATTTTATTTTCTATAAAAGCATAGATAGAGGCTCTGCTTGGGGTGGAGGTCTTGATGAAAATCTGGAACTCGGTATAGATGACTTGAGTGAGAACTGAAGGTGAAAATTTTTGTTCGAACGAAGATGTATTGCTATGCTGAGCTTTGCTTTAGGATTCGGTTGAGATAAAAAAAAAAATCTGCATTCTTAGGCCTCAAAAACTTTAGTATTTTATACTTCACATGTATGTTGCTTTCCTCAAGCTGCTAATAACATTTTCACAGGCCTGTTTCAAGAAGATGGTGTAAGGTTTCCTTTTCCAAGAGACCCTGGGCCTTGCGTAACGTATTGCAAGCCTCATCTATTGTGGGGCCTTGTGCAAGGCGCAGGCATTTATTTTGTGATAAATTTTCATCAAACCTTTTTTTTTAAGTGGTATTAAGTTTTTTTTTTAATGGAGAAAACCTTTATCTGTTTATCTCTTCCACATGAGAAATGAGAAGAGAAAAGCATCTGCTTATGTTGTTTTGACAACATTGCAGGCTTTATTAACTGCTGATTGGAGTTGTCAAGTTCATGAGCTAACAAAAAAGCATATTGGAATGACACAAAAAAGTAAATTTTTTTTTACTATCGAAAAGCTCGTAGGCTCTCGCGCTGGCACGTTCACGTCCACTATGCGTGCTCCTATGTGTTCGGCATTGCATGCATGTCTTCCTTGTACTTGTGTCGACCAGGCCTTGTTGTGTCTAACTGTGGCCAGGTGAACTTCCCGTAAGGTGCCTTTTGCTAGCATCGTCCTTGTGGCATCATTTATCAAAGTTGCGTCATGGATGTGACATTTGCGTCTGACTGTGCATGAGTGTATGTTTTTGTTTCCTCCTTTTCTTTCTTAAAGGGAAGTGCACATTTCAATATTGCGGGAGAGTCTGGACAGCCGCAGGCTAATTTTATGTGATGCAAGAGAGCCTGAAAGCGAAAGCCAATGTAGGGCAGTGGACATTTCAAAGCATGGTTTGTGTGACATTTATGTTCTTTCTTTTGCTTACTGCTTTGCACTTGTAGTGTAGATGGCTGTGGGGTGCACCTTTGTTATGCTTAGGTAGCTTAGCTTTAAGTGACCCGCTTAGTTGCACTGCTGAAGTTGTAGTGGCCAAACAAGTTCTCCTTTAGTTTGTGATTGCTGTCTGTCTTTGCTGAGTAATGATTCAGATCAGCCGTGCACTAGCGTGGGAGTATGTCTTGTTGCCAGCTTTGAAAAACTTTCGGGACAGTTTTCGTAAAGAGAGTGTATATTGCATCTTTTATTGTTCTTCGACTCGCAGCACAAGAGCGAGCTTGCATCAGTAAGCTCGTGACAACTGGGGCCTGACATTAAATTTACAGATTCTTTCCACTGGCCTCTGATGTTCAGTGCGGCTAAGGTTTATTACTGTGCAGCAGTTTTCCTGTTATGGTCCAAGCATTTCATATGAAATTCGGTCAAGAAGGTCACTTCTTTTACGTGGGAGAATAATTTTAAGCTAGCTTCCATTTTCACATGCTAAGAGTCACTTCAGTAACTGAAATTAACTGAAATGGCAGGCAGCACGATAGATGGGGTGCCCCACGGAATAGAAGACTTTAATTTATCAAAGGTTTGTCTTCCCTGCACAGCTTGGTTCCTGCAATTAAATGAAAGTATGTCTGAGATGTTTTTACATCCCAGTCGTGTGCACTTTTGAGCCACTATGGTGGTTTGACAGTAATAGCTTATAAGCTCGATCCCGGTGGCGGCAGTTGCATTTCGATGGAAGTGTAAGGCTGGAGGACGTTACCAGTGGTCCAAATTTCTGGAGCCCTTCACTGCAGCGTCCCTCATAGACTGAGTTGCTTTGGGACATTAAACTCCCATAAACCAATAATAGCATATGAGGGTTGCATCTGTTAAATTCGCAGGTTTAAAGTTAATCGTACAGACTAGCAAATTTTTTATGCCAAGGTGTGAGCTGTGTTATATATCCAACCATCATCGTCTTGCATTTACCGCTTCCTCAGTAGTATTTCTAAAGGGCTTTGGAATATTAATATTGCCAGAAGTCGTTCACTACTAAAAATTTTGCATCACATTTTTCACTAAGTGCAGACAGTCTTGGAAATATTTATAGACATACTAATTCTGACAGTTTCTTTTTACTGGAATGAACTTGTGAATTTTTATTTTCAGCCATTTTTCTTTACCACACCACACAAACATCTTTTGGCACTTGCTTTTTCCTTTGGGATGATGCGCAAAACAACAGTATACATAATAAGAGAGTTAATTACCCATCAGCATCCACCCAAGTGCAGCCATACGGCTACAAAGGAAAGCTATACAGCTTCCACAGAAACTCGGTAGTTGAAGCAAAATTCATCCTGCTAGTAGACCTGAGTCACGTCATGGAGTTCACTTATGTCATCCGAATATTATTGTTATTGACTTTTTTTCTCATGCTGTTTTGGTTCCAATAGCCAAATGACAGCTGTGACCTAAAAGATGATTTGAGGTCGTGTAAGTCATGCAAAAGCTGAGATATAATTGCTGCTTGTTCGTGTTTTATGGTATGAACATTTGGTCAGGCATGAAAGAAAAAATTCAATTATGAATTATTTACTGCTTGTTGACTCAATATTGCCATGTGGTTGGCTACGTTTTCGAATGGGCTGCGCATAATTCCGAAGAAAGAGCACACAAATAAAATTTGGTATCTCTGCTCCTTTGATGCTGCATTTTTTAGGGAGCTTGTCATGCCAAGATCAATGCTGATGCGCCTGTGTGTGCTTTCAAAGGCAGAAGCAAGGGCACTTTGCAGTGCACAAGTTATCTTCACTTTATACGGCGAATAGACAGGCCTCTATCTTTTGAGCCAGCGTTGACTTTCTTTTTCTTCTTTTTTATTTAGTGTGACTCTGTTGAAGAAGGGGACCTTGGCCTTGGGAGCAGCCTGACGGCGCTAACAGCAACTCGAGTGCGTCTTGTGGGAATGCAGGGAGATGCGGTTTGAATGCTGTGCTTTTCGAGGGAAAGCAAGAAACACTGTATGCACTGCAGGAAGCAAACTTTGGCGGAATGAAAGTTTCCTGTTAAAAGTGTGTACTATTGTTACAGTGTGGTGGAATAGTGGCTGCAGCCAGCTTTAACGGTGTACTGTGAATCATCAGCTGCTGCAGTACACAAAAAAACACCAGGCAGAAAAAGTCCTCTGCTGCAGTTCTCTGTGCAAAGGAAGCTGTTTTAGCTTTGTGGTGCTGCACTTTGCTGCACTCCTTAGGACGAGCCTGTTTCGCATAGTCGAACCCCAGTCTCTCGATTGCTGGAAACACGCAATACTAGTACTGGTGCGAAACTAATATTTTTATCAATGAGGTTCAGTCAGAAGGCACATTATTTGCTCTCACCTCCTGTTTTATACAAATGAAAAACGTACAAGAGTCATCGCACGTTGCTCTTTGTCACAAATGGTGGAACCAGTGGAAGCACTGTTGAAGAAGATGGCTGATAACTTAAGCCTAATTTTTATGCCGTATGATTGAGATCTTTTCATATTTTATATTGGGATTTGTTTGGCGTCAATGTTGATGGTAATGGTATTGTGATAGATATCAGTGGTGCTCACCTCTGGCAGTGCTGTAATGGTGTCCAGCCTTTTCATTTTGAGCATTGGTATTGTCATCCATTATGAGGGAAGATATTTTTATAGGTCAACAAAAAGCAGGTGCACATATCATGAAAACAGTAAAATAAAATATGGACATCGGTTTCTGATTTTCGTTTCTTGCATTGTAAGCAGAAATGAAGTATGTTTTCTATATGTGCATGTACCTCATGGGTATGCCCAATTATTAAATATGTGGGCACCTCTTTACTTTCTTCAACTTATAGCTGCCTCTCAATTACAATCAAGACTGCAATGGAAACGTAATGCTGGCCGCTAGTAATGTTCTTTGTAGCTCAGCAAGTGACACACAGTGGTTTTGTGATATTATTTCTTTTCATACGTGGCCATGCATAATAATCTGTACAGAAAACAAAAAGTGAGTTCTGTAAGCTACTTTTGCACTTGAACGTAGGTACATGTTTGGTACCATGTTTATTTCAGGAAAAAATTGACTCCATTTGATTAATTTTTAATCTTAGTATCTTGATTGTAGTTGCAGCATCTAAGACAGTGACAAACTGTTTTTCATTGCCCCAAAGGGTCATTTTGGTGAGTGCTATCAGTCGGGTTGACACCATCTGTCTGTGGTTGTATGTGAAGCATTTCATGTCTGCATTCTCTGCAACTGCACTAGCAAGCTTTCTCAAACATCTGTGTAAGGAATAAGGACAGAACTGACTTTCCCTCTGTGCCACTTGCACTATGAATTGAACTTTGCTAACAAATGTTGTACGTTAGTGGGCTCTGTATCATAGTTGCAGGTAGTTATGTTGAAACTTGGGAGAACTACTGGGAGAGCTAACACTAAGGTAATAGCTGAATGATGGTCTTTTTGGAAATATTGTATTGCTGGAAAGGCAAATACAAGGGTGGTGAGCTTACAGTTGCAGTTGTGACACATTACCAACAAAGCAGTTCCAGGTAATTGTCAAACATTTGAAGCCCACTGCCACCGCGGCTAGAGTGGGAGTGCTGCCGAGCGGCAGTGCTCACTGTTGCCAAGGCTGTGTCAGGCAAGGAGGCACGTTCCTCTTCTTGCCCCTCCTTGCCAGGCACACTCTGTACTTTAGCATGCCATCGGTAACAGCGCTACTACTTGGCAGTGCTCCTGCTCTGACCACAGTCACATTGTGCTCAGAAATTTTGAAGAAGACTCGATGTTTCGGCTAAAGGTGTGCAAGCAAATTTCTTCATTGTTCGGATTAACCACTATAATTCACTGTTTGGGATTAAGGGTTGAGCTCCTCAGAATGGGAGTAGGTGGGGTGGCTCTTCTGTGTTTAGGATATAAGGAGTGGAATCTGTCGTAACCACAGCTTGGCGCAGGGTATTCAAAACAGATGACTGCCCATCTTCTGCAGTTCCGTTTTGTGCACAGTTGGAAGCCAAGCACTGTTCTGTACGCTCTTCACCTCTAGCGCTGACCTGCCATTCGTGTATGTGTGACTTGTGCCTCTGAGCTAATGTCACATCTGCTGGGCTTGCACGCACATCTTGGGCACAAAGTATTAGACGTGCCTGCAATGTCTTGTATTCATAGTTGTGTTGCTGCAAACATGCACTGGTGGCTTGCTTGACATGTGTATGTAATTAGTGTCTGACAGGGCAGATTTCTTTTTCAGTGGGTGCCTCTCTTTCTCTCTCTTTTTTTTTTGCTGGAATTCTTTTAATTGAACTTCAGCAGTAAAGTAGTTGTTAATTTCCATAGAGAAATTTAAGTTTGTATGTGCAGCTCATCTCACCTAATCCGGTATTTCAAGTCTCACATGTGACAATAATCTCAGTAATTTGACTCAAACAACTATCACAGCAAGATATTTTGGATAAGTAGTTTTTTTTTTTCTCCCCTTTTTTCTTACATTCTCTTTCATTCTGTCATTTGAAAACAAGTTTTATTTTTCTATATTCTTCTGGCTTCTTAATGGAATGAGGTTTTGGTGCTTTAGAAGCACCCCAGAAAGGACCTATGGACCGTTGCTTCGGGCGAAGATGTCGAAATGCTTCGTCTCTGGGCTCTCGCAAACCTGTTCCAGTGCTGCTTCCACAGTGCTAACACAAGGGGTGCAGAGTTCAGCGAGCAATACGGCGATGCCATGGAGTCCTTATTGCAAAGGTTCATAATATATCTAGCCTTTACTTTCCAGAGCTCGTAACACTGTTTTGATTATTCTTAACTTTCATGATGTTGCAGTTATTATGAGCACAGCAAGAAGTAGAAATGTTATAAAATGTTTTAACTGTGATTTTCTTACAATTCCCTGCAGCATTACTACTGAAAGTTCACAATGCTGTATACTCTGCATTCCACATTGTTACTTGCAGTACTTTACTTGCTTGCATACACCTTTCTGATTCATGCTTTCTTAAAAAAAACTGGAACCTTCTTAGTGCTTTGGGCTACTTTTAGGCACACTAGATGTTATGTGTGGTTTCATATTCTTAGAGAGCTCATGTGTGGGTTTTGGATTGTTTGAAGGCATTTGTGTCAGTGTGTCGTTTGTGGTGACACCATTTATATCTAATTTCTATCTTAGTTTAGCCAGTTTTGTGCCACCTTACAATAGATGTGACATTGCAAGGGATTGAATGCTAAATTAGTAACTTTTTCTTGCATTGATATGATGATTTCAACATGTGACAAACACTTTCGTAAATGCTTGTTGCTGTTGTTGTAATTTCTGTCTGTGACTTTTGCCTCACATGTCTAATGTGCATATATGTACTGTGTATTGCTGATAATGCCACTGAAAAGTTGGGAATAGTTTACAGTTTTACCTTGCATATCTTGCCTCAGTTAAACTAATTATGCTTTGCTGTCAGCGTTTCCTTGCATGTTTAATGCCACATCTGGACGCTCGTCAGGAAAAGCGAATGTTGAAGGCATGCTTTTCATTGACTGAAAACAAGCTTCTTATGCTGGTATGTGCTCAGAAGAATCTTTCATGATATTACGAACTAATAGGGTTCATGTGTGGTATGTTTATTCTGTACTTTCAAGCCTAAAACACTATATAGCCAGTTCCAGTATTCTTACTCTTTTGTGAAAGCTTCAGTGCTTTGTCACGTTCTCTATATGACTGGTGGACAGTTCGCTGAAGTGGTTACAGTTTTGGAATTGCCTGTCTTGGGCTGCAGCGTCGATGGTTGTGTGGACAATTTCAGCAATGCTTTTTACATTTATTTGTAATTTTAGCTGCTTTTCGGAATGCGGCTTTTTTACAGTCGATTCGTAATCCTGCACTAAGCATGATTGGTTGATCAGTTCATGTACTCAGAAGGGCAGCAAGGGATGTACGTGGACAGCATGCTTTAGTATTCTTAGTAGGGGTTGCAGTGATGCTAGTTGTGAAAGAGCTTGTATTCAGGTGTCCTTTTTTTTGTCTTGTTTTTTTTAAAGAAAAGAGGCCAAGTTTTCTGTGTGCCATTGTTTCATGCACACACATGTTAGTAGGCGTGTGTAGCGCCTGGGCATTCATTCCTGCGCTGTTAGCAGTTTCAAGTGTGATTTTGTATGGTTTCAGTAACTTTGAGCCTTGTTGGCTGTGGAGAGTCGCAAACAGCTTGTTACATGTCTAGTCATCAATATAGCCTTTTAACGTTTTTATTCCTTTTTCCTCAGTATATCATGTAGCTGCCAGTGTATGTATATATTCAGTCATTTTTTTTTCTCTTGTGGACTTTGCTCCGCACGAAGATGCCTCTCATTTTTCTGCAGGTACGCCTTAGCATGTTTATTTTTATGTGTTTCGTGTCTCAAATTATAGTCAGAGATGTGCAATTGCATAAATGCGAAATACTATTGCTCAAATCCATGTTGTAGATTTTAGAGCAGGAGCATAAGGGCGTGGCACACTATGTTCATACCATGATTGTAGCTGGCATGACTCTCTGGCAGGCAGCATTACAGCAGATTTCATGAAATCAGAGCAGACCATGTCATGTTTCTTGCAACAGTTGCTTAAAATGCCCCTCTTGTAATTGTAATCCAAGCATGGTCTTAATCATTTAGCTTGCCAACCAGTGTGCCGAATAAGCAAATAATCTTTCTGGTGTGAAGCAGACAAACAGACATTCATTGTGGCTTCTGTGAAATGCATTGTACATATTTTCTTGAGTTTTAGCTATCCCATTGGCTCGAGGATTGGTCAAGCATTCCTCGCTAAAAGCAACACAAGAAGTGCGTCAATTTTTTTTCTTTTTTGCTTCGTTTTTAATTGTTTACAGCACACGCACTGTTTGTGACTTTCATAAAGGTGAAATGAAATAAAGTATTTCTTCTTCGTGACAGATGGTTGTCTTGCTGTCCAGTTTGATTTCTTGAATGTTCGATGGTGTTTTCCGTAGCGGTCCTTTGTTGGGTAACATATTTGTGGTAAGGACATGGAGCCCTATATTTTATCTACTTCCTTGTTCTAATCTACACTGTTATTGCTTCTTGTAATTAACTGACAAACTTCTGTACAGGTGAATGGCAAAGTTATTCTTTCACATAGTAATGGAAACTAGATGCCTTTAGGCGACACAAGAAAAATAAAAAAGTTGTTGGGGACTATTTCTCAGAGAGGGTAGATTTTGCTTGCAGTGTTTTGTGCAGTGTGATTAACACATTATTTAACAAACTTTATAGATGGTGATGTCAGTGCTGGAAATTGCTGTCGTAAATATATCTGAGAAATTTCAGTGGACCTTTCAGTACACACTTTGTTGATGTTTTAAAAAATATGGCTCTATTCATCAATAACAGTTCATCAACTAATATTGACGGGCTGTAGACAAAGCCTCCTGAGTAAAGGCTTGTCTTATATTAGCACACCTTTAATACATCTGGAACCTCTGTGTCACTACATACTTATTACATTCTTACATCATGCTCACTACTGCAGCATATCTTCACAGATTGCAAATTGCACATGTAGCTATTTTTATAAAAGGTCATTCAGAACCAGCTCAGAAACTGTAGGTCAATATCTGTCTGCCAATCAGAACCAGCTCGGAAATTATAGGTCAATACCTGTCTTGGCCGTGCTTGCCAGAACTAGTAAGAAAAGATATACTTGGAAGTTTTTTACATTTGACGAATTGCACCAAATTGTAATGTCTAATGTGGCCTGGCACAGTACATATGTACATGCTGTATTACACCAAAGAGAATACATAATAAAAGGGCTCGAACAAAGCAGGGTTATTCATAAGCTTGACCACGGTGGCTTCTATGGCTGCACAGCATTGCTTATGGAGTTGTGGCTTGAGCATTGCAAACAGGCAGTAACGATGAATGGCTTCATATATGCCATGTGTATGCTGTGGCATTTCGCTAGGGAACAGTTTATATTAACAGTCTTGTGATTCCGCTCACCGCATTTATTATTTGCGGCGACGACACTAGTACATCTAGTACATCGCTTGCCAATATGAGGAGATACAGGCGATTAGATAGATGCAATAAACAGTGTGTTGAAACAGCCAAAAAAAACGGGCCAGTAACGCATCAGCGATTCGTTTTCAGAGATAAGAACAAGCAAATTTGTCTAAGCAAGAGTGCCTTATTATTTACATGGGTGTAACATGATTTTTTTTTTTTCACAGTCATCGGTTTCATGACGCATGTCACGTTATATTTGGGACCAAGGGGTAAATATAACGCTTTTTTTTTCTCTCTGCTCCTAATTGTAGCTGCAGCGACCTTCAACGCCAGACTCTCAAGCTAGTAGAAGAAGCCAACTTGGACGCCCTTAGAAAATTGGTTTTTGATGAAAGGCTCGGTAATAGTCTCACTTTTCGGTAGACACTTCAACGGCGTCGTGAGGGAAGGGAGGAAGATGGGGGTGAGAGAAAAAGGTGCCGTAGTAGAGGGCTCCGGAATAATTTCGGCCACCTGGATATCTGCACCGACTTCGCAGAGCATACGGGCACCTTTTGCGTTTGTGTGCTGTACGATGTCTACGCTTGAAAGAACCACTGATGCCGGCGAATTTAGCTTTCTCCCGTTCCTCCAACTCGCGAGTTATCTGTTTTTAGTGCGGAAGCCGCACTCCCTGGGCCTGGGTTTCAGCGGTGTCTGTGCATGTGAAGCCTACTCAGCGTGTGAAGCCTCTGAGTAACGAGTTTAACTGGCTCACTACGTCAGTAGTCACTTCAGTCACGCTGTGAGCAGGCGGTGGCGTCCACCTACCAACTGAGGCAGCTATGCGCCTTTCTTTTTCTCAAAACCAACCAGCGGAAGGTTTAGCCACCGTTGGTTGAGGATAGGAAAGCTGCATAACTGCTGGTCGGTGGACACCTCAACCGCGCTTTGAGGTACGTGGTGTCCACCTGCAAAAAACCGTGCTTTAATGCAGAAGCATTACTAGTCCCATTACGAGAAAAGCCGGCAGCGTGTGTGTGTGTACTCGCAGATGGTACAGATCTCGCCAATGGCGAGGAAAATAGATCGACGCGTCATCAGGTGTCATAGGTACGACGTACACCGCAAGCCGAGCACCGTCACTTCAGATAGCCCTATACATGTCGTTCGTCTATATATGCTTCCCACTGTCCGACTTCAGTGTGGCGCCAGTTTTCCCGACAACATTCCTACCAGAACTGTGACGCAACCGTTTGTCGATCGTACAGCGTTCCTGCTGGTGTCATGCGATTTCTTGTTGCACGTAGCTTGCACGTGCTAATCGAGTTGGAGGCTAGCTTGCGACAGGCATTCGAACCGACGATATATGCACTTTCAATTGTATGCCTTCCCAGACATCTCTACCCCTTTTTTTAGGCCTTTTAGGCCGCGATTGAGGTGTCCACCGAGATTTGAGACAGTTACTGCGCCATTTCCTCTTCTAAAAACCAATTTTCTTTTTAATTTCTCCAGTCTGCCTGCTATCCCTTTGTTTGCGCTACCCCAGCTCAGGTGCTCCCAGTAGCGATGGCAGATGACCGGGATAGCAAAAGTCTTTTCCGTCCTTTTATTATTATTTTTAAGTAAACCGCTACCACCACCTCTACTACTACTACTACTACTACTACTACTACTACTACTACTACTACTACTACTACTACTACTACTACTACTAATACTCATCAAAAACCAACTTTCAATATCAAAATTGTGATGCAACCGTTCGTCATACAGCTTTCCGGTTGGTGTCATACGCGCGCGCGAGAGCGTGTGTAGGTGGGTGCAGGGACAATAGTGCTTTCGCATTCCCACACGTAAGCAGTCTTAAGTGTCTGTGCTGAATTCAAGGGCGTCCGCAGAATTTTTTGCAGGGGGGGGCCCCATTGGTTGTTGGCGCCTGAGGGGGGGGGGGGGGGGGGGGTATGTTCGTAGCAAAAAGGCACTATTTGCGGAGTAAATTTATTTATTTATATATAAATAAAATAAATAAGTAAAATACACACATGAAAGAAAAATTACAAACAGCAAATTAAAGCGAGACTAGGAGAGATACATTGGAGTTTATCAACGAAGAAACAATTAAAATTAATAAAAATGCAAAAAGATACTATCACTTCGTGGAGAAGAGTGCTCAGTCTTGCTGCATACGGGTTCTCGACACACCCGGATTGATGACCAGCACACAGCACAATATGTTCACAAACACGCAACGACAGTCACTCAGTCAGTCTTCCTTGAACAGAAACTGTAGACGCCTCGGATTTTTCTGGGCGAATTGCGTGATGACACTGGTGATAAATTCATTTCTGTGCTTCATTACACGCTCTCGGTGCACACTCATCATACAAAGGCCGTCCAGTCTGTCGTTTGTCATCGTTGAGCGTAGCCACGTTTTCACTCTCCTCATTGTACTGAAGGAGCGTTCGACCGTACAGGTAGTAACTGGCAAAGCCAGAGCCACCTCAATGGCTTTTGCAACACCAGGGAAGAATGTCTTGGCCTGATGTAGAAGCTCGCAGTAAGTTATTTCTGATGGGTCCCCAGTTTTGTTGCACCACATCTCGTACCAAGAGATGGCCTCTTCCTTGAAGTTGTCGATGCCGCAAAAGCACTGGAGTTCTTCGGCGAGAACAGCGAACTCAACACGGCTCAAGTGCTTCATTTTTGATGGATGCAGCTGGAGAAGTTTGAAGCTCCTCTCATTGCTTTCAGAAAAGCGCCGAGCTAAAGAAGCAGTGAGGGAGTCCAAGTACGGCACATATATTGCCACACGGTAGTATTCCTCTGGCGACTGAATCCCGTAGTTGTCTCGGTGGGCCTGACGAGAGACTTGTCTTGGTACAGATATCACCACATTTAAGTGACTGGCTGCCTCCCTTGCTGCATTCATGATGTTAGAGAACTCCTCTACAGCGTTTGTCCGGTGGCCGCGAAAAATACGTTGTAGCTCAGTGATGTGGCCATGCACAGAATGGAAGTCCATGGATACACCTTGCAGAATGTTCGTAACTGGTTCGAGCCGAGCGCTGTACTTCGCTACAATATGCAAGCAGACGATGAAAGATGAGCTTGTTGTTGCGCAGTAGAGGATGTGAGCTCGTTGTCTAGTTGCAGCGTTCGAGCATGATTCCGTGGACGCGAGCTGCTCGAGTGCTTCGACTATGGCCACGTAATGCTGAGAGAAGATCCTAATAGACTTGTACTTTGCAGACCATCTTGTCTCACACAGCATCGGAATGTTGGGCACCAATTTTCTCCGGAGCACGCTCTCGCGGAAGAAGTTTATGGTTTGTTTGATTATCCCAATTGTGTTTCGAATTTCAGAGACGTCGTTCAAATCGTTGATGACGAGATTTAGTTTGTGACTTGCACAGTGGAAAAATAGTGCCTTCGGGAACTGTTTTTGTATAATTTTGTTCACTCCAGCTTCTTTTCCAGCCATTGTAGAGCATCCATCGTACCCCTGTCCAACGAGGTTCGAAAGAATCAGCCCGACATTCGTCAAAAGCTTCAAGATTGCCGCGGCGATGCAAGCGGAGTTTAATTGCTCCAGCTCTACAAATCCCAAAAACTGCTCTCGAACGCACACTTCGACTCCCGCCTTGTCAATAAAGCGAACGCCTATAGACATCTGCTCTTTTCCTGAAATATCTGCAGTTTCGTCAGCAAGAACGGAAAAAGCAAACGCTTTGTTAGTTTCGGTAACTATCTGCTCTCTCAGGATGTCGCCACAGATTGTGATGATCTCGTTCTGGACGCGGACAGAAGTGTACTTGGCATTGCCAGCAGAAGAAGCGAAGTGCTCCTGAAGTAGAGTATCTCCAGCTTCTACACGAAAGTCAAGAAGATCATTGAAGACTCCACTATCGGACTGCTTGCCGCGAATCGGCAAGTCATGCGTCGCGCAAAAGACAATGGTGGAAACTATTGGAAATAGTTTCTCACGGTTCCTTTCAACTTGCGCGTGCAGTGCTCTGTTCAGCTGTTGTACAACGGGTAGCTGCTTGCCTTTCATCACATCCATAAAGTTCTGTGGGGCCGTCATTGCCTCCTGGTGCCATTGGGATTTTACGTGATCCCTGCACGCCTCGTGCATTTTTCTGTAGTTAGTGAAAGCGCGCACGATAAAACTACCTTGAGTACCCCGGTGAACACGCGGAGGAAAAATGACGCAAAAACGACAAAAGGCGCCTTTCGCTGTCGCTGAGTACGCAAGCCAGGGGGCGTAATCTCCCAGCCACTGATGTCGAAAAGGCCTCTTTCCAGGTGTTACATCCTTCTTAAAATCATATGTAACATTTGGCGACCATGGCTTAGTAAGAAGACGTAACTTCAAAAAGTCCGGTATGGCAGTGAGTTTAGCTTTGCCTAGAAACTCTCCTAAGTCATGTTCTTGAGGCAAGTTATTTGTTTTCTTGATGTTGTCTCCGGACTTCGATCCCAAGCAAGGAGAAAGGGAATCGTCTCGGCTTACTGCGTGACCGGAGCTCGCTGGTGGAGTTCCTTCCATGGAGACGACGACGTCGGCTACTGTCCGGTGATGAAAGGTTGCATCGCTCTGGTCAAATCCGGACTTGAATCCCAAGAAAGGAGAAATGGAATACTCTCGGCCTGCTGCATCACCTGAACTCACTGTTGACAGAGTCCCTTCCATGGAGTCGACGACATCAGCTACTGTCCGGTGATAAAAGCTTGCATCACTCTGTTCAAATGCTACACCGTTGTCACATGTCACACCAGAATCTGCAGGGGCGCATTTGGATAATGCTTCGTCAGACAACCGCTGACGCTTGAAGAAGCGTCGAATATCCATCATTCGAGACCGCGCGAGACAAAGCTGGCTATGGAGTTCCTCGGGGTTGGTAGTGTTAAAAATATATACACATTGATTGGAAAAACGGTTGAATGCGTACGTTGAAAACAAAAAATGACTATGTATGCAGCGAAAACTTATTTACAAGATAAATGCACGCTCGCAGCTTCATACACCTCGCTCCATCTTGCTCGCGCAACCGCACAGTCGAGTATTTGCACACACACTACTCGCCGCTCGTCGTTTTCTCGTCCGCTGTCTTGGTTGTTCTCAGCTTCGTTGACAACCGGCCACTAAAAACACCGAAGCACAAACAAAGAGGCGCGCACACGCAAGGAACGCCGCGCGACTTCCGAGGGGAAGGGACACTCGCCACTCCGGTCGGAAAATTTGTTTTGTGTGTTTTTATGGGGTTCAGAGCCCCAAAACGACTCAGGCTATGAGGGACGGAGTAGTACAGAGTTCCGGATAATGTCGACCACCTGGGTCTCTTTACCATGCACTGACATCGCACAGTACATGGGCGCTGTTGGGATTTGAGGCCCAGCCAGAGGTGACAGGCGAGCCAGGCAGGCGCCATCGGGCTGGCTTGACCAAAGGCGCTGGTTTCCGGAGAAGACGCAAGGAACGCTGGTGTGGGGGCGCCTCTGGAGACTGCGTCGCCGTGAACAAAAGCAGCTAATCCCCTTTGCTGAAAATTCTGAAAGCGGCGCTTGTACCGAACTGCGCTCTCCCGTGGATCGGAGGAGACAGCGAGCGGCGGCGGCGCCAACTCATCGCCCGCTTGCCCCTGTGCAGTCCGACAAAGCGGGGATGGACACGGCTGATTTGTCCCTCCCTCCTGAAGAATTCATCGGTGGCCGGGGTGTGCACTGTCTGCCTCCGTGTCGCTATCTCTCTAGAGATCAAAGAAACAGGCACACATCTCAAGACGGCTCGAAACACATGCTCGCCGGTGCCGCTGTATGTCTGCAACGACGCGTCCCCGGACGCGGCACTTCGCAGATGTGACCCAAAGCGTGGAAGCGGGGCCGCTTTTACTCTTTTGGCTGAGCGCACCGCCGCCCCTGACGTGCGGCCATCACTCACGGTTCGAGTGAGTGATTTTCCAGGGGGGTGCAGCCGCCCCCCCTTGCCCCCCCCTCCGGACGCCCATGGCTGAATTCTTTTTGCGATAGCATTGCGTTGTCGTCTTCCAAGTACACCGTGTTTCTCTGTAACGGAATTCCCTGATTAGTCGAGAGTCGTGACGTCATTGGTACCGCCAAATTTGAAAATCTAACAAGAATGTTGGAGTAATAGATTATCGTATGGGATTATACTAACCGGACCAACTAAGCCACCCAGTAATCCCCACGAATCCCGACTAATCCATTTTCTGGGGTGGACCTGCTTCTCAAATTTTGGGGTCCTTCGGAATATTCGGGGCTCCCCCAACTTTCAAATGCGGTCGCATTTCCTTTACGAATGTGGTTAACAACGCCCGCAAGTCTTTTTTTTTTTTCAGCTAGCACCTAGGGCTACCGCCACTCGCTTTAGGCGCGGCGCTGTTGGAAGCGTGAACATGCATAAGGGATGACACCACGTGGTCAGCTGCTCTGAGAGCGCTAACCCCAAGGGAAAAAGCTTGCGTGGCCCGTCGATGGCCCGTGTCTGGCAGCCAAGCAGGCCGTCCATGGCCCGAGCTTGGCTAACTAGTTCGGGCCTTGGTTGAAGATTGACAAAGTGGTCTTGCACGAGCCGATCCCCGCTTGCCGACGCCAGGCCATGCTTAGCGCTACGACGGCCTAAAGATCAATTACCTTTTGTGCTACTAGCAAGGACAATAAAATGGCAGCTGCGCAAACGTGACAAATAATCGCAAAGCATTTCGATGGAGGCGAAATGCTAGAGGCCCGTGTACTGTGCGATGTCAGCGCACATTAAAGAACCCCAGGTGGTCGAAATTACCAGAGCCCTCCACTGCGGCGTCCCTCATAGCCTGAGTCGCTTTGGGACGTTAAACACCATAAGACCAAACCAAAGCCTAATTTGCAGTTACTGTAATTTAGACGTGAAAAAGAAAGGACTCGAGCTGATTACAACGTAGTAGTTGATTATCCCTATGCCGACATATTTACGGGTGAAATCTGAATAGCAATAGCATATCACGCTCACGAAGACTAATGTCTAACGACATGCAGATGCGACACAAAGATCAAGCTCTAAAAGCGCTATACAAACCACAAGGGGTCATGCTACACCAACCTGCTGACCATACATCTAGCATGTTGCACGAGCTTAAATCACTTAAATACTCCAAATCTAAGGCCCTCCTGTTGGCGCCTGTGGCTATTGCGCGTTGAGCAATATTATTTCATTTAATTGTGATTCTGTGATGACACAAATGAGAAGTGAAAATGAGCGGACTACGTACGTTGAAGATATCGTCTACTAGAAAACAACTGAATAGTCCACTATGCCGTCTTTGTGGCGAGTATTATGAAAGCGCAATCAGACGTGATTTTCCCAGGAACACGACCGTGTGGCATGCGCGTGTCATGAAGGTGATACTTTCATATATTTGAAAAAAAGTTCTGCCAGCTGTTATTAGTACGATCAAGATATAACATGTGGCGTTTAGACTAGCGGCTGGGCCCTAGTTACGCACAATTCTCGCTATCGAGCAGTAGCCAACAAAGCTGTTCGGTTCGCGCCGCCGCGGATTCGAAACCAAGGCGCGGCGCAATCGCTGCCGTATTTATTCTGTCTCTGCTGGTTTAGCTGGCTTCAGACCCTCAAACAGACAACGTTTTTTTTTCTCGAGATTGGAAGCCACTGAAATATACAATGTTTTTCATTGATCACAACATGATTCTCTTTATCTAGCACTCAGGTAAACTTCCATTCGAAAGCCCGCCATTCGCCACTGTTCCTTCTGTGGAGCGTACGCGGGTACTCCCACCTGTACACATCACTGGGCGGCGCAGTATCGAATCCAGTCGTGGCCCGAGCTGGTGCTCTAGTTAGCAGCAGAGAGCAGCTGCCCGGGCGTTATAAAGGAAGTCACGTGACCCGTGCCCCCCCCCCCCCTCCCCGAGTACCGTACGTGGGCGTGACACGTGGGCGTTTCTGTGCGCGTTGCACAGCCCGGCGGTTTTGAATGGCACACGGGGTGACCAAATTTGTGGCACCACAGCGCCGAACATAGTCACGTTATCAAAATGATAAAAAGTAAATAGTAAATTCTGAAGTTTAATATCCCGAAACGACACATGGGCCATGAGGGATGTCTTACTGGAACGATGGCTACTACCATCTACTACTAATAACCAGCTACAAATATTTATACGCTATGAATAATAAATATAAATAATAATAAATAATGTAGAGTTAAATAATAAATAATTACAATACTACAAATAATAAACTCAAGCTGTGTGGGGTGCCGCAGTGAAGGGCTCCGGATAATTTCGACCACTTGGGGTTCTTAACTTGCACTGACCAGGCAAAGTAAGTACACGGGCCTCTATCATTTCGCCTCCATCGAAATGCGACCGCCGTGGCCGGAATCTGACCTTGTCTTTCGGATCAGCAGCCGATCACCATAACCGCTGAGCCACCATGGCAGCTTAACCAACTAACTATAGTTAACATGATTCATTTGTTTTCTGACGCCGTCACTGGTAATGTTATGGTGCAAAAGCCATCATTATACCTCCAAAAGCTTACTTTTTAAAGGGACACTGAGGAGAAATTGAAGTTGACTTGCATCGACAGAATACCAGCTCCTGATTACAAAAACGCCATTCATACTGACAACAAAGCTCCTGTAACATAGAAAAGAGCAAGAACCAAAATACAGGTATCGCCGCCACAGGCCAAACTCGCAAGTACAAGCTTCATGGCGTCATAGCACAAAACAGTGTTGCTAGAACTAGTTGCTAGAACCAATAGTTCTAGCAACACTAGGACACGAGAAGCCACGAATCACTGAGGCGCAGCAAATGCATGCGCAAATCTCCTTGACGTCGCCAGATGGCGCCACGTACCCGATAGCTACGCGCGCTCCTGCAGCGCCGGGACCAATCAGCGCTTGCTCTCAGCGGTATGGGGGCTGCCGGTATTCCGCTAACGGTAACAAGGTACACGGTATGCTAAAGGCGTCTATTTGCGAGAACTTCGTTGACGACTTCGAGAACGGGATCCATTGTAACGCTGGCAAAACGCCGGTGCAAATGTAAACGAAGCGACGGCCGCAATAGCCGATAGATGCCTTCAACGTGCGGCCGGCGGTAGCTTTCTTTTCGGCTGCTGCTGGGCCGCACTGCTGGCCGCCAGAAATCACGGAGTCTGCGTTACGTCATGTGAATGTCATGTTTCACGTCACTTAGTTCTGTGTCGTCATAGCAGAATCCCAAGTTTGAATCAGAGCGGCGGGAAAAACTATTTCAACTTCGAATCCAAATTTCTTAGAAATAAATGCATCTTTCGCTGCCGGCCAAGTGGCAACAAAGCCATGAAATGCCGAACTATCGGATTTTGCTATAAAAAAATATTAATAGAGCTCTCCTCAGTGTCCATTTAAAATGGCTGGCTGGCTTCCCAGAAACACCCGGGAGATATACACGACGCAGTTAACGTAACGTAAACCGGGCCGTCAAAACAAACAAAAATACACTGATATGCTTTTCGTGGGAACTAAACTTAGGCAGAATTGCTGGAGGACGCCCGCGGAACCCGCATCCTCTTCTATTTTTATTTTATACAATTCAGATACTGATTGGTTCAAGTTAAATTTTAAACGACTGAAAATAAATTTAAAGGTTCAGCTGAAAATTGCTTAGCGTCATAAGAAACGTCTGAGAGTGCGATTTCCCACCAGGTTTGTTACTGGACGATTTGCTGTGCTCTTAAAGATCCCGTAGCCAAGTTTCGACATTTTATTGCACATTCCAATCGGCGATCCGGAGCAAGTTTTCTTGCTCCGCGAAACCGAACAGCGTATTGCAGTGGGGGATTCGGGTTCAGATCCTCCTGAGCTCTGATTGAACTGCGCCGGATATCTTGACCCTTCGAGAATTCGGAGACCTGATCAAGGTGGCCGTTCGGAATCACCATTAAGTACACAAGGCAGTGTGCATATCAGGTAGTAAATACCACCACTGTGCCATGGGCGATCGGCGAAAAACGTTCCAATTCAAAGTCCGTTAGCGCTCTCTCTCGACGTGGCCAACTTTTCTGTCCACACAGAGGACGGTAAATGCCCAACACGCAATGCGCAAAGCCCAGAATTTCATTACTAGAACATCATGGTGTTTGGCACGATGAAGCACATGAATAGCTTCCATGGTGCAAATGGTGATTACTATAGATTAGGCAGGTGCGCAGATTCTAGCCATACTTCTGATACTCCAACATGGCGGCTGCTGCTGCGTCCGGCAGACAGGTGCAGGCGCACACCGACAAGTGCACAGTCGGTGTGCGTGACGTTCGCTCCCGCCGCTGCTTAACGGGACTAGAAACTTCTCTTGTGGAGACTCGTTTCCCACAGAAATATTCCACAGAATTTTCAGACATATCTCATTCTATCACGTAAAATGAAACAACTATTCTACGTGGCGGAGTACGGGCATAATTCAAGCAGCATTGGTTATTTCTGCAGGCAGTGAAAACATTCTTTCGCTTGGAGCTCAGGTAGTAGCAGAGCCTTTTATAAAAGATGCATTGGTAGTAGACATGACTACTGGAGCTTTACTGAGAACGGACATCTCACATTTCATCACTAACCATCACTAACCAGCAAAGCCTTTTCGCAATACGCCGCAAGCTTCTATTCTTAAACTCAAGTGGGTGCTGTTGTCAGAAAGTGGTCAAATGCTTCCCAGAGCTATGCTGAGGGCCATATGGTTTCTGTCTCAGCTTCCAGTTGAGTTGCTTCAGAAGCAGTACAGAGACATATTTCCTGCAATACCAGACCTTTCGATCATGCCAACTTTTCTTTTTCAGCTTTCAAACTTTTCAGTTTGAAGTGCAGGTACACGAACACAGCAAGATGTGCTTCATTGTCCTCCACATGTAAAGAAAATATTGTGACGATATCGTTGAGTTTTTTTAGAAATATTATTATCTCCCCCAGTTACCTACGCGAGGAAGTATACTAGACATCGCAGGAGTTTGAAAGACAGCTAATAATGTTTAGACCAAACCATGGCTTTAGTGCTACTACATGTTTAAAAGCTTGTACCCCTTCTGCTGAGCTAGTCTGTCATTGGCGCAGTCGAAAGCGGGAAACTCCGTAGTTTCCGCCTCTCTAAAATCTAAAAGACGATTCGAGATTAAATATTGGCTGGCTGTTCCATGTGGACACCGGGGCTTCAACTAGACGTCGAGATTCCTTTTCTATGCATCTTTCTCTGGCATCCCCTCAGTCTTCTCTGTGCCGAAGGGCTGTGCTTATAGGGTTCTAGAATGCGTCTTGTCTTCTCTCACAGAAAAATCAGTGGACGCAGCGTTGAACCACGTGTCCTTACAGTGGTACTGAAGACAATTCTATGCAATTTTTGTTCTTATAATTGAATACAACATATAAAAGCAGTGGGAAACTACACATTACTTGCAGGTGGCTGTATTACTCCACTAACCAGTCACAGAAGTAAATTTAATTTTTCACTCATTGAACAAATCAGAGACGTCAAAATTCTTGCTCTTATAAATTCGTCTTGAGGTTAGCTTCTTGCTTAGGTAACAAGCGAAACTTTAACTAGGGATTATTTCTTTGTCGCGGCTGGACAGTGTGGGGTGGTCATGAATGTGGGCGCAGCTTCACTGCAGACTGATGTTTTACCCGAAAATAATAAACATGGATTATATCGCTCTTTCTGACTGTGCTGATGTTCGTTCCGCAAAAGGCGCACTTATCGATGAAAAAGAAATGGATGTATTTTTTGTCTCGCCACTAGAGTTAAACTCGTGATATGTATCAAGAACAAGAAAGACTCCGTGATCGTGGTTTGTAAGTGAAATGGGGTGTAGCCTTAGCCTCAGGGATTCACGAGCAGAGAGTAAACTGTCTTCACGTCACCGCAGGTTGAGTGGGAAAAAAGGCCGGTGGTAGCGATATAGATGTGTTTTGTTTTTAAGCATTGGATGCTTCTAGCTCCTGTTCGTGGCAGATTCAGGCGAACATTGGCCGGAAACTGCGGAAAATACCAAGCCGAACGTGACGCTGGACCTGAGGCCGAAAACTGAATCTTTCCGTCCGAATGCCATCCGTCTTACCGGCTGCCATTCTGCACTCTAAACAGAAAGGAGTAAAAAAGGGAGTAAACCGTCCTCTATCACACTCCCTTTACTCCCTTTTTACACCCATATAGATGTATTAATATTTAGAGTGTATCTCGAAACCTCTTGGGAGCCGCGGCACCGAGACGACGCGTGTGCTCACGGGAGGCTGAGGCATTTTCACCGTCGAGGTTGCGATTGTGTGCGCCCCAGCTTGGGGCTAAACAACCATAAGATGCGATGCGTCTGTAAAAGAAGAGTGCTTAGCGCCACTTAACAGTCGAGTGCCTAGGTTAATCTTCACTTCACTTCACTTTAATACCTTAAAGACCCTAGGGTATTACATAAGGGGTGGGGCACACAGAAATGAAAAACAGAATAAGTAACAGATAAGTTGAAGTAAGTTATACAAAAATAAGATTTTCACTGAGCAAGTACACGAGTGATTCTTTGGAGGAACAAAGATTGGCATGTGATAGCAGCAAGTTCTCGGGGAAGGCCGTTCCAGTCGTTCGCAGTCCGGGGGAAGAATGATGAAGAAAATCACAGCGCCCCAAGATGGGTCTTAGACAACAAAATTCGTTTTTTTTTTTTCTGATGTGCTCTCCCCGATGAGTCTTTGCGTTCACACTGGGGCAGACATGTGAGCCAGCAGCTGGTATCAGCTTACTATGATGCATTTCATGCTTGCGCACACTCTCGGCGATGAGGCAGGTTGTAGTTTCTCCGCGGTTTTCACGTTTATAAATGTTTAGTTTTCAATTGAAATAGCCTCTTCGTCATTAGAGCGATATAATATATTGATGCAGGCCAACTTTTCGTCAGTGCTCCTTTAACAGCAAGCAGTTGTGTTAGCACATACTATGATTTTTCAGTCCCGAAGGAAGCACCCTGACCGCTGCACAGGTATCACGGTTGTTTTCTATTCCTAAAAAACTTATAGTATCGAAAGTGGATGTAAAGGTTTGATATTCAATTCGTATTCGAAACTTTTTAATCTTATTACACCTTAGAAAATTGTGCTTTTTCTTATGTGTGCCTTTGGGCCGCCGCGGTGGCTCAGTGGTTACGGCGCTCGGCTGCTGACCCGAAAGATGCGGGTTCGATCCCGGCTGCGGCGGCTGAATTTCGATGGAGGCGAAATTATAGAGCCCTGTGTACTGTGCGATGTCAGTGCACGTCAAAGAACCTCAGGTGGTCTAAATTTCCGGAGCCCTTCACTACGACGTCCCTCATAGCCTGAGTTACTTTGGGACGTTAAACCCCAATAAACCAAACAAACCAGCATCAAGTTTTCTCGATCTCAACTTTGCGTGCATCTTTTATTTATTTATTCAAAATACCTTAGAGGGCCCAGAAGGGCATTGAGTAAGGGGGGCACAATGATGGATTAAGTACGATAGGAACATTTAGTTAAATACAACGCGCAATACAAGGCAAAAAGTAAAAACAGTTATCTTGGTTCCTTCTTTACCCTTTCCCCCAAATCCAACTCACACTGGCGCACTTAAATTGCGGCAGTAACTATTCCGGAACCCTGCCGTAAGTGCGCCTTATATAGACTGCTAGCTTGCTTAGACGATATTCAATAAGGTTGCTTTCTTTTCAGTGGCACAGTAATCATTTTTTTTTAAATGTAAACCCGTGGCTCGTGTTATTTCAGGCACATGGCTGGTATACCGCTATCTTCTTTCCGCCCGCTCGAAGGTCATCCATTCCTCGTAACCGGCAGTCTTAGCGCGAAATAAAAGCTGAACACATAGAGCACTGATTGCAATCACTTCGTTTCGAGCATTTTCTTGTTATAAGAAACTAGCCGCTTTCATTGAATGAGTTTTCAGGGCCTCCAAAATTTGTTGAATGCACACTGCACAGAAATGGAAGAGCCCATGTCGTCCTGATTGCTGGCCTTAGCAGCCGTCGCAGATTTACAGGTCAGTCTTGGAGGAGGCGGCTGGCGGGGTGTCCCATTTGAAAAACCTATTTCTCGAACTTGTCTCGTCCCCCCCCACCCCCCCCACCCCCCCCCCCAAAAAAACAACAATTGGTTCAACAAGGCTTTCCAAAGTGAAATTTCTGGTTCACTCACGGTTTTCTGCGTAAAAGCGTTAGTAGTGTGCAACCACTACTTATAGCTGTTGCACAAAAAAAAAAAGGAAAAGAAAGGAAATAGAAAAGGCAGTGCTTTTATACTGCACCTTCTTTCCTTTCTGCGGCATAAGTGCATCATCCCAGCGAATGCCTGCATGTAGAGAACGGGCATGAAAACTCTGTAGATATTGCGCGCTTTTGTGATATGCTGCCGATAAAATACTCGCCTTATCCGAGGGATAAGCTTCGCACATGCCTGCCTTTCGGTGTAAACCTCGCGAAGCACCCCCGATGCCGAAAGCTCCATCTGAGTGCAGGCTGTTTGGAAGAGCCCATCGCGCCTGCATGGCAACTGGGACGCGTTTATCGACAATAAGCAGGAATATGTGTGTATTCAATGTATGTACTATTTTTAAGTGCAGTCTTCCATGTGCGTTGCCTCAGCGTGAGAATCAAACACTTCTTTGTTCCCGAGCAACGCGAAACTTATATACCCATCCGCAAGCTCAGAGATTTTTCATTTGTACAGTGGGTGAGAAAGCCTGCTCGTGCTGGGCAGGTTTGTCTTTGTTGAGAAACAACCACATTTCCTTCTTTTTTTTTCTCCCTTCTTCACAGCTTGCTTCTCTTCCCGAAGCTGCTATAAGATTGTGGCTTCCGATTTTGGGTAAAATGTCTGAACCGTTCTAAAGCCAGATGCAAGTTTAAAACAGTATCACCTAACCACTACAGGACTTGCTAGGCAGTACAGAGTCGATCACACTTGTCTAGAGTGCTCGGACGGTGTGCTGCAGAGCAAATTAACTGAAATCTTTTCGCATCAATTGCCAGCGGTAAAGGCGCTGGTGCCTGTACGTTCACGTTTCTATTCAGCTGCTCTCCAGCGCAAGCATCATCAGTGAAAGTCAATACCTGCTTCATACTTTCTCTTCATTCCCCCCGAACGGAACCTTGCCAGCACTCTAGACAAGTGTGATCGACACTGTACATTCGGCAGAGTCGCCAGCCAATGACTGAAGTTTTAAATGTGAGAGGCAGAATATTGTTGTTAATGGAAATAATGTTTCTGCATTTTGAAGGTTATCTTGGAACTTAAAATGTCAAGCTACATTTAAAAAAATGTGAATGTATTACCTTTTAGATTAACGAATCAAAACGACATTCACCAAAGACCAACATGGTGCAGCGAAGGAACAGCACAGTGCAGTGGTGAGGCGGACAGCGGTCAACCTATTAAGGCGAAAGCCTTTAATGCCTCATACTGTCGTGACCAAGGAATGTTAGCAAGTGTACATGTCTGCGTTTCGGCGTCACCACTAAAAGAAAAAAACTGTGTCGAGGCTGGGAATCGAAACAGTGCCTTTGGCATTTGATGTGCAGACGCTACCACTCCGTCACGAAGGCTAAAGGCGCATCTAGTGAATGCATGGGTTTCATAAATAAAATAAAATAAATCAAAAAATAAAAATAAGAAAAGAAAATAAAACAAATAAAAAATAACAATAAAGAAAGAAACAAAAATAAAATTAAGAAAAAGAAAACAAAAATAAAAAAACAAAATGTAAAAAAAAAACCAACAGTGCGCCAGGAAACTTTCGTCTTGCAGCACTTTAGATAGCTGAAGTGCCCCCTGAATTTTTGCTGATGTTAAGATGCAATTCGTTACGAGAGTTTTGACCCTTTTGATTTATGTTTCCCGCAAACCGAGTCGTATATAAACAGGCTATTTATAGGCTGGACAGTGGTATGAAAAAAAAAAGTCAAACGGCGAGAGTTGTGAGGTTGTCGTAACTTTTAATCGATTAAGCGTTAAACGCAAAGTCGTGCGAAAAACTTGGACCACGCTTAACCTGTCCTTAAGAGTACAATGCGATATCATTAGAAATCCCTCCCGCGCAAGTACTCTTCCTCTTTCATAAATTCATAGATCACGGGGACAGTGCACGTTAAAGAACCCCAGGTGGCCGAAATTTCCGGAACCCTTCCACTACGGCGTCCCTCATAGCCCTAGTCGCTTTGGGACGTTAAACCCCATAAACCAAACCAAACCATAGATCACGGGGAGTCCTCATATACCACTACCGGCGCAGTGGGGCAGCGGTAAAACGATGCGCCACTGCCCTGGAAGGTGGCTGTTTCTATCACAGCCACCGGTGGGGCTTGTGAGGCTCAGGTTGCTCTTCCCGAGCTCTCGTAAGGCTCATACTTACACAGATTGTTCTTTGGGAGGCTGCCTAACTCTCGCCCAATGAGCTGATGTGCAGTGCCATGGGGGCAGGTTGCACTTACATTCATGATGGGTTTCAAAGCGCGACAAGACACAGACGAAAGGAAAATAACACACACGACAAGCGCTTACTAGCAACAAAAAACGTTTATTACAACGCTGGGAATAGAGGTCACAGAAAACATAAAGAACCATAAAATAACAAGACAGAAAAAGAGAATAGCCGTTACTATCTAAAAACGCTCGTTCCTTCTCCGACAGCAAAATTGAAGGCTCACTGACACAGCCCTTTGTCTTAGCAATATGATATGTCTTGGCCTTCAGTTTTTCTGTCGGTGAAGGAACGAGCGTTATTAGATAGTAACGGCTAATCTCTTTTTCTGTCTTGTTATTTTATGGTTCTTTATGTTTCCTGTGACCCCTATTTATTCCCAGCGTTGCAATAAACGTTTTTTGTTGCTAGGAAGCGCTTTTCGTGTGTGTTCTTTTTCCTTTCGTCTCCGTCTTGTCGCGCTTTGAAACCCATCATGAATGTTTACCAACTTGCCCAACTTTTTGCCCTCCTTCAATGCACTTGCATTGAATTTACTTGAATTTATTTCACTGTCACCTGTTTTTTCGTATCATGGAGGGACGGGTGTCGGCTTTTCTCGTGAACGGGACATCAAGTGTCATTTCATTCAAAGTTTCCATCAGGGTGTTATTGCAGAGCGTCAAATGAAACGCCTGAAGGGCTGGCTTGCGAAGAGATGCGGTTCTCGTGAAAAACTTTTCCTGCGCTCTGAGAAAAACAATAGAGCCGCCAGACACTCTTAGTGTGCCCTGCCAAACGAAACTAGCCTATTTTAGTGCGTACGACGGTCTATTGGCATAACCTTTTCTTTTTTTGTCGGACCGGTTTGCAGAGGGCAAAAAGGTCTCTAAACCATGCAAACAGTGTTCTACATATAGGTTTCATATGGCACACCGCGCCGCTATCTTAATATAAGGAGCGCAAAGTTTATTGTAATCATTTCGTTTGTTAGTTGGCCGCTCTATTTTCATGCCGACCGGCGGCACTCAGCTTGATACTGGTGATAATGCAAAAACAGCCCTGGCACGTGGCTGACCTTGAAGACGGATTGTGCGTGCAGGCGCACATCAATCTCAAGGTTTTCATAGCTGTTTTTTTTCAGCATTGGTTACGGAAATATAAATAATCACTTTATTGAAATTACAAGCATTGATAGTTCAGTTAAAGTTGTGCAAAATTATCAAAAAGTACTATACTGTCATAAGAAAGGTAGCACTAGCATAAAACGGTTAATGCGGAATGAAATTCTCATTCCTGCTCACAGGTTTCTCCTCCGCTTCGAGCACTGGCACATGCTTCAGCTAGAAGTTTAAATTCATTCCTTGAGGTATTTTAGAAGGTCTCCAGAATCGAACACACCTTACCTACTCGCTGCCAGTGTTTCGAAAATATCAGTGTTTTTTATATCACACCTGCATGAATGTGTCTTTTTCCTTTGCACTCACCTTCACAGTTTTCAAGTACTTTTTTCTGCATAGTTCTTTCTTCTTAAGTGGTGGCCTAAGGGCCTAAACGCTCCTTACGAAATAGGCTAACCTGTATAGAGACGCTTATAATGTCTGCTGATGGGCCCTACAACCTAAGCAGCGCAGAGGCTTAGTTGTTTGGTGTTCCTCTTCTGAGCCCAAAGCCATGGCGGCCGCACCTCGATGGAGGCGAAATGCAAGAACTCCTCTGTGCTGTGTGGTGTTAGAGCACATTCATGAACACCAGGTGATTTAAACGAACCCGGAATCCTCCATTGTAGTGTCTCTCATAGCCACCACATGTGTTGCCTTGGTAAGTTAAATCACACATACCATACCGTACCATACCATACCATACCATACCATACCATACCATACCATACCATACCATACCATACCATACCATACCATACCATACCATACCATACCATACCAGTGGTTATGGTGCTCGGCTGCTGACCCGGAAGACGCGGGTTCGATCCCGGCCGTGGCGGTTGAATTTCTTTGGAGGAGAAATTCTAGAGGCCCGTGTACTGTGCGATGTCAGTGCACGTTAAAGAACCCCAGGTGGTCGAAATTTCCGGAGTCCTCCACTACGGCGTCTCTCATAGCCTTAGTCGCTTAGGGACGTTAAACCCCATAAACCATACCATACCATACCATACCATGCCATACCATACCATACCATACCATACCATACCATACCATACCATACCATACCATACCATACCATACCATACCATACCATACCATACCATACCATACCATACCATACCATACCATACCATACCATACCATACCATACTGAATGCTACGCTCGTGGTGCAAACAATCTCTATTTGAGATACGCGGCGCAGTGTTCGAATAGCAACGATTACGCCAATGATACGACTCCTTATTTGTTAGCGTGTTCTTCACGAACACTGCTGATCGGCAATAAGAAGAAAGTGTCAACTCAAAGGGAGGACAAAATAAAGTTCACCAGTATCTATTGATTACTTCGTTCCAAGGACAAACAGGCTACTTTCACTGAAAATGGAGCTTTTATAAGCTATACAACGCTTTTGTCCCAGGAACCTGAAAGCAGCTGCATCCGTGCAACATGACCGAGCTCATACGCTTAGAGGTCTGCATGACTATGCGCGACGACCCGCTGCGGCGCCTGCTTACGCACAGCCATTTCGCTTCCTGAATAAATCAGCAAGCAGTTTGAAGACGCTTACCGCTGTTCGGCGACGAAGGTCTAATGAACTCTGGTGAGAAAAGGAAAGGAAAAAATAAGTTGGTTGGTTTATGGGGTTTAACGTCCCAAAGCGACTCAGGCTATGAGAGACGCCGTAGTGAAGGGCCCCGGAAATAGCTGCAAAAAAATGTTCGCATTTAGTGAGAAATTCAAAGGCGAAACAAAAAACAAAATAAATTCTTAATTGCCATGTAAATAATTTGTTTTATTTCGAACACATGAGCGGCAGATGAAGCGCATATTTATCTTATCAGCTATTAACTGGAGCCATCATTCGTGAAGCTGGAAGTCGTACTTGCGTCAATGGCGGACTTATGGATCGTTCTTGGTGGACGGAAACGGTTCGGAAGGAGTGTCCTACTTATACAAAGCATTTCTTAAACCTTATTAGTCCTCCTAAAAAAAATCTAAATTTCATAGTTTTCTCATTGAAAATTAATTTTTAAAAAACTTCTGCCACTCTGCTATGCACTGACGTTGCAGTCGTTGTCCCTCCCTCCTTAAATCTGTCGGTCTGTCGGTTGCTCAATCAATCAATCAATCAATCAATCAATCAATCAATCAATCAATCAATCAATCAATCAATCAATCAATCAATCAATCAATCAATCAATCAATCAATCAATCAATCAATCAATCAATCAATCAATCAATCAATCAATCAATCAATCAATCAATTGATCAATCGATCAATCGATCAATCAATCGATCAATCAATCGATCAAAGGTCAGTCAGTCAAGCTACAAATAAATCAGTCAGTTAATGAATCAATTGGTCTGATTTCAGCCTGTACGAGTTGAAACAACATCGTTTGTTCCAATATTTTTTTGCAGTTAGGGTCATTGAGAAGCAGCACTTATTTTTAGTTTGTGTGACATTACCAGCCTTCATTACCGTTGACCTAGTGTTGTTCGGGAAAAAAAATTGGCTGAAGGCTTAGCTTGGTTAAGCCTGGCTGATTGCGAAAGCAATAACACCTGGCTGCGCTTGGTTCTGCTGGTAGTTGGACATGGTTTCCCGTATAGTGCAACTCTGGTCACGACTTGGTTCTGCTAATATGGTTACCCGTATGGATTCACTCTGGACACAACATGGGTCTACTGTAAATGCGCTTTATTTATTCCGATGAACACGCTTTGGTGAACCGTAAAGAAAGGGCTTTTGGTCTGTACATCGGTGATGACATAGTCGTCAGAATGCCTCTACATAACTAAATCTAGACTGCTACTCCATTGGGTGGTACTCTTTGGTTGTAGGGGGCATAGCTGAAGGCAGTACTTCTCGTCCAGAGCTGGTATGAATTCAGGGTCTCTTGTAGGATCTTTGTTGCAGTCTCCCGTGCAGATGACCATCCGTTTATCACTTCGCCTCGGCAGCCCGTTCGACAAGATGGCAAGAGCTGCGTCGTCTCCTGTTTGTGGAGCGATATAGACACCAGATACAACTAGGTCCAAGGCATGTAGTTGTACACACAGTGACTCTCATCGGTCCGTCGGTACCGGCGAGGTTACTACGGAAGCTTCTAGTGGCTGTCGCACATATATTGCTACACCTGCATTTCTCGTTTGGCCGCCTCTCCTGGCCCCTCCAACACAGTTAAACCCAGGTACAGGGGGTAGGTTACTCTTACAACACCCAGTTTCAGTAAACACTAACACATGGGCAGACGTTAGTAGTGTGTCCATGGCTATGGCTTGTATGTGTGTAGCTAGT
Source organism: Amblyomma mixtum (assembly GCF_055824585.1). Taxonomy (NCBI): domain Eukaryota; kingdom Metazoa; phylum Arthropoda; class Arachnida; order Ixodida; family Ixodidae; genus Amblyomma; species Amblyomma mixtum. Next base: position 63,479,357 of record NC_143016.1, read on the forward strand.
GATCTCACATTCAACATGACCACTGTAATGTGACTGTTTGACACAAGTTGTTCACATCGATTAAATGCCGTGTCCAAGCGATGTTTCTCCAAGCGTTCAAACTCGGCGCGTAGCATCTTGTCAGGATTGGGTCCTCTATGCGTAAACTTGTGGCACCCCTCTTTATTGGTAAGGTAGAGCCCCTCCAAGCTTGTAGCTCTACTGAGGGCTACGTACACAAGCTTCTGAGGATGGTTTGAGGCATATTCGTACACTACTGCATCAAAGGTTCCCCCTTGTGATTTATGTATGGTGATAGCACTGGCAGGTATAAGGGGGAACTGAGTTCGCTTGACCGACATGTGCTTGACCAATTTGCCTATCAGTTGAAACTGCATAGACACCAAATCTACAGGTATCCATTGGTTAATGTGGCGCCCGTATGCACGTTGAGCAAGTTTTGCTTTAGCTATGAGCCCAACACCTGGTGGACAACTCAACCAAACTCTGCACGGTTCTTCTTGGGCATCATATTCAATGAGTCTCAACGTGCCCACCATGCCATTCACTAATCCGTCTGTAATGTCCAAGTCGCGTATCAACATATCAGGTTTCTGTTCACACAAGACGACCACCGAAGGTAAGTTTCCCGTCTCAACGCGACTAAACGTCTCCAAAGCCCTGATGGCCAAGAGTCTTTCATCGGGTGATCTATAGCCAATTACCACATCTCTAGCAACATGTTCTTCTTTGTTCCGACAAGCCTGAGCAACATTCTCATTGTAAACGTCAACTTTGTTGTTACTGTAGTACAGTCGAGCTGCGTCGAAACACTGCGCTGCAACTTCATCTGGATCCATAAATCGCGACTCCAGAAGTGCAACCTCAACATCTTCCAAGACGTGACCATCGCCAATCTTGGTTAATAGTGTCGAGAAGACGGCGTCACTCTAGCGGATAATTTGAGTCAAGGGGAAGTATTGCAGATGATGCCAAGGTAGAACAACAGTGTTATACACAGCCCCGGCCGATTTTGGCCGCTTCTATACCTCCGATGCTCTCACTGGTGGTAATTGCCTCATGTCACCGCATAGAATGACATCAAAAGCACCGAACGGTTCTGTCATCCTGTCGGACCTGATTTCACGCAGCCGTCCATCCACTTGTCGAAGCAAATCGGAAGACAACATGCTGACCTCATCGATAATGATGCATCGCACTCCTCTGAACAGGGTTCGAAACGTGTTAAGATCAGAGGCCGACAATCCCTTCTCATCACGGCCTGACGTCATGACGATCTTAAATGCAGAGTGCACAGTTACACCGTTCAATGCAACGGCCGCCTTGCCAGTGGTAGCACACGCTATGTACGCATTTACCCCCGATATCTCGCCATCGCCATATCCAATCTTTCGACATTTACAGTAGCGGTTATACACATCCATCACTAGGCGAAGTGTAAAGGTTTTGCCACATCCCGCAGGACCGGTAAAGAAGATCCGAAGAGGCTCGGAGTCCGCATTTGTGACGCGCTGAATCACTTCTTCGATCAACATTCTTTGCCGGTGGTTTGTCATCTTGAGTCTTGCATAAAATTCATGCAAAGGCATGCAATCTTCGCGTTTCTTAACAGCTGGACATGATGCAGCCACCACGACGCTAGTCACTGTGCTTTCTGGCACGATATCCGTATTATCATTCTCTTCGACCAAAGTGGCACAACCAGTCCGCTTTTGGTCTTCTTGCACAACGAAAGGAAGTACACCTTGCCCAGTGTTAATGTCACGTATGCACTCAAGTAGGTGAGCCTTGGTTACACCGCTAGTGTACTTGGCCTTTACCTCCATAATTCTCTCCTTGTTCTAATCGAACATCTGTTGAAAGGCATTTCCATCCAGAAATTCATTTTCCTTCCTAAAGGGCAAGTATAGCATAACATGTTCCCTCTTGTAATTGACGACATCGTTCATGTCATAGTCTCGGCATCTTAGGATCGCAGTCTTTCTTCACTCCGTTCCTCTGCTTAGGCTGTAATCCGTCATAAACACTGCAAAGGTCAAATGTTCCATGTCTGCCGCTCGCTCCTCGTACTTTTCCACGGCAGTCTTATGCCATATGTCAGTGCTATTGAGCTCCAGATGTTCGGCATCCATTTGCCTAGCAGTCTTTCTACTCCGCACTCTTTCTTCTGGCCACACTGTATTCACAAAGATTACATCGGTACTGGTCTGGCTCATTTCAAAGTTTAGCAGCATCCAAGCCGCCTCCTGTGCAGACATTTCAATAGCATCTATCATTTGGACACCAACTTTTCTTAACATCTGCTCATACGTAAGTTGAACCTCTGGATTCTCGCTAATGACACTCTTAATCGACCGGCTCAAAGACGAGACACCTCGATTGGCTTTGTTAACATACTCCACAACGTAGGCTGCACACGCATACACGTCCAAGATGATCTGCAAGTACATATTGGACTTTAGCACACTGGCTATCCAGGGGTTAAATGCGTTAATGTTGCACTGGTCCAAGTCACGTTTGAGCATCATAGTCGGACGTGTAAGACCACTGCGAATCACATTAATGTACTCGTAATAGTCTTCAATGGCATGCTGATCCCACATTGATTCGTAGGTCTCATACACCGTAGTGTTCAAGGCTTCGTGTAGCCAATCTCGTTTCTTCTTCAACTGCTGACATCGCTCTTCATCCGGGGCATGGGCCAAAGTGGGAAATTGAACCGGCAGATCTTTCTGTTTCCTTTATAGCAGGTATGCGTCTGCTCGTGGAGTTGGCTTCTTGGCCTCTCCAGAGCATCGTGGTTCAGTGAAAGCAGACGATCTGCGAGTTGGAAAGTCTCTGGCATTCCATTGTTTATCACTTCTTCGTTAGGTGCACCGTTTAGCCAAAGAAGAAGGTGGGCATGGGCGCTGCCGCGGTGTTGAAATTCAATCCTTTTAAAATACTCGACCACATGGTTCGGTTTAAAGGGGCTAATCTTCTTGTTGCACAAAATCTGCAGAATCACGCGTGCCATGTGTTCAAAGTATACAGCACAAACCACCGGATCTTCATTTATGAGCACCGCTGCGTGGTAGCTACTCATTTCCTCTTCATCAATGTTCAACGTAGAAGGTGATGCTTTTAAGCTTTTCAGTAGTTCAAGAAGGCGAGGCCAATGAACTTCAGATGCCGACAGTGTGAGAAATGCAGTAGGTTTGCCCAATTGCAGAATCATGACAAACAGTTCCGCTTTGCGGTTATGCCAATACTGGATCGTATTCGGCACACCTTTCATAAATCCCGTGTCTCTCTCGATTAAGTTTACCACTTTCTCGGGATTTTCCACATCTGCCCTGGTTAAGCCTCCAATTTGAGCCTTGTTTCGAAACATGACGTTCAAATTGTCACACACACGGTGGCGAATGATCTTCATGGCCATATAGAGAACATGCATTGGCAAGGCTCCCCGTCTGTCACTTCTTCTAATTTCTGACGCAGCCATGGTAAAGACTGTAGGTTTCGCTTCTGGTTTGATGTTTCTAGCATGGCCCAAATATATCTGCGGAAACGACAATTCCTCAGCGTGGGTATCATAGAGGATACTTATTGGCTTCTTCCCTTCGCCTGGTGCAGTTGTCAAAGTTAAGTCTTCGTCAAAGACCATTGTATGCTGATCCGTAGTTAATGCAACGGCTTCTGCCACGGGATCAGCAACTTCTCCCTCATCACAGTCCTCCAACTCAAACTCGTTGTCTTGAATTTCGGCAATCATTGCGTTCAACTTGACCATGTCGATGTTCACATCGTAATGCTTATAGAGTGGAGAATCTTTAAGTACTTCCACCCAGGGTGGTAGCTGTTCGCGAGAAACTTCATCGGCCAGATACACGGTCTTAGCAAACAGTCGCCTCTTGATATTCACAAAGATTACCTGCTGATCATCCACTTGTCGTGGCAGTTGTTGCAGCATTTCATCCGTGTTTACCTGAACATTAACTATCGGCCCCTTGATGCCAAACTGACCATTATTCCAGTTCATAAGTCTACGGATTTGTACAAATGGTATGCGAGGAGACAGTAAGCGCTCGGCTACAGGGTTTAACCGCGCCAGTCCTTCTGGCATAGGTGGATATTTGTAACCATTGGACACACTATACAATGGTATCTTCTTCTCTCTTAGACTACATTTGCAGGTATTGCACACCATTGCAGTGGCTAAAGTCTCTTCATCCCACTGTGGATACGCCTTTCGCAAGGTAGGAAACATTACTTCGCTTACCGAAGAAAGTTTATCCTTATGCCACAGCCGCCCGCACACGGAACACTCGTAACCAAACGGATTGTTCGTAAGGCGTTTCTCGAATTCACGCGTAGCAGACTGGAACTCGCCAACTCTTATCTCTTGTTCTTCACGTCGCTGAGCCACGATGTCACCGTCTCGAATCACCACAATTCCCTGCTCTTTCTTCTTGGCTGTATACTGCACTCTTCTTTTAGCAAGCCGCTCTTCTTTCTCTTCCGGCGTTTTTTCCGCACGGCGTTTTCTTCTCTTGAGATTATATCGCTCCGCACTACTCATACATTCTTCTTTGGCATTAAGAGCGTCCATGAAAGTACCCTCGTTTAAGCTTGACTTTGAACTTGTAGATGCACCCACACCAAGCCGGCGTACTCGCCATTCTGCAGCATACGCACGTTTCTGCGCCAACCGTTGTTCCCTTTCTTCGTCTGTTTCTTCGGCACGGCGCCGTCGCTTGGCCGCGGAACACCGTTCCAGCCTCGCCTTGTACGCATCCTCCGACATAGCACAGCACTGCGAGGAGCACAGCCGCAGCCCCGTTTTATCCCAGTCTAGCGAGCGTCCTCACTCTGCAGCTGCGCCGGACCGAAGGATTGATACGCTCTGACATAGACAGCGTTGTAGTCTGAGTTGATTTGGAGGAAAAGAAAGGCGCTTTACCAACTATGTGGTTTAGTGGACACCTCAATAGCAATTTAAGCTAATTGCGGCGTTCATTGATGCGCTCTGACATAGACAGCGTTGTAGGCTGCGTTGATTTGGAGGAAAGAAAAGGCGCCTTACCAACTGTGTGGTTTAGTGGACACCTCAATAGCAATTTAAGGCAATTCCGGCGTTCCGTGCAGCACTCAGGCAAGGCGCCTTACCAACTGTGTGGTTTAGTGGACACCTCAATACCACTTTAAGGCAATTCCGGCGTTCCGTGCAGCACTCAGGCAAGGCGCCTTACCAACTGTGTGGTTTAGTGGACACCTCAATACCACTTTAAGGCAATTCCGGCGTTTCGTGCTGCACTCACGCTTTCGCCTTTCACTACTGTAGTCGCTAAACTTGCTCGTAATTTGCTTTCGCAACCTTCCGGGCTTAACCAAGCTAAGCGTCTGCCAATTTTTTAGCGTTTCTCGAAATCACGCGTAGCAGACTCGAACTACCCTCCGGAGCGAAGGATGAGCCTCCATCGATGAGACGGTTGGTTGGTTTGGTTGGTTTATGGGGTTTAACGTCCCAAAGCGACTAAGGCTATGAGAGACGCCGTAGTGGAGGGCTCCGGAAATTTCGACCACCTGGGGTTCTTTAACGTGCACTGACATCGCACAGTACACGGGCCTCTAGAATTTCTCCTCCAAAGAAATTCCAGCCGCCGCGGCCGGGATCGAACCCGCGTCTTTTGGGTCAGCAGCCGAGCACCATAGCTACTGAGCCACCGCGGCGGCCCATCGATGAGACGAGTTGGGCCCCCAGCAATTGCCCCAGCTCTCCTGTTGTCGTGACGTCACGCGGTCACGTGGTAGCGCGCCGCAGCTGCGCCGGAGCGAAGGATGAACCTCCATCGATGGCAGAAAAGTGCAAGCAGTATTGCTTTCGCAATAAAAGTCGGAGGATTAGCTGCAGAGATTTTACGCTACGCCTTCTACTTGCTTACACAGGCACGTACACTTTGGCACCCTCCTGTCCACATGTGTGCGAGAAGCAGGTATGCGTTGTGGCAGTGTCAGTACTTACGCAGGGAAATTTCGTAGTGTGCTTCGTTTTCAATGAAATAGGAAATCAGAATAGCAGTTACACCGTGAATGCGCCAGAAGCATTAGTTGTGTTTCTGTGCCTTAAGAGAGAAACAAAAAAACACGCATCCTAAATAATTGAACATTCCTGGAGATGCATCAGCACAAGCCCAAAAGGTGTTGCATAAATGCAATTTTCCCGGGTGGAGGTTTTGCAGTTTTTTTTTTTTTAATGGCAGCACGACACGATGATTTCAAGATGTCAGTAATTTTTGCAACGGCGCTTGCAATGCGTGTTAATGATTACTGAAGAGATAGCGAAAGTTCAGAAATAAGTCGTTGGCTTCAGTTGAGCTGGCTTCAGACAGAAACATTGCGCACTAGTGCTGCCGGTTTTTTCAGAGTCGGTATGCTACGTTGTTTTCATACTCTTTCAACCCTTCGGGCTATCGCTAATATCGGGGTAAACTGTCAGAAACAAGTTTTGCATACGCTTCCTTCAAAGTCAGCGCGTCCGCTCTTTCCCTCTCCCTTGGTGGAGGAGAAGAGAAGCTCGTGCACGCACGTGACCTTTGACATTTGGGAACTAAGGAGCGCGCGCGCATACAGACGTCACTTGTCGCCACGAGTTCCCGCGACGAGCGCTCAGTTGCAGCCGCGTCGTGTTAACGTCAAATTTCGCGTCCGCGTTCGTGACGTCTTCAAAGTTCCTTCTTTTCTCTTCCTTCCAGCGGCCGACTCGAGCGCTAAAAGGTGCGAGGAGGCGATGCCGGCGGCGGGAAAGGGAGCCGGAAGCGCAGTGGACAGCCAGCGTCGCTCTTAATCCAATTCCGAGCGGCGAGGCCGCCTTTTTTCCCGGGCGGCGCTCGAGTTGGGCCCGAGCTCCGCCGCTGGGCGCCCCGGTCGCGGGCCGCGCAGCAGCAATCGATAGCGGCAGCAGCAGCAGCAGCGGGAGCCTTGGTGGCAGCCGAAGACGCGACGATCTCGGCCGCTGAGTGATGCCGTCGTGTGCCGGTGCCGTGCCGTGCGTCGCGAGGCGGCCCCGCCGAGCCCTGTCAGCGGACCCCGCGGCGCCGTAGCGTCCCTGCGGGGGCACGTCTCCCAGGCGGCACCGTCCATGCACCTCCCGCAGTCGTCGTCGTGCAGCCGCCGCTGATCGGCCCGGAATTACCGGAGCAGCAGCCCCACGCGCGCGCGAAGGCTTACCCCGTGAGTTGTGCTGCTGCTGCTGATGCTCTCTCGCTGGCCGCGGCACTTCCTCCTTGCCGTACTTGCCCCTCTCGATTGGCGCATGGACGCGCGCACGCACGCACTATGCGGGCCGTTCGAGGCACGCGTCGCGCGCTGTCACTGCGTCCCTCGCTCGTCCTTGCGGTGTCGAGCGGCGGCGGGAAAGCGAGAGGCCGGGGAGCGTGGCTCTCGCGGCAATGGCAACGCCGCACACGCCGTCCACCCCGCCGCTCTCCCAGTTGGGGCGTGCGCGCACGCGCGTGGTCCTCACAAAGGGACGCTCGGGCTGTAGCGTCGCCAGCGCGAGCACGCGCTTTGGGTTTGCCGCGGAAAAATCACGCGCGGTTTTGTTCTGCGAAGGTGAATCGCTGGGAAGTTGCCTGCATCGCGCAGCGACCACGTTTTGCATCTGAGATCGAGACCGTAATGCACTCAGGGTACAAACTCTCGTAGCTGGCCTCTACTCGTCCGTCCTCGTCCGCTGAGGCGCGTCTTAGCGTCACCCTGCAGACGACATGCATGACTTTCGATAGCCCTGTGAATATGTGCCCGACGATTGCAAGCGTACGTTTGGCCGCATTCCCCCCTTTCGCTGCGTGGGAAGCGGTGGAGTGTACTGCACTCTTGCTCAACGCGGAAGTGGACCCGTGTCGTCATTTCAGGCATTGCAACTACTTGACGGCTTCTGCGTGGACTCCAGGAAACACGCGCAATCGAACGTCGTTGCATGTCTTTTTAAGATCTCGCGTGCCTGTTTGCACAGTTGCCTCCCGAGTTATACGTACTTCATTGTGGGAGCCGGTTAGCGAACTTCACTGCGAACGATACGCAACATTTCCCGGATCACTTTCCTTACTGGCAAAATTGTATCTTCAAGAGTATATTGCTGAAGGCGCCAGCCATTTAGTGTTATATTGCTTTAACTCTCTATGTGCTACTAAATCACGCGATAAAACTATCACCCGAACACCAGTCTGTTTGTCAGCACAGACTCTTTCGTGAATGAGGCTCTCCTGAAAAGCGCATGCACCGCTCCAACACCTACGAAATCAAACACGCAAGTGGTTCGCCACGAGTCATGGGTAATGTTCACTTTCGAAACGAAACGGCGTTGTTGCGCTTTCCGGGCTTTTAGTACTTCCGTAGCTCTCACTGTCAGGTCAGCACAACCAATGGACGCATCAACGGAGGATGTAACATCCACTATCTGTTTTATGTCCAGAATTCATCTCGATGTGCTGCCACTGATGCTTGGTAAGGCTGCCTTCTGCTGGCTTTTATGTTACTTGCAGCATTCAATTCCTCTTTTTTTTTTCTTATACACGCTTACGTTTCCCATACCTGGCGCAGCGCAGGTGGGTCGCAGTGTTGTCTTACGCTGATTCATTTACACAGTAGTGTCAGTTCTAGTCCGTGCAAAGTGACACCTAACAACGCCATACATACTGCTAGGACACTCTGGCGATGTATTTCTGTGTATAGTTTCTAGTAATGATATATATGTTCTCGTTTAATTATAAAAATAAAACGACTAAATTTAGATAGGATAAGGCATCTTTGTGTGCCAATTTTCACATGTTGACTCATTCATATATGCCGCAATAAGTTTTCATGTTCCTTTTCCTCTTTACGCCCAAAAAGAACGGCCAGTTACTGTAACAAATAACGTTTAGGACACGAGAAATACACTATTCAAACACCAGGAATATTCGTATGCAACACGTTTATCTCTTGTACGTATAATTAGATTTTTCGTTTTTTATTTTAACCACATGCATACTTTACAGCTGGTTTAAAAGACAAATATTAATGCGCTCATATGAGCAATGCTACAACCGTCCGTACTGTGCAGCCTTAGTTCTGAGAGAATATGGGTAATAGATAGAAGATTTACTGCTACGCACATTCTCCAGGCTGGGAACCTTTTTTTGCGTTAGAACGACTCGCTAAATACCCCGAGGGAGCGGCTCACTATATCGCGTCCCATAACCGTCTCACGCGAGAGAGCACCGGCACTGGCGCCTGAGGCGGGCCAAGAATTTCTAGTTCAATTTTTTTTCCCTCGGAGAGGTTCCCGGTATCACTAATGAGGCGCGTCGAACGAAACGTGATTTGTTTTCCAACCGCGTTGGTTCCGCACCGACCAACTTGGGGAGGCCAAGTCTGTGATTTATGCGCGCAGCGGCTTGAGGACTTGAGCCCTCCGCTTCGAGCGCGACGGCTATACGCCTATTTTGCGTTTCATTGCTGCTCTGAAGCATTTCCAGAGTGCTACATTGAATGCCGACAGTTTATGAACACACTGGCAGATCTATGGTTGGGCGACACCTACCACGGCTGTTCGGGAACGGTCTGACGCACGCTATATCGCAGAGCAGATGTGAACTAAATGTGCACTATTGCACGTTATGTCATATGTTACTTAGCACCATCTTTAGTTTATGGATTTGAGTGTTCTGAATATGAGCGCACAATTCTTGCTATTCATGAGTAAAGCGATTTCTTTTTTATGGCGTAGCATTTATGCAGTCAACACAAAGTAAATGCGTCGCTGCTTTCAAAGCAGCACTTTTAAATGCCGAAATGAGTTCCAGAGCGGGCACGCGCTTAATGACAACGATTTCAGTTCGTTCTGCAAAGTTCTCCTTCATTACAATACAGGCCCATACTCACCGAGGTATCAATAGAGAGAACTTATGTATTTTTAAGCGCACCCTGCGTACAGTGCGGTCCATTGTTAAAGAGAACATGCGATCGCGTGGCCACCGCGCTTCGCGAAGTCCTGTTGCCTAGATGCGGCGAGAATGGGCGGCATCAGGCGGATGCGCGGAAAGACCAGCCACCATGCCTACTGTGCATACATTTTGTGCTGTCAATTCTCGTACGTTCTGGGCGGCAGCGCTTCGAAAAGCGCGGAAGCCACGCGATCGTATGTTCCCTTTAACAATGGACCGTACTGTACATGTCCCCCTTGTGGGTATGTGCCATTCATCAAGGGCACAACCACAACAACAACTACATGAGTTTCTATGGGCCGTCGGTGCCAACGCCTTTCTACAAAAGTTGCGCGAAACGTGTGGCATGTGCATCTGCGTCTTCTTCTTTGGAGTTTCACCGGCGTCATATGCTTAAGAAGTATGTTGTACGGGACGTTAGTTTATCGGGCTTACTTCATTCGTGTTTCAGTTTCGCTAATATCTTTCGCCTCACAAACCGAGGCTGCCATAACCTTGAACTTCAGTCATCAGCACGTATATATTTGTTCTTATTTCTTTTTGATTTTGAATTTGAGGCCGGGAAGCAGTTTTTTTTTTTTTTCCAGAGGGAGCCGCAGGCTGAGCTCAATTTTACCCTTGGTAATAAAAAAATAAAGGAGTCCGCACGAATATCCTTCTTCACACTTTTTTTTTTCTCGTAGATCCCTTTTCCGCAGGCCGTTCGCAGCTTTTCCAGAGCGTGCTAAATATAGGGACGCTGGCAATATCAGCTGTGAAGTTTTCTGTGGGTCGCATATAATAAAAAAAAAAAGTCTACCATCCCATTTCCCGGTAATCATTTCCGTAATAACCCTGAATGTGGACCCTTTTTGATATTGATATCAACTTTATATTCACTGTATGTTCACTGTAGCGCTTTTCATCATATTTTAGTGAAAGGTCTAAGGTTGGAGGGGCGGTATGGCGTTAAAAGGTGTTGAGCCCTTGATAACAAATGCGCGATACTGTACATAAAAATGAAAACTGCAAAACAGTGAGAAAGTTGCTGCCTGTAAAGCGTGCTTTTTTGCAAATAATATAGTGTTGCGGCAAAGCTAACACTCGGGACAGCAAGAGCGGAGTTGTTCCAACTTTATGTACGCTGCTACCAAGATAAGCGATTTTCACTCCTCGCTCAGTATATTGCGTACGCATTGAATCAGGAGCGGAATGAGGGCTTCAAGGAAAACAGACCGTAAGTCTTTGCCTCAAGAACTAACTAGCTGTCGAGACGAAGGGCCGTTTGGCACTCACCGAAGGAATATCCAGGATGTCTTCATGTAGAGGCAGTTACATCGCTGTCCACATGTCTCTTTATTAATCTCCAGTTTGTAACAAAATAAATAATAAATGCAACCGCCACTTGGTTTTCCTCGAGACGCCGTAATTTGAGATACAGCAAAGTAATTTAGAAGCACGAATTAAGTTTTTGTTTTCTAAAGCGTGCTTCTCCGCAAAATTAGTTGAAATGAGGTAAAGACGGTAGAGCAGATGAAGGAGTAATGTTGTTCGAGGGAGACGACGAAGAGTACAGACTAAGGCAGAGGTAGCAGTCTGTTTTGCTAAGCGGTTGTGAGGCCTTGTTGATATAGAGGCCATTCGGGACGCATACACGCAGGTGAAATGATGCTGCGACAGCGCCGACTGTCAGAAATATCTTAGTGCAATAACATTATAGGTTGTGGGATCATCGTTTAAAAACGTGTCCATTCTTGAGTAAGTATTGTTATTGAAAAAAGAAGCTTGTCATTGTCTACGAAACCGTGCGTTGCTCTAACTGCATCTCTATCCAAGTGCGTTTGATTTAAACAACTGCAGATTTCAACGTGTTAAGCTACAAAAACTGCTCCCCTTTTTTTTTTTTTCCCGAAACCAACTCAGAAAAAAAATTATCATTGAAGTCGTACCGCAACACCGTTAAGGCTGCTCTATGCCTTCTGTACGCCGAGGCACTGAAAGAGATCGAACTAAATAGCGCACTTTGCTGGCTGAATGAATGTTACTGTATTTAAACGTAGGGATGAGTGTAGGTAAGGGAGAACATCAAGGTGCAAAAATGTAACCAACACGAAGAAACGCCGATCGTTTTTACGCACACAGCAGCAGACCAGCGAAGTATAAAACTCAACAACGTCTCCGAAATTCGCCATAACCATAAATTTGGAGCAAACACATAACCCTATGACGTATAGGGCGACTGTGTTCCAGCGACTGCAAGAAAATAAAAAAAAGCTTTTATACTTCCGCAGCTGTTAAGGTGAAAAGGAACTGGAGCTTAACTTTTGGTGATTTGGCCTGGTCAGTGGTGTTCGAGCAAAAAAAAAAAAAAAAAGGGAGGGGTGGTAAAGAAGAGGAGGATGGTAATATGAAGCTGAAGCGCACGCACAATTAATTTCTTGGGAACAGACGGTTATTTCGGCAGTAGCTCTTTGTTATCGGATGAAGAATATAGAAGACTGACTGAGCCACCTGCTATTGTACCCAAGATTTTTCAGCGTAAAATTAGAGGTCAAGAGTGCGGAGATTAAAAATTACGCTGCATGATAACCTGATTGGCACATTTCGCTTGCTGCATGTATTGATTATCTGCAATCATACTAAACTAAGCAATACGTCTAGATATGCCTTTTACTTTGTCAGTTAAAAGTATAAGGTAACAAATTTCCTCTTGTACACGGCAGTTTGATGCATGTACATGCCAGAAAAACCTTCACAGTCATTTGCGTCGGGGCTCGATATACCACCCAAATATGGAAATTTAAAAACCAGGAAGCGTTAAGTCGGTTTTAATAGTCAAATGAAGAAAAAAATTGAACGTGCTGGCATAGACTGTACTTTAGCTCCGCAAGGTGAAACACCAAAAAAATAACATATTCAATCTAGGTTTTTTTTTTAAATCGGAGTATGAGAACTTCATAGAAGGAGCCTTTATCAAACAAACAAAGAGGTATAGGTGAGGTGCGGGCGAAGGTTTTGTAGCCTTTACCACATCAAAAAACCCCACAAAAAAGGAAGCAGTCATTGAAGGAAAGAGCAGGGCAGTGCAGTTTATATCATGAACCGGCACAGTATTTGTCCGCCATTCCACAGAAATGACGAGAAGAACGCGAGCATCACAATAAATGTGTTAAGAAAGTTATATCTCGCAGACTCGGTGTCATTCACAAAACAATCCAGATATGGCGGTGATTCAATGTTGTCTTAATGAATACTTGTTTCAATGTGCCCCTTCGAGGGGGGGGGGGGGGGGGGGGGGGGGACATCAGATCGCCATAGTGGCTCCTTTGCTACACTCAAGAATTTTTTCAAAAACATGCGTCTCCTTTTTCGTCGCCATGAATGCCGACACGGCGGTTAAATGGGTAAATTGATAAGTTGGCTTTTGAGGAAATTAAAAATCACGGCATCGGTCTCACATATCTCGGTGGACATCTGAACAGCGCCGTAAGGGTAGGGAGGAAAGTGAGAGTGAAAGAAGAAAGAAAGAAGGAGGTGCCGTAGTGTAGGTCTCCGGAATAATTTCGACCACCTGGGGATCTTTAACGTGCACTGACATCGCACAGCACACGGGCACCTTTTGCGTTCCGCCTCCATAGAAACGCGGCCGCTACGGGCAGGTTCGAACCCGGGTACTCCGGCTCGGTAGACGAGAGCCTTAACAACTGGAGCCACCCCGGCGGGTATCCGACACGAGAGTTGGAACTGAAACTTTCTTCATTCAGAGAAGCAGGGACAAATTTAAGGGTCGAGCTTCAGTTCTAATGCATCCGGCCAGCATCAGGCTAAGAATGCTTTTGTTGGCAGTCATGAGATACTTTCCGTTGCTCCTTCCTGCGCTGATAGCTTTTTAAAAAATGTTTATTGATAATTTCATTGACGACATAATTTTCGCGCGCGTCTACCAGTCTGAACAAACTGAAATTACTTAAGAGCAACGCACTTAGATGTGTTCCCCCTTCTTTTCGTTAATCTTCTCACGCGCTCCTGCGCACCTTGTCTGCTCCTCAGGAAGGAAGTACAGTTAAGAAGGAACGGCTACGGACAGGCAGCGAGGATAGAGGAAAATGCTTGGGAAACCAAGCACTTTTCTATAAAAAATTGAACTTCATTAAATGGGTTTAGTTTGTGCTCAAAAAGCCCCGAGGGGCGAAATATTGAATGACGTTAGTGCAGTAGCTGTATCGAGATTACTTCTAGATTTTGTTAAAAAATTCTGACAGTTAAAGAGGCGAGGCTGTATAGCAAGTTTGCCCTTCAGCCATATTGGTTATTGATTTTAAAGATTTTGTTTCCTTATTTCAAAAACGCAGCGAGCCATAGCTACCCTGAGCAGAAGCTATTATGTTAAGGCGTAGCGCACCTGGGTTCCTTTAGAGGTCTTAGGTATAAGCCATGTAAATGCCGCGAGGCACAATCTGCTCGTCCAGGAAGCTACCCCTCGAAGAGAAAAGTAGTCTCAGCAGTAATGTCGTTCCACGGTAAGTACGGCAGAACTCTCGGCGCAAGTAAGGAGCTTTAGCTAGGGGCTGGGGCTTGTCGCTGAAAAATGCGGTTTTTATGCACTATATTTTTTTTTCACATTTCCTTGTGCCGTCGTTTTTGATTTGCCGCTGAGGTGTCTTTTGCACTGAAGTTTTGAGTTAACGATCGTTCCATGTGTCGAAGGCGACTTTTCGGCGCGTGCGGGACACATTCTCTAAAATATGCACGAATGATATTATAAGCAAACGAAAAAATGCGGAAAGCAGAAAGTCTACCTTCGAAGGCAATACCGAGGGACGAAGACAGCGCACAATAAACTGTCCCAATTAGCCATTCTCATGCGGCAAGTCTCCTCAAATTTGAAAACGCACCTAGGCATGAATATACATAGCTGACATTGGCAACAATGAATTGCACCGAAACGATTATTTACGGCTGTTTTGGCTGCAACTTCAAAGCTTTATGAAATGTGCCGTGTGCATATGGAAAGAAAACGCCATAAACGGCTAGACGCAGTCCACTTCCCTTCAAGCCATATTGACGTCTTGCCTGGCCTCCTTTACTTTCAGTGATATACATGGTCTGTTCTGAAAGTAGTAGGAATCATTTTTTTTAAACAAAATTTTTTCAAGGGAATAGTACAAACGATTACAATTTTTCAAGGTAGCACCCTTCCGCACCTACACGCTGCTGCCAATGAGTTTTACAGTTTTCGTGCGCCTCCAGAAACGCCTGGACCGGAATGCTGTTTAGCTGCCTCGTCACGGCCTGTTGAACCACCTCTACCGATCCGCGATGTTTCCCCTCGAGCGTCTATTTTATTCTCGGGAATAGAAAAAAGTCTGGCAGGGCCAAGTCGAGGCTGTAGGGGAGCTGAGGCAGCGTTGCCGCCTTGTGCTGGGCAAAAAATCGGGGTCCTCATTCAGATGATGAAGAAGGTCCTACCGGTTGGCCTTTTCCTCCTCTGACAACACTCCCGACACCAACTTCGCGCCCGTTTTCCTCATGGATAAGTTTTCTGTCACGATCCCAAAAACTTGGGTTTGAGGAATGCTCAAGTCATCAGCAATCATTCTGATACTCATTCTACGATCACTGTTAAGTAAATGTTTCCCTCGCTACACATTTTCGTTGGTCTTGCTGGTCGAAGGGCGTCTGAAGCGGTCGTCTTCCTCCACTCTTTCCTTACCTTCTCGGAAAAGCTTGTGCCACTCAAAAACCCCTGATCTACCCATGGAAGCGTCACCGTAGGCATCCTTAATCATGTTGTGAGTCTCTTTGCCCGTTTTACCAAGATTTACACAAAATTTGATCGCGTATCGTTGATCCAGTAAACGCTCCATGATTCTGCGTGACGAGACGTTTCGATAGGGGTTCACAGTACAAGCGACCTCCTCTCTCCAACGACCGAGAGCCGACTGCCGATTTTCCCCAGCATTCCCAATATCCCCCTTCAACGATCCTGCACACGCAGACCACCTCTCGTCCGCCCGTTCGCCCAGGAAAAAAACCAGTCCTACTACTTTCAGAACAGACCCTGTATATATATATATATATATATATATATATATATATATGAGAAGAAAAGCCTTAGAAGGAACAGGGGGTAATCTGATTAAGCACCAATTAATATCTTTATAATAATTATAGTCGACGTACTCCAGACAACGAAGTTGAATTCCAACTGTCATGTAGATGTGAGGAAACAAAGCTTGTCGCTGCTTCAGGGGCAGGTGATGGTGAAAACATTTAATTAGAAGGGACAAGAGGTATGTTCGGATCAGCCCGTAAGGGTCCGATACTTACAAGCACTAGGTGGAGGTCCGTAGTTTGGGACCCCAGTGGCGGTGGCCGCCGCCCGGGCGCGCCCGACTAAGGCTTGTTGGGCCTGTAAGTCGTGGCAGCCCAGCAGGGTCGCCTCCCAGTCATCCCAGGTTGGGTTGGGGATGGGGGGAATGGCCGGGTTGGAGGGGCAGGCCCACACCATGTGATAGGTGTCCGAAGACACCGCACTACAGTGCGGGCAGCTGCCGCTAAAGGAGGGGTCAACATGTTTCAGTGCTGCCGGTCACAGCAATGTATTGGTGAGAAGGCGGAGAAGGAGCCGCTTATCCGTCTTCTTGAGGCCTTTACATGGGATTGGGTGAAGGCGATGACTATCTTGATAGTAGGTTGCAATATCTTTGAATGTATAGACCGGATTAAAATCAAGTTCCTGATCGGGTGGGGAGGAGAAAACAGCCCGGTGAGAGAGCGCGCGGGCGGATTCGTCTGCTGCCTCATTTCCTGCCAACCTCTGATGAGCAGGGGCCCATATAAGGTAACGGCGTGCGGGGTCCGTATCCCGTATGCAATTTTGGTAAATTCGATAGGCTATGAAGGGAGTGCAGCCTTGTTCGACGTTCCGACAGGCCCCTCGCGAGTCAGTGATTATGTATTTTGAATCGAGATATGAGGCCGCGAGAGAAATCGCGACCTCTTCTGCTTGTGTTGCACTGCGGGCTCTGAAGGTGAGGCCGTTAACTGTGTTGCTGTTGTGAACTACAGGGTCAGAGCCTAATGCTTGCCGGTGACGGTGCTTGAACAGCATATTTTTATATTCCCCCTGGTCGCAGGCTGCTTTGCGTGCGTGTGTGTGCGAAATACAAAGAAGCTCTTGTGGTGAGATTTTGCGTATTACTTTAATAAACCAGCGGAAATTATATACAGAACCTTTGAGTCCCGAGCGCTACTACATACGTGAAGAACGTGTGGTGCTGCAGATTTTAATCCCAGGGCTCCTGCCCGCTCTTTTGTTTTTGTTTGATCAGATACGTCCTGACACTACAAGACGCCCACCAGAGCTTGCTTAGAAGTTGCATGAAAGGATATCACCTCGTCCTGCTTGGGTATAGTGAGTATCTCCTGGGGCGTCGTATTTCGGAGGACTCGCGGCCACACAGGCTATCTTCCTATATCGTGGGCGATGTGAAATCCACGCTTGCGTCAGGGAAATACTGCAAGATTCGTGAGCTGACATAGCAACCTTCCAGACAGGGCATAAACAGCTCAGTATTTTTTTTTTTTTTTCACTGAGCGCTGTGGGGACAAAAGCCGACACTGGTGAAGCGCAGACTATCAAGTATCGATCACTATTAGCTCTTTAGAGTCGTCTTTTGTTAACACAGCACTCAGTGCAAAAAAGAAAACAACTCGCTAAACCAGTTCGTAGCCTTATTATAAACGACTGCCTCAACAATTCACAACCACGTTTTTGAAAAAAAAAGAAGAAAACGACTGCTCCAGTGTGGCACAAATTATCCAGAGTCCGGCCATGCGTACGCGTTTTGCATAAGGCCCTACCAAAAGACAGTGAATCAGTCTGCTTTTCTTTGAAATATTTCCCAGTTATTTAAGCTCAGGCATCTCAGATGCACCTCAGCGAGTAGTCGAGTCACCAATTTCTTCTCTGTGAATGCGCCTGAACCAAACGGCTCTCCGGTTTGACGGAAGCGTCTCTATCCGGTCTTCGGTTCTATAGTCGGAAGAAACCCAACCCACGGATAGTTTTCGTCGTTGCGCCCGCTTCACGACCGTCTTGAGCAGTGCTAAACAGCGCAGCTGCCAATTCTGTGTGACATTCGTTTACGACACAGTTTCATACGGTATCACTGAATCACTGTTGCACGTGTATTACAAATGTCAATTCCAATGCGACACGAGAAAAAACATTCCTGCGGAGCAGGAGTTTTTCTGCTACGTGTACCGCGAACACGGCAACGTCGCGACGCTGTGCCGCGACATTGCCGTGCGTCAGTGCATGCCACGTATAAGGTAACACTACGCAAAAACTATGTTTTTACTTTCGGGTTTCCTTGGCACGGGCGACATCTCGTCGCGTCGACAACTCAGGAAAAACATGACTATATATCACTGCATGTTGTTTACACATGGTACACAGAAACACTAAAAGCAGAGAGGTAATAGTAATAATAGCGAGTTCTTACCCGCCAAAGCAACGGCATGGGCTATAAGGCATGCTGCAGAGGAAGGCTTCGGATAAAATTCAGCCCCACGGTTTCATCAACCTATACCAAAATCTCAGTGCGCGGGTAGTTTTGCGTTTAGCATCTTCCGAAAAGCAGGAAAACATAACGAGGGCAGGTTGAGTCGGGGAACTTTAAAGTAGACAGCGGCGGTAATGCATATTTCGCACGCAAATCGGAAGCAGAGGGACACCTTTAACAAATGGTGCTGGCAAATGTAATAAGAGTTAAACTGCAGTATTTAGCGACTCGCGCGTTTAAATATTTCTGGAGTTGAGAATGATATTGCGTGGCGCGTGAGAAAACATGATGCAGTCAAAGAATAAACGCTTCAACACTACGCCCCCCCCCCCCCCCCCCCCCCCCCCCATTTCCGCACACCTGTGCTAGCGAAGAATGTATACGACATGAGTACAAGTTGCGTGCAAATGCCGCTAGAAATTTGAGTATCTTCGAGGCTGGTCCGCTCCGTATGCTTTTTTAGCCGACGTACGAAGCCGAAGCCCTAGGTACTCGATTTATTAAAAAGCGAGAAAAAAATGTCGTTGTTGATTTATTTCCTACAGACGAAGGGACTATTATTCGAAACTCAGCAACCGAAACAACCAGGCGTCGTAAAGTCGTTAGGGCAGCAGTAGCTGGGAAGGTTGTTAGGTAAACGAGCTACTGTTGGGTGGAGAGAGTGTGGGAGGGAAGGAGAGAAAAAAGAGACAATGAACACAGCAAAGTTAACCAGAGGTAGGCAACTGGTGGGCAGAGATTTCTCCAGCACGTTATCGACTGAAACTTTCGCCCGATACATGTCAGCAAAATAGTGAAACGCGTTCACAAACGAAACATCAACCAATAGCAGGATTTTGGTAAAACCAAAAACTGCATAAACACCAGATCATCCTGGATTTTTTTCTGCTTCGAAATAAGGGACTGGGGTAATGAGTTATACGGAACGCGTGTGTTCATTCAAGGTGAGAACACTGGTGGGAATGTTAGTGAGACCAACAACAAGGAAACTATGCATTCATCAAACAACTTTTTTTGTAGCCGTCTCCTTGGTAATCAACTGGCTCGACATGGAGCTTGTTTTATTATTACTTCCTGCTATTTCTGGTCGCTAGTATAGGACCGAAAGGCCAACTGTCTCCTTCTCTTGCTTTTACCCCGCCTTCCTTGCGACACCGTCGCCATCAAAGAGAGATTATCGGTTCGGGTCGTGTCAAAAGCTGTCCCGTCTCTTCCCGAAGTTCACACGGGCGTGAAGAGATTGCTTATATACACTTTCTTGCGTTTCCCTTTTTTCTGTCTCTTCTTGCTCCCCCCATTTTTCTCCCCTTCAATTACGCATCCAACCCATTCCTTTTGCAACCTCTTTAACCCGTCTGTCAATATCCATCCAACTCTGAAAAGTCGCGTTTCTGTCCAAACCGTCTTCCGCCGTTCGACGACTGCAGCGCGCACCTGATTCGCTTCGACGCTTCCTCCAACGGTTGGTTGATTACTGACTGCTTCCACATCTGTCTCCCTCGCGTCTCAAATATCCAGATATGATTTCGCAACCGCGAAATTAAAGGACGATGGAGAAAACTAAAAAAACTGAGAACTGAGAAAACAAAATAAACTTTATTTCTGGCTCCATACCTTCTGGTCTTTGCGGCTCGTTCGACGAGTGACGTGCACAATTTCCTATCTGAAATCCGAAGGCCTGAAAAGATGAAAAACAAAGCTGTTCTTTTTTTTTCTTTTTCGCAGCCCCCTCTCTCCCCTTCTTTCTCAAAGCAGGAAGACGCGGATGACCTTCTCCCCCATATTGATTTTGTCATCTGTTAAGCTTCATTTCGCCGCCTCTGTCGCCGCTGCTGTCGCGGCGGCGTCGGGTGTCGAGCGGTGGGTGTCTACCTCTCTTTCTCCCACCCTCCCTCCCTCTCGCAAACAGCAAATGAAAGGCTTGCTGCCCGCAACGACGAGCGACCGATAATTGCGAGCGGCAGCGAAATCTCTGCGCTTCCGTGCCTTTCGCTTTCTTTTTTTTTTTCTTTTCATCCTCTCCGCTCCGCACTTGTCTTTCATTAATTCTATTTCTGTCGCGTAGTCCTCTGTCTCTGTTTGTTTCTTTAATTGTTCCATATACGTAACGCTCGATATTAAGTTTCTTTTCTTTTTTTCTCCTCTTCTTTCGTCGCTGATTCCAGATAGCCTGTGCTACGGGCCTTCTGTTAGGCGGGCAGCCTATACTCGCACAACTAACTGCACCGCAGCATGCTGTGGCACTGTAGTTAGCTTTGTGTAATCAGCCTTGGTGCCCTGTTGTGGCAGCGTGCACTGAGAGAAAAGGAAGGAGAGAGAGAAGAATGGTGAAAGAGGGCTAAACGCTCTAATGGCCTCTTAAGCGCGCTTAAAAAAAAAAAGAAAAGAGGAAGGACAACGAGAAATATACGCAAGTACAAACGCGTTGCTGCCGCCTGTTGAGTGTGAAGAGGCAATTTCGTCGTTCTGACATTCTACCCGGTGGTGGATCAAACTTTCTTTATACTAACTCTTTTTATTTCTGCCCCGTTCCTGCTTGTCAAATAACGGTCGCACTCGCGCAATCTTTTCCAAAAACTTTTGGGGTCGTTTTGAGGGAGATATTATCTTTCTTTGTTGTTATCTTGGAGCCGCTTTGGTTTCGGCGTCCTTTGTGCGTAGTGCGGTGCCGGGAATGTTGCTGACACGTCAGATGGCGTTCGTGTGTTTACAGAGATTACACCGTGTTTTTTGATCGGCGTCGCTTTTCGTCACCGTTTCTTGATTGAATAGATAGTGGCGGGTTTTCAACCCTCATTAAGTGGTGGTAGTAATTGTTGTTCACTGAAGTAGGGAACAAAAGGTGGTTTCATTAGTCAGATATAACTAATCAGTACTAAGGCCCAAATCATATGGTAAAACAGACAAGCTAATTTAGCGAGAGCTGTGTAAAATGTGTGCTAGTTGACTGAAGGCCTCCAATATCACAGATAATATTAAAAACTTTACATCGAGTTAGGTGCCGGCTGAAGCAAAACACGTATTTGGCTAAATTTATTGAAGTAATGAAGTCGTTTTGAGGCATGATATGTACATGAATTCAGCGAGTGTTAATCTGAAAGTGCACCTCCACGTTGGTGGCAGATAGGTGGGCCCATGTTCTTTCTAGGAACATATACCAACCGACGCTGAAATTAACTCTTTTTTAGAGCGCAGCTCTTTGGCGTCCGTTCCTGGGTTTCGCGTCGTCGTCGGCCTCGTAACCAGCTCCGCCCCCAATGTCACGCTTTTCAATTGGTCGAAATGCTCGTGACGTCACAGTGCGCGAATTTCAAATGGGGCCAATTGTACTTTGGCTAGTAACCATGCAACCAATCAAAGGGATCGTATAGTGATGCTGCAACTAAGTTGGACTGAGTTTAGTTAATTGCTTAATTAATCAATTAGCCTAATTAATATAGAGGAGAATGAAGAGGTCAGAAGAAAAGAAAAGACGCGCGCCGCAGCGACAACAGTGTCCGCGGAAGGAGACGCTGCTGAAAAAAAACAGATAAGTACGAAGCCGCGTTCCCTCCACCACCACGCACTTCCCCACTCAGTAAGACGTTGCTCGTTTCATATACGTTGTGTCGAACATCCTAGACAGTTCCAACAATTGACAGGTTAATGACAGAACACGATGGATAGAAATACAATAATATAAATATGATATAGCCTAATTAACCTTTCTAGTTAGACCGCATAAATCAATAAAACCGAGAACGAAATTGGTCGAGTTGGGGAATCGAACCAGGGCCTCCGGAGTGCGATACGAGCACGCTAGCCACTCCGTAATGCCAGCTGAATGGTTTGGAATGAACAAAGGCGCGTCTAGCTAATACGGCGTCTTCGTTCACTCCCATCTTCCCCCTTTCCCTTACGGCGAGGTGCAGGTGTCCACCCAGATATGCGAGAGAGATACATTTCCTTTCCTCAAAAAATAAATTTACCGTCCAGCAAGGCGTACAGCCGAATTGGCGATGGCGTTCTGTGGACTCCCTGGCAGCGTTGCAAGACGCTGTCGCGTTCCACTCTTACAGGCGAAGCTTAACATGTTAACCACACATCAGTAACACACGCAGACAGCCAATGGACGCGTCATTCGCTGGCAGCACTTGATTCATCATTCACAACCACATTCTTAACGTACGCTCCCTTGCCGCACATGCCAAGGACGTACACCACGATCACATTCTGCGCCATTCCTCTGTACTTTGCTTTGCTGAAACCTGGATGGATCCCGAAGAGCCTCTCGAAATCATACATTTCCTATACTGCTGTGGTGCTCGCAGAGACCACAACAGAGCGGCGGGAGTCGCTATCTACTTGCGCACAGCTCTCTCTGCAATACCAGTCGAAATGTTTGGCACGTCACATGAAGTTGGCGAACTGTGCGCCAACGGCTTGCTGGTAGTAGCTGCCTACTTCGCCCCTACCGCACTCACGAAAGACGTCGTGCACTTCCTGCAACTCGCATTAACCGTCCATCGATCCACACCGATGTTAGTAGTGAGGGACTTTAATGTTGACATAAAGACAAACAGCAATTTCCTAACACTTATGCGGGAGAACATCCCGTTCCTCTCGCTCGTAACGCGTCCCACGGCTGTGACAACCTCGCGAGGCACTTGTATAGATCTCGTCTTTGAGAATCAAGCATTGGTGTACCAATTCGAACATATATCACTCTATTTCTCCGACCACAAAGCTTCCTTCATGACTGTCAAGAACTGTTAGTGGAGTCTTTGTTAAAGGAATACGTGTGAAAAATAAAAAAAAATTTCTGTGATAGCGCATACATGTGTCGCTCGATTTCTTTGCCTCAATCTATCGAAAAGGTGAAACAGCTTATTTGCGGCGCTCAAATTTCGCATTAGGAAGTAACGTAATCGTCGGTAATTTTTTTTTTTAAATGCGATGTTGATTGCCTCAGGGCATAAAACGGCATGTAATGATAAATGAGGATGCCTAAATAAATGAGTAAAGGTTCGCTGATCTAATGAAATCGAGCAGTGAAGGATGATGAGGTCCTTGTATCCAAGCGGTGTATGAAGCACTATTATCGGGCGAAAGACTGTACCGCGCATGGACCACGCTTGTCCGGTACCGATGGACACGAACGCCAATTTATAACGCTTCCACGCTGTTCTTAAACATGCTGATTCATCTGCCTTGTAGCTAGAAAACTAATGTTTGATTTGCTCTTCAGTTGGTATTTCTTTCGCGTAGCGATGATTTTTGAACCGCTTGCGAAAACAGCGGAGCGTTGAGGTTTATAATGGCCGCTTCCTCCAGCGTTGCATTTGCCCTGAAACGTGCTGAATCTCGTATTCAGCTAAGTTCACGGGTAATTTGTTGACGATCGAGCTAGCAGCGACACCGAGGATGTTGCCTTATCATCCTAAATTAAATTCAGAGGGCTAAACAGACCTCAGGAACCAGCCCAGAACATCAACGGCAGTGCCTCAGTTAGTTTCTAATGTGGGCCCGTTTTGCTAGACCCAGCGGCCGTTTTGAATACGGCATTGACGTCGCCAATGTTATTTGTCTCATTTGTAGCGTTTCCACATCATTTGGACTGGATTTGGTACCACCTGCACTGCGAGGGGTTTGCCCGACTGTTTCGTTCGATGACGCGCCCAAACATAGAGCCTAAAGTGATTGTTTTTTAGCCGGAAAAGGCATTTCATTTCTCTTATAAAGTCGTATGATTGATCCTTTCAATATCATCGGCCTTTTATCCGTCGCAACGAAAAAATTGTTTCTATAGCCCGTAGATTTTCGTGGTTGAGCAGACGATTTCGTATTTGGCACGAAGGTGGTCTAACTCATAATGTCAGGAGCGACGGCATGAAATCTCCTCTCAGGATACGGTCGGTCAAGTTCGACATGATCCATGAGCCTTTTTTTTCTTCACTTCGATGCCTTTTACGGTTTGAGTTTCGTATTGTTATTATATTATATTATATTATATTATATTATATTATATTATATTATATTATATTATATTATATTATATTATATTATATTATATTATATTATATTATATTATATTATATTATATTATATTATATTATATTATATTATATTATATTATAATACTTCGAAAAAAGTAGTAAGCTCCGAGACGATCAGTGTCTCGATATATCACGCTTTCAGTGCTCTTAGCAACAAAATGCGAAGTTCAGCCACTGAATTCTCACGTCTCAAAATCGTCGTTATCGGTAGTGCGAACAAGCGTACGGTAAATCGCCGCAGGCTCTCGACGTTTCCGCCGTTTTCTCAGTTAACAAATTCCTAGTTTCGGTTAAGTTCATTTAACATACCTAAGATATAATTCGTCGTCGGCGACTTTCATTAATTCTGGGTGTTTATACTCCGTTAAAGAGGTCCGCCACATCTTTTCCAAATCCCCGTGCCGTACACTTGTCCTTGCGCCTCTAGCATAAACGCGCATTCACGCTGGTTTCAAAAAAAAAAAAAAAAAAAGCTGTGGCAGTCCTATAAGCCCAAGTTCTCTGAACGCAGTCGCACGCAAATACAGCTAACACAACGGATGGAGCTGAGGCCGCAACTCACGTCCTTCTGTGCGTGCGATCTGCTGTTTACGGCGGGTCTGTCGTTAAACCTGGCCTCCGCTGTACCTAAACGCTGCGATAAACGCAAAACGGCTCCGCGTGTTACTGTAACAACCCGCTCTACCTGTTCAGGATAGATTCTGTCGGTAGAATCTTGTATACGTCCTACCAACTCTTTTTTTTTATCTTAATTTATCTTTCTTCCCCGCGCCGCAGAAGGTGCTGGACGAAGAATGCCGAGCTTTAGAGGAGACGTCTTATTTTCCTCTGCACATTTTTTTTTCGCTGTTAGGAAGTTCGCAAGGGGTATAATGGTGCGCGCACTCTTTTGACAAGCTGTGGCGGCTCCTGTTTCAAAGAGCTTTGTTTACTTACATTGCACAGGCTTGTCATTGCTATTGGATGTCTAGCTTTTGTAGCTCGTGTTTTCTTATGGCGGGAAACGAACCGCGGAGCGTGTCTTTTTATATTTGGAGAAACCCACTTTGTATTGTTCAAACCACCAGAGCTATCAAGCATGTCTCGTAGTAGAAGAGGAGCTCTTACGCGCATCACGCATGGTAATAAGGCCGTCGGCTTAAAACCTGTCTTCTTTTTTCAGGCTTTGAGCGCTTCTTGTAACTCCCAAAGTTCTCGAGAATCCTGAAATTGATGCGATAACTGGTGGGAGAATCATAGCTGCGTGCGCTCAGGAAGACGTTCGGTACCAGTCTTCGCTTCTTTAATGATGCGAAGTTCAAAGCGTTCAAGCCATTGGCATTGTTTCTCTACGTATTTCGTTCCCGCTTTCAATGTGCATTTGGAGAGCCCTGACGCGACAGAAGGAAAACTTCTAGGACCTCGAGTACATGCTAGCAGTCATACCTTTGAAGGAGAAACTGCTTAAATTATGATCTTCTCTCTTAAGTGATCGCAGCGGCTTCGGCATGATTTTGGATCTCTGGAGAATAAATGTTCGTACTGCTGTTTTTAACATATCATTATGCTCCTGCTCATTAAATATGCGTTTTTAAAGATGAGCTCCTTGAAATATCGATATGCGTCTTAGTCTCATGCATTCGATAACCAGCTCTTCCTTATCCGGCCTTACCGGAATTCCGCAAAAGCATGTTTTAAACGAATTTGAACGTAATCACTCGCGACTGTTTGACTGTTTCTTTACTCAGATTCAAATGTTAGAAGCACCAAACGCCACTTGCGCATGAACTTATCTAGTTTTTCCTGCGACTTTCCTCCTTATAACTCGTGAAAGTAAAATAAACACAGGAGGGAAATAGCCACAGCGGGTAGATGTAGTTGTGATGACTAAGAGAGGACGTCGCGCAAAGTAAGTGGATAGGCTAAAGAGGAGCAAAATTGACGACCGTCCCTACGTCTTCGTAATCATGCCCCACCGAGATCGCGCCGCGAAACCGCCCAAGTTGCAGCGCGGAGACATGCTCCTCTCACCGAAAATTTCCACTTTGCCTCCGCCGGAGATCTCTGCATCCTTCCACTGCACACCATGCATAGAGACTACTTTTAATGAAGGCTAGAAGGCTAACGCTGCTACAGGGCACTCTACTTTTTTTTGGATGTTGAAGTAGAACATCGACGTTATTACTAGAGCGCGTCAGTCGTTATATGCACATGAGAAAGTTTTCTGCGGGATTCCGAAACAGAATCCTGTCGGGTAACCAAATTATGAAGTCATATGTTTGCTCGCATTATTTATCCCCATTATCGACGTAGCTAGTTCAACACTACCACTCTCATTAGCTGACACCCCACTTTTCCGAAAACAGATTCACGCGAGGTTTCTAAACTGAAACGCGCGGCTCAGTTCTGCAGGAACGGCAGCATTGCGTGACGTCACGTATTTTGGCTGCTGCTGCGTGGTGTTAATTCTTCCGTGTTCTTGCTGATTTCAGTGACGTCTGGGGACCTCTCAAATCGTGATAACTGAGTGCTTCTGCTAGGCACGAATACGGTTCGCTATTATGAGCAGCTGTTTGCGACTAATTATTCCTCCCCTTACGAAATTTGCACGCTTCGAAAGCATCGTCATGAGCTCCCTGTAGTTTGGCTATTGATACGAGAAGACCAAAGTTTACGGTAGACAGGGGAACAGAATATTCTGTGCGGCTTGTGGATGAGTTGTTTTGTATCCTCTGGTTAAAAACTGTTTCGAAATTTTGAGAAGGCGCCATCTAGCAAGAAAAAAGGCAGCAAGATTAAAGAACGGAACTGGAAGGACAGATATGAGAAAGGGGTAGGGCCGATTTGCCTGCATCGATCAGAGAGGGGGACGACGATTTTTCCTGCGACTCCAGGTACTTACGAGCAGGTGATTGCGATTGATATCCACCTGAGGGAAGCTGCACGACCACAACTCTACTCATTTCGCGGATCTGGATAACCTAAAAAGAAATTGGCTACTTTGGCAGACCTTTCTTATTTCTAGTATTTCTCAAAGCACATTCGTACTCATTTACAAAATGTTGGGGAGATCGTAAAATTTCTATCTTGCCAAGTGTAAAGCTGCACCGATCCAAAAAGTTAGGCTTGCAGGCGAAGGTGTGGTTAGGTAAAATAAAAAAAAAAACCTATACGTTAGTTAAGGTTGCATGAACATCCACGTTCGCCCCCTTTTCTGCTGCTCAGAAGGCATCCGTGGGCACCGAAATATGAACTTCAGATCCATGCTATGGATTTTCGTTGGCGGTGCGCCGTCGGTAATACAACGTGACTTACAGAATTACAAGTCGAAACCGCAGTTTGGTAACCTTATGAGTCTACCTACATTTAAAATCGCAAGCCAGAATCGATGGAACCGAAAAAAAAAAAACGGTCTTCAAGCATGTTCACTAAGTACATCTATCATCATTCCGTTCGTACAGCTGGAGGCATTCTGACTGAGATTTACACCGTAAAAGGAGAAAACTAAGACATATATGACCGAACGACATGCGCTTAAAGAATATGTATCGGACTCGAAGCAAACTTCCGTACAGTGAGAGTTGGGAAAGGAATGGGATACGTGCCTGCAGATACCAGACGTTTTTCACAACCGACTTCGGCAAATTGAGACACAGTCCCAAGGTTTGCTGCTCAAAAGGGGAACGGGCTGAGCTTCGTACGTATTCGAGTCTGTGAAAAGAAAAGGAAAAGGGGAAAAGCCGCAGGCAAAATCAAGCACCGAGTGCATGTGGCCGGAGTGGATAAGAAGTGCGCCTCCGCGCATATACCCTGATACTTTATTGCTGCTTCTCGACGGGATCGTATAGCAACAGCACGTCCGCCTTTGCTGCTGGCCAAATGATCGAATATGAAGACGCCTGTCGAGCTCTCTATTTCTTTTTTTTTTGTTAGTTCGCTAAAATTTGTTTTCAAGTCCTGTCCTTACCTTTATTTCTTCCCCAGCGCTCCGATTTCTAGCGGCTTCTCTCTTGTAACACGCACAAGCACGCACACTTAGGTACAAAGAACTGTGTGATGAAATTCGAGAATTGAGGTGTATGTTTATTTATATTTGTTTTTTTTTCTTTTTTCTATGATTAACGCTAACTTTGACGAATCGACTTGGGTTTGGGACAGAGAGACGACGAACAGAACGAGAGCTAAACTTTCGACTGTTTTATTATTCAGACTGAATAGGCTTCAAAAGGAAAGGGGGAGGGGTTGTTACACACACGGTCTAGCTCGCTGGCGAAGCGAGTTCTGATTCTGATTTCAGAATTAAGTCTTTATTGAAGTTAGAATGCAGTTCAAAGACCGCATCTCGTGTCATTCTCAATACTTCATGAGGCGTCAAAGGTCGCGGAGGTACGAGCGCCCGCCTCTGCGGCAGTTCACAGTCAAGTTATTGTCATCAGCTTTTTTATTTTTTTTAAACGAATGTACTGCAACGAATAGCACCTTCATTGCGGCACGCGTGTTAATATCAGGTAGCAGTTTAAAAAATTCTCACTTAATGTGTGGCACAGTTCACTCTTGTTGTTGTGTTGTCCGTTACGTCCTTGTTGTGGTATAGTTGAGTGTCGAGCAGCTTATGCGCCCTAGGCACGTTAACGCAGGTTAAGAGAAGGCCACACAAGGCACGTGACCAAAGACAGGCTAGTCACGTCAACAGCCACTGATGGAAGGTGCACAGGCGCCAAGAAAGACTGTAAGCACTTTCTTTGTCGGAAAATTTCGCAAACGGACGAAATTTTTTTTTATTGCGAAGCAATACTACTTTAGCTACCACCTCAGCCCGTTCTAGCGCGAGGCGGTGGTAGGCACCACTTGACCTTTGGCATGACCTTTTGCATGACGTCATACCATCTGTGTAAAAACGGGGCCCCATCTCGCGCCGTCGCAGCGCGAGGCTGGTAGGCACCAACGGCGGCCTAACTCTCGCTCCTCTCACCAGGGGCGCCGCGCGCGGAGTGACGTCATACCATCTGTGTAAAAAAAAAAACGGGGCCCCATCTCGCGCCGTCGCAGCGCGAGGCTGGTAGGTACCAACGCCGGTTCGCTCCTCTCGTCAAGCCTGTCAGATGCCACCTCAAGAAAGCAAGACACTTCGGCAGAATGCAAAGAGGAAGCATCAGCGAGCTACGGAGACGGCAGAAGAACGAGAAGAACGACTTTCCAAGCGGCGTGCTCAATATGCAGACTGACGAAAACGGTCAACGTCTTCGGTAGAAACAACGTCAGAAGCAAGAGAATAAGTTACGAGTTTGGCCGACAGTGAGGAATGTGCATCTGTTTCCAGTACTACTAGTTCAGAACGCTGGAACGCAACCAAACGGCGGAACCTATCGTATGGCTTCGCAATTACCAGGCTTAACCAAGCTAAGCCACAGCCAGTTTTTTTATTCCGCGGCTGTCAGATATAGTGTTAGCTTGTTAAGTGGATTTAGTGCGCAGTGTTGCTCTCGGCCACATTCCGCGCCTTATTTTCCACGTGGAACAGCTTCCACCGCCGAGGTTTGCTGAAAAATAGCTTCTTGCCTGTGATATTCAGTGATGGTCGTTTCAGACATATTCCTTTTTACTGCACTCTACGTGAAAAGTGTCTGCTCAAGTACCAACAATTTCGTTTATTTGTTAGCAAGTCTTCTTTACGTACCTACATAGACTGGTACGCAAAGCAGTGGTTGCACATGGCGATTCAGGCCGTTTATAGGCCAAAATCAATTTTATTCTGAGCGCTGTGTTTGAATGGAATATTCCAACCGGTGATCTGGAGCTAGTTTTCTTGCTGTAGGAACTAAAAACCATGCTTCAATCGGCAATTTGGATTAAAATCCAGAGTTCTTATTAACGAGGCGTATTTAGTGTTCCTTCTTGGATTCAGAAGGCTGCTACGGATTGCCGATTGGAATACGCCATCAGTTTTTTGCCAGTGTTTCGCATTAAGCTTATCCGTTGTGGAAACGGGGTAGCCTGCGAGTACACGTCGTTTCATGTTTATTCTTATTTTCTTCGTCGTGTATTTAAGTGATAACAGCACGAGACTATAACTCGCGGCGCCAAGCCGCGCGTTGGCTTCGCGTGATGGGCTGATAGCTGCCGAACCGCTGTCGCTCATCGCGTCGCTCAGGTTCTGGGTTCTCAGAAAATTTAGCCCATTTCACGGAAGCAACCTTATCTTAGCAATCTTAGCATCTCAAGATGTAGTTTGGCGCCGCTGCGATGTGTCCCTTAGAAATGCAATTTATTACCGGAGGGGGATCCCCATCATCGCTTTTGCCGTATTATATTCTGTTTAGCCTTTAAAATAGGGCACTAGCGTAGCCATTCTTCCGTGGCAGACTGAACGTTGAGGCGGCTGCAGCGGAGCAACAATAGAAGCGCGTCGCTCTATTACGAAATCTCTTTGTATCGTGCGGGTGTACCAGAGGCTGCGGTACAGGCGACTGCCATTGCCATTCCCTCATGCGGTTAGCGCTTCACGCGTTCCCTCCTAAACAACTCACTAACAAGGAAACGAGTGAGCGACTGTGCCAATAAACGTCGTCTTCTGCGCGCAGAATTCGAAACCTCTGCTCTTTGGGTGACTGCGAGCAAGTGCAGAACGTTTTTATACTTGGGCCAGGTGCGCATAGCGGTCCAGCGAGTTACATAACGGTGAACTGGGTGTGTTTTTGGAGAGGTCTACAAACCTCACTATCAGGCACTCGGAGATGTCGAAACACCTGCTCCTTGGAGCATTGCGAGCAGGTTCAGAAAGCTAGCGCTGCAGTAATTTCCACTGTTCTTGCGCCAAGTGCACGCAACAGTCCAGCGAACAATACGGCGAAGCCCATTTGAGCCCTCGTTGGAAAGGCCCATAGTCACTACAAAAGCTCATTTTTCGCTAAACGAGAGTTTCGCGCGCTTTGTATACTTAAAAACGCGCGCGCGGGCGTGCGACAAACGGAAAAGCGGCGCGCATTTCGTGATTTACGATCGCGCTCGTAATTGGCCCGCAGCGCGCACGAGGTAATCACCCCGGCGGCACCGTCGACACATCATCGCTCTCGCGTCTTCTTCCACGGGTGCCGGGCAGCGGTCACACAGAGCCCTCCCGGCGAGCGAGCGCGGCACTCTTCATCTTCCTGCTCGTCCAGCGCGCGCTCGGTTCTTTTCGTTGTCGGCGCTCCGATCAATAATCAACTTGGTTGGGAATATTAACGCGGGTGACCCGGCCGGCGAGTGGCTTGAGGGTGGGTGGGCGGCGCTCCGCGGTTCCGCGAGCTGTCGAGCAAAACGAAATTGAAAAGGAAAAGAGAGGAACAGGTGAAAGGGTCGAACGAGCATTATTATGGTCACACCACCGTGTGTACCTTTCGAGGTGCACCCGCTCTGGAGTTAGGGGCACCGTGAAACACAGCTTTGTTTGAGGGACGAAAGGGGAATGGAGGAACCCGAGAAGGAGGAGGGACAGCGTGACGCACACGTGTTGCATGAATATGTTCGAGATACAGAGCGACTTTCGGTGGCTTGCGTTTAAAGGGAAGGGAGTGGGGGAGAGGCGCCGGACGCACACGGGCGGCGGGCACGACGGTAGCGAGCTTTCCGACGAGGCCGTGTGAGAAGTGCGGTGGTGCTGCCGGGTGAGGAGGGGGGGGGGGGGGGGGGGGAATCCGTTGCCTGCTCGCTGGTCGCCGTTTAATGAGTGCGTAATGAACGCTGCTAATGATCGAGTCCCGCGCGTATTTGCAGCGACGTTTGTGTTAGCGGTCCGGGAAAGGTCCAGCCCCCGTTCATCCTCCCTCGTGCACTGTGCGATGGTGGCATACATTTATGCATGCGCGCAGAGCACGCGAACGGAAGGGCATCGTGCCCACCGAGCCGAGCGTGCGCTCGCCCGCCCCGAGGCCGTGTGTGTCGCTTTGCGGCAGCTTTACCTGGCGGTCTTTTTTGGAGGGGTTTTATATATAACATGCGCTCGTTTGCGGCTTGCCGTACGTGACCTACCTTTCGCTCTTTATTATTTTTTTTCGTGTGTGAAGTCTTGGATCTCCTGTACGGTATAGCAGTGTTTTATAGAAATAATTTTCCTATGTATGTCCTAATTTTAAGGTCGAAATGACTTATAAAGACGAGGGTCGTAAGTTTTCAGCCCTATTTTCTTTTCTTCCTAGTCCGTCCTCACTACACTGCCATTGGGTGATTTGATTATTTTGCACTCGATATAAGCGAGTGTATTCGACTGTACGGCGTATAAAGTACAGTCTATAAAGTGCACGACTGTGTCCGCTGACATCTTTGTATATTTGATCAAACGAACGAATTTTCATCTTCATTTGTAAAGAGCTGATCTGGTTCGGACAATGCAGAAGGGGTTAAAGAAAAAAAATTGTCCACGGCCGTCTTGTTAGGAACGCAATGTAAACACAGTCTCGTATGCACGGGTGAATCTTGAAAGGGTGCCGGACTTTCCAACGAGGGTCTTAAGCCCCAGCATAACATGCACTTCGTGAGAGGACCGACATCGAATGTATTGAAAGAGCCCCAAAACAGTTTGCTGTCTTAGGGCTAACAATATGGGACAATTTAATGGAGGCTTGTTTGCGGACGTTGACGTTGGTAAAACCCGCCACTCTGTGAACGGCTATCGTTGTTTTTCTTTCTCTTCCTAGAGTTAGTATCTCTAGCGTAGAACACCATGGCTTCACTCTCAGCGTTACCGGTTCTTGTCCGGACACTTGTATTGGTAACGGAGCCCCGTCTACCACAGTTTTATTCGAAACGTCGGCAAGCTGCGGAGTCGCCATCTTGCTCGCTTTTCAAGTTCCACTACTTAAACGGAGTTGTAGTACATACAATAACATAAGCTTTAATAAGTTCTGTAGCATATTTGCAGTGCAAAGCTGCCCAATATTTTGATTCATACCTGCCCCAGTCACAAAGCAAACTTACACGAGCTCGCCTGCGTACCCCCTCTTCATTCGATGTACTTTCACCTCGCCAGGCTGATCTCGCGCGTGACGTTGTCCTTCAAAAGCGTTAAAGTACTACGGTGGCAATAACCGACAGCAGAATACGCACCAGTAAAGTTCATACTCATGAATCAATGCTAGACGTCCTGCGTTCTTTCTAGTCCTTTCATGTCGGCTTGTCCGCTGCTGTCATATTAACTGGCGTACACTACATTCTCGTACCACCCAGCTTTTTTTTTTATTTTTTCGTGTTTTTCTCGAAGGCATAATAGGCCCGGTGATAAGTCTGCAGGCTTTGGACAATGGTGCAGTACTGCTCGCCGTCATCTGCTTTTGTTGAGCCACACGCGCCTCGGTTCGCACGACTGCGGAATGTTGTAATTCTGGTTTTTCATCTCTCTGGGTGGTTTCCCCGGCAGAGGCGGATAGGATTAACTGCCAGCTCTATATTACTAGTATAGCAGCGTGAGAGAGCGGGAGACCCAAGCAAGGCCATCATTCTTCTTGGTGTTGTGCGCACTGCAGTTATGAACTTTGTGCCCGGGGATCATTCACTGCCTCGCACAATGCAGCAGAGCTTATGAGCTGCAGTCTGCATAGTTTGAGAGAAGTAGAAGCTTCGTCTCAAAGAACTTCGTGTTTAGTCTGGAATCTGACGTACAGTCTTTGCCAAAAGTAACCGGGCACAGGTGGTTCGTTAATTAGCCGCGTAGCGAAGCACTCATGGCAGCCCTTACGCTTTGATTCTGTGTAAAGAAAGGTGAGACCATGTCCTTACACTATGGCACCGTTCGGTCTTTAGGGCTGCAGTAAATGCTCCGTTATACGGTTGAGAAGCAAGAACCTGCTGTTCGGTTACTTTTGGCAAAGGGGATACATGGTTAAATGAATGACGACGGTAGTTTGATGTTTAACCGTGCAAGTGCAGCTTGACCGAAGCGCGCTGTGGCAAGCATGTTTGGTGGGCACAGAGTACGGTTTGAAGACCTCCATTTTCTAAGAATTTTGCTCTAGAAAAACCAAGCACCAGGCCAGGGAAAAGTTTGTACCTATTAGAAATTCACTAGGTACCTGGTGACACTGGGGATCGAACCCCACACATCCTGCATGCAAGGCTGGTGCTCAAACCCTGGGCGCCACTGCAGTGTTTCAAAATGTTTTTGTTTTATTATTGGCAACGATGGCTAACATATTTGTCAACCGCCCGAAAAGACACGTAAGCGTAAATTAACTGATTAAAAGTGCTTAACACATGAAGTGTTCTAAAAGCGACCAGGCTTCGTATCGACAGTGGTAACTAACATGGCTTGAAAGTCTGTAATGGTTTTCAGTGGTCTATTAGTGACTCGGAATACTAAGTCACTGAAAAGTCACATTGGTGGGAGATCATCTTATCCTTTTTTTCTCGCTATATTCAAGTTGAAATGAAGCAGCTGTAGCTTCCAAGTGCCGCCAGTAACGTATATTACGTAGTGATTTTTTTTTAAAGAATTGGCTGATTTCCACAAAAATTGTGACGGGACGCACACAATTTCTGTATCCAAACCTAGAAACAAAGCATGAATGGACTTTAAAGAGAGGCGTCACGCCGAAGCATGCATTTGTTGCAAAGATTACCTTTGCCCAGACGAATACAAAATATAGGCAAGGAGAACAGAAACAATAAAGTTCAAAACAAATTCTGAGGATTAACGTCCTGAAGCAACACATAAAAACTATTATAGGTGCTTCGTATAGGGCTCGGTTCGGGATTAATTTAGACTACCTGTGGTTCTCTAACGTGCGATGAAATCGCACAGCACACAGGCGCCTTTTTAGTTTTGACCGATACCGGGATCGAACGTTGTTGCAGGATATTGGCATTTGCGATAATATCAGCCGGCTAGTGTATCAGCTATGGTGATTCCAAAAGTGAAGTCGCCAGCAATAGAATGCAGGCATGAAATGCCATCTTAGCGGCTAAAAGTAACTTATTAAATCGATAGCATTAAAGGTCTCGTTACCCAGAAAATCCGGTGTCGGCGTTTCAGGCGAAAAATCACGGGCATGACTATGGAAGGCGGTGGCCAGAGAGAAACCTAAGAGGCAGATGGTTGACCTGTGTCACGTGACCTTGCAGCGTCATCACAACCTGCCCACCGGATAGTGACCAAACTAATGATTGGTCTCTCGGGAAGGGCGACCTTGACCGCACAATGACCACTGCTAGAGCATCTGCCATCGCGGGGGAGTGGCGCATCGCTTAACCGCTGTACCACGGCGCCAGGAGGGGTTTAAGGATTCCCAGAGATTTTTGAATGTAAAGTACAGAATTACATTCGGCATGTATGGGAAATAACTCATTGCGCCATCACGTAATTCCTGCGAAGCCCGGTGTGTGACGTGCAATGCAGACCATATGAATGCAGCAGTTCTCTTCTCATATCGATATATAACGTTATTTTCTCAGTTTTCCTAAAACCACATTTCCCACCGCCTTAATGAAATCAAGATTAAAGTGTAAGCTCAGACGGATGAACAGCGCCTATTTAAAGATCGACCACTTACTGCGAAAGCTAGCCGTATTGGAAAAGCCACCAAAACTTTCGACGTCCGCACTTCTATATCAGCAGATGGTGCAGTGACTCTGAATTGGGCTAGTAATTTTTTACACCCGACCGAGTTTGAGTTCTTTGGTGTATGGCTCTTAGATGTTAATTAGCTTAGTTCTTTAATTGAGTTATACAGTATACTTATTTTTCGCTAAATTAATCTACTAATTTGCTACAATTCTGCAGTGTAGAAATCAGGGACGACAAAAGGTGAAAATTTGTAACTGTTTCGCCTCGCCATTACAGGTTAAAAGTCAGTTATCCGTCACAATATCAAAAAATGGTTTATGGAGGTTTAACGTCCTAAAGCGACTGAGGCTGTGAGGGACGCCGTAGTGAGGGTTCCGGAAATTTCAATCATCTGGGGTTCTTTAACGTGCACTGGCATCGCACAGTACACGGGCCTCTAGAATTTCGCCTCCATCGAAATGCGACCGCTGTGGCCGGAATCGAACCCGCGTCTTTGGGGTCAGCCGCCGAGCGCCATAACCACTGAGCCACCAAGGCTGCGTAATAATATAGAAAAAGCATGCTAGACATCGCTTGTTTTGTTACAAAAATGACGTTCACTCACAGTACATAGTTATTTTTATTTTTAAATATGCGAGACCTAATAACGTCCCGGTTCGCAAGCGTTTCCACGGAGATGTTCGTACAAGAGCCCAGGTCGCATCGATCAAAGACCAACTACCTCACTCGACGCTACGGCGAAAAAAAATCGCGCTGCGGAACGAGCATCAATCAAGCACCCGCGGCGGAAGCAGGTCGCACAGTGTTGCCGTTTTCCGGTTCTTCCCAACGCCGCAGGAGAGAGGGATTCAAAGGAACGTGGTGGGGGATAGTGGGTGAGGGGGGATAAAGGGGGTGGGGTGGGGGGGATGGCGAAGAAAAAGAGGCGAGGCAAGGAAAAGACAGGCTCGCGCTCCGCACCTACGCCGCTACTATTGTGTGTTCGTCGTCTGCACCCGAGACGTTAAGAGAAAACAAGACCGATGTGCGCTGTGCAAGATGGAGCACATGGGCAGCAGACGACGCGTGAAAAGCTCGCGGGCTTATCTTTTGGGCTGTTACAGCAGCTGAGTTTCTATATAACGGGCGCAGTGAAGACGCCCAAGAGAACCGCTCTTAAGGGCTCCTGAAGGAGCCGGAGTGAGCCGAGTTAATCTCCTGTTCTGTACGCCTGACTGTGTAGAAGTGCGCATCTTACGCGGGGACCTAACGAGGCTTTGCATCCGACTACTCGAGTTTAATTCTTCGCAACTGTGGGGGCAGTGCTCTGCGCGGAATACTTATCTGCTGGTTGTTTGAGGATAAGATCTCAGCAGCCGGTCGTTTTATGAAAGTCTCTCTCTTTACTGACGTGAGAAGGGCGGCGTTGTGCGTTTTCCCGACGCATCTTCTAGAGATAGCATTTGAACGTCGTTATAAAGAAGCTGAAGAGGTCGGGCGATTATTTCGTTATAGCCACAGCTTCGTTATGCCCAAGTTGATAGAGCTTTCAAGAGGAGCCGACATTTCTTCGTTATATCCATTATTTAGTTATAGAGAGGATTGACTTTATAGGATTTTTATTTCGAATGCACTGACATTCGACGTGAAGGAAGATCACGTCGAGCAGAGTAATATTCCTGAAATTCGTGCCGAAAGCTGGGTGTAATTTCAAAATTAGCGGTCACAAACCTTTTCAAATGCAGTTAGGTTTGAAAGGAACCCTCGCGCATGGTTCAGTTTGATAAAGCGCGGAGTGCTGTGAATATTCTCCGATGTGCTTGCGGCGTTGAAAAGTCTTATACGCCGCCCGCATAAAGCGAGTAGAAAAACTGGTACTGCCATATTTTCCTCAAGCTTTTTGTGATGCCATGTCAGTCTTCTTAAGTCATTTTATTATGCAGAGGCAATGGCAGAATAGTTATGCCGGTCTCGTGATCCACACTTTCTACAGTGAGTAAATAAGTAACTTGAGGCGCCGATCTCGAAATCACTTCCAGTTGTTTCTTAGCTAATTCCACCTTTTGTTCGAATTTGTCTTGAATCTCTGGAGCTTACGACCGGAACTTGCTGTCGGGTGCTGCAATCTGATATCGCCTTGAATTAGAGAATACCTTAAATGCTGATGTTTTCAACCTTTAAGGTAGAAAAGCGGCTTGTTTTTTATTGCTTTTGATGCCATGTTTCACTAGAATTTTTTTTTCTTACAGTAACATTGCATCTGATCGTATTGGAGACCACACAATATTAATGGTGAAATCCACAGCACGTTTGTTAAAATGTTTTAAGCTTGGCGCTCGATAAAACTATCTTTTTCATTTGGGCCGACTGCTCTTTCTCCTGTTATGTAATCAAGCTCCAACGCGAGGAGTTAAAAAAGGCGTTGCAATGAAAGGACGACTCTTGCCTTCCACTCGAATGAGGTCTCCACGCATAAACGATTTACACCCAATACAAAACACATAACTCACGAAAAGTACACCCCTCAACTTCCCTCAACCCCCTCGCCCCTTACAAGATACAAACAAATATAAATTTAAGAAAAGGCGCTAAGCTACAAATAAATTTTTTCATACATGCAATGACCACCATCTTTACCATTCGCGACGTTAACGCGCGTACAACTTAGCGCAGCCGTAGCTATACATGTACATACCTATTATGGTCCCTGAGTGAATGAAATAATCGCTGCAGTCTTTCGAGCAGCGCCGAACAAGTTGAAAGCGGGGAAGCCGGGGTCGACCGCATTCGCGATGACGTGTAATTGAGTGGGACCGCAACTGACGCCGTATATAACGTTCTCGCCTCAAGGGTTGTGCGGCGCATTAATGTTGCATCGAGAAGCAAAGCGAAAGGAAATGGAGGAGAGAGAGAGAGAGAGAGAGAGAGAGAAGGAGGAGAGAAAGACGTTGACCAGAAACAAAACGGGCCACTGCTGAGTGAGCGAGGGTGTATAACGAGGGGAGAGAGGAGGAGGACAAAGTGGTCGAATAGAGCCGACGAGCTCGGATTGAATCGCCACTGCGAAGTGTCTGCAAAGAATAGGAAGAAAAACAGCCCAGATTAATGGGGGCGAAGGAGAGCGGTCGCTCTAATCGTTCCTCCAGCCTCCGAGCCGCGCGTTCTCTTTATTTTTTTCTTGTTCAGCTTTATTTTTTTTTCTAGTGCGCACTACGGTCGGAGGGTACAGGGGTGGCCTGTCGTTTGTCAGCCGGCGTGATGTGTTGCTGCGGACAGAACTGGGTCCAACTGGGTTCCTTTTCGGGCATTTCGTCGCTGCAGCGCTGCTGTGCTCTGTGCTGCGCGTTCCTTTCTGTCTGCAGTAGCTTGCACCATGTTACTTTTGCTAGCGTTTTCGTTTTAGATATTTTTGGCGGTGGTTAAGACTGTCGTTATGTTCTTGGCGGGTTATTAATGTGATAGCCGTTCTAGCAGCTGTCAGCGATTTCGGATGTCCTATACTTCACGTCTGCAGGGATTTAGCTGGAGTGGAACGGAAGCTACATACAAGTTGCAACGTTTGAATTGGCAGATCTTTCTTTTTAGACGAGGTCAACGCGCTCTCAGTAAAGAGATGTAACACTCAGTCTAAAGCAAGCCAGCTCGCCTAGCGGGGTCGCTCTAATCACGCGGCCCTTTTGCGCCGACGGAGGCTCCTCCGATGCCATTTCCTCGAGAAGATCGCCCAGCAGTGTCTTGTTCTCACGGCCCGTTTTCGGTTTCAGCACAGATTGGATTACGGGCGTGCTGTCGCGACATTTCGCCTGAGGCTCTGCATAGTCACGTTTCTTCGCGACTAATTTGCCGCCGATATGGGGAAAACCGAAAGACGCATGTAGAAGGGCTTCATTTTTAAATTTTTTTTGCTCCATTAGTACTGGTCGCTACTGTTTGTGACATCAGGGCTTAGAACTAGCGGGAAATGGACGTTGTTGACTGTGCGGTAGACGCAGATCAATGACGAAAAAAAAATACTGACTTAGGGGCGGGGGATTATTTTTGATGAGTCTTTTCAGTTGATGAGTCCAGCTATGTCATCGACTTACATTGCTTGCTGCAATAGCTGCCTGAAGTCGTGACCTAACTGGGTGTAGTTACCAAAGGTGGCAAAGAAGCATTGCTAAAAGGATGAAGAAGCCCAGCAACAGGGGTGAAGCAGTTCAACTATTCTTAAGCAATTACACTTTATTTCTATTCTGTTGTTCGGCTCGCTCTACAAAGAAGCCACGCCCCGTGATTGCTACGGTCCGTCATTCGGCACGCCAGACGACCAGGACAGAATAAAATCGAAAAAGAAAGATTTGTTATAATGTGACAACCCAAGTCTGTCTAGGATAGTCTGTCACAGTTTTATCATTTGGCTACCCTCGAATCACGGAGCAGGCTGGATCCATTGCTGTGCTGTCGATGTCTGGAGTGCGTGCCTCCGCTAATGATCGAGACTGCTGACAATTTCATTGTGTCATTCAATAGATGTAGCTTTGTGCACGGCTAAAATGGTGTCTCTACACGCAAACAGGCACGCTATATGGCATTGTAAAATAGGGACACTGAAAAGCAGCCAGCGAGATTTCTAACCGCTGCTGGGGGATAAATTCTCGCTAATTAGAAGAGCACGTTCTCCTCTGCAGACGCACACATTTTGCCACACAGTTACGTTATTACCCTGTCATCCTCTCACGTTATTATCACTGTTATAATAACGTGGTTATTCTGCTTGCAGCGTTGGGTGGTTTTATTTCCCAAAATGAAGACAACATGAGAGCCAAGCCTTGGAGAGCACATAGAGGAACTGAAAAATTAATAGGTTGATGGAAAGAAAGTAAAGGTGCACTACTGCGTTTCAAATTTATATTCTTTCTTTCCTCTTTGTTTAGTACGAATTTCTGTGCCACTGGCATGCGCGGAGCGAAATTGTGCTCAACCTGAATAATCGATTACAACTTCCGCGCTGTGCGCAATAACAAAGATTTAATAGGCCAAGCGTACGGACGTCTCGGCCTTCCGGGACGACCGCAGTGGTACCGCCGGGGGCGAGTTATTCTTCAGACAGCGGCCCTTTCCGGAAAGACCTCCTTAGGCGCAGAGGCCCCATTGCGCGGCGGTGCTGCGGGCGCACCATCTCCAAATGACCCGCGCTGCTCGTACAGACGGAGCAATTCCTTTTGTACTGCGCCTCTTTCTTCCTCTGACTATCGCCGAGAGCGCCTGTCGTCCTGCCCGTCGCTGGAAGCAGCAGCAGTAAGAGCAGTAATAGCAGCAACAGCAGCACCACTGCCTTATTTCTTCCCTTTTGTGGCCGCTGGCTCGCAGCCCTCGGCGTCAGAGGTTTCGGACGCGCAGCGCCACCTTTTGCCTTGCTTTCCCTGGCAGTTGTGGAAATTGCGTGCACCGCTTGTGGCTCGTGGTGGTTCTGGAGACTGCACGCTGCTTTATAGGCGCAGTCTGAACCGTCACTTAAAGGGGCTGTAAACGCCCATATGAACTCAGCCTACATGGGTAGATTCTTTCAAGAACGTTAAATATGCAGATTTATCTCCCTCTCTCTCTTTAACACACACACACACACACACACACACACACACACACGCGCGCGCGCGCACGCACGCAAACGCGCACACACACACACACACGCACGCACGCACACACACACACACACACAGACACACACACACACACACACACACACACACACACACACACACACACACACACACACACACACACACACGCACGCACGCACGCACACACACACACGCACGCACACGCGCACTGATCTCTTAAAGGCCCCCTGCCCACCCGCGGCCAGCAGACACTCTCTACCTCACTTTGAGCGAGCCTCCTCTCCTTCCATTCCCTCCTCGAAATTTTTCTCTCCCGCTCCTCGTCGAGTAGGCTCGGCAAGGCAAAATCACCCCTTCCTTCTCCGGTGTAAGCCGGAGGCGTGGTGTCTGTGGAGTGCGTCACAGGGCGACGTCATGGCCCCGCCTTCAATAGAATTCTTTTCTTGGTTTTTGCATTTTCTCCGCACACTGAACGATCGAGAGGCGCGATCGGCTCGACCACCTAGACTTGTTAGCGAGCGCATCCTTTCATACATCTGTTTGTCATTCCCAGTTAACGAGCCACCTTTTCATTTTCTTTTAGGCCTCCCCACCGTTTCACGAGCGGAGGGGCGGAAGTCGGTTGTGTTCGAAACACACGGCGAAGCGCGGACCCGGCAACCGCCCGTTTGCTTTTCTCCATGCGTGTTTGTGTTCTGTGTGTTTGTGTCTTTTCTCCGCTCCAAAGCATATGTCATTCATTGGAGTCAAGGCGTACGCAAGATGCACGAAAGATAAGCGGTATGTGTGCGGAGCGGTAAAGTGGGCGAGCGAGGGAAAGGCTCTGCTGCACTACTAATTAAAACCTTGTTTTGGGGGGCTCGCATAGAAGAAAAGAAACTGAGAAGGGAGCGCGCACGCAGAGCGTCTCGTGGCGGGATCACGGCGGGGGGGAGGGGGCGAGCCAACTCCCTCAGTTTTACTGTTTTTTTACTTTTTATGGCTAGGGTTCAAGGCTGTCGCCGCACGCTCCCTCCGCAGTTTTTTTTTTTTGTTCCTTCATGCGGGTTTGTAGGCATGAGCCAGAACAGAAGGCGCTGCGGAAAGCGTTGTGCAGACGACGCGACGCCAAGGCTACGCCCAACCTTCTCCCGTCAGTCAGAACGATGCACCAATGGAGTGCCTTTAGCGAAAGTAGCCCCCCTTGACGTCAGCGGGGTGCAGAGTAGTGGGCCGGGCCCGTTTTTGAAGGAAGGAAAGAACGAACGGGCTTTGATTTGAATTTTCGCAGCTTTTCGGGGCGCGCATGGCTCTAGTATTTTGCAGAGGTTATCTTCGATGCCTCATCTATGCAGTGGGCTTGTTTTTCAAAAATGTCCGGACCCTGGTCAGTGGCCCTTTAAGAGAGGAATAAACTGCCCACTCCCCTAGAGCTTTCTTGCACTTCAAGTGACGTGACGAAGATTTTGGAACTTCTACGTGCTGATTGTTTGAGCCCCGTAAGTTTCTTTGTCATTATCAGCCTGACTACGCCCACTGCAGGACAAATCGAACAGTGAGATAGCCCAAAATACTTTTGCAGCACAGAGACTTTTCTTTGCAGTGGCGTGCGAATAATAAGACACAAAGCATTGAACGCACGAGAGCGATAAAGCAAACAAACACACACAGTTGTGTCGTAACGCGTGGTCGACGCAGTCAGTACGTGTGGACGCCAGACGTAATGTGTGACGTCATCCTTAATGCCATAAATACGGCCACCATGTGTTGCCAGTTTAATACGAAGTTTGGTTCATTTATTAAAGCCTTAGTTGGCTAAAAAAAAAGAGGTATTTGCTGTCCGAGAAAGTGGTAACAGGCTCATGATCACCACACCAATTACAAAAGCACTGAAGCACAGCAATGATTTATTAGACTGTTCAGTCGGCACATGAGGCGACAAATTTACGTCAACAAAGCAACGGCGTCTGCTGCTGCAAGAATTTGGCAGAAAAGATG
Source organism: Amblyomma mixtum (assembly GCF_055824585.1). Classification (NCBI taxonomy): domain Eukaryota; kingdom Metazoa; phylum Arthropoda; class Arachnida; order Ixodida; family Ixodidae; genus Amblyomma; species Amblyomma mixtum. The sequence continues at coordinate 63,522,983 of NC_143016.1, forward strand.
GCGCGCTACCCGTATTGAAACAATCCACGAATGCGGCCTGTGTTCTATCTTGCTCTTGTGACAATTTTAACTGGCGTCACAGTTAGCTTGCTTTTACGATGCTTTAATTGGTTATGAGTCAATTATCGTACCACCGCAATGATCGTGACTTTCTCGTCTGATTACTTTGCCTTCCTACCAGTGCCGCTTATTGAAGGCGGGACACAAAGTGTGAGGTCGACCCCTCTGATAATCTAGAAGGTGTGTGCACAAAACCGGAAACGAAATTTAGTAGAAAAAAGCCAGTATCTGAGGGTTCACTCACTGTATAACTACATTTCCCGTCCAATTGGCTCGTGAAATTTTGCATTGTTTAGGAACTAATCTCAAAGCGGTAACGGTGATTGTGCTTGAGATATCTTAAAAAGCTATCACTGGGCCAGACAATAAGGGATTATTTGACGCACCCATCACTATCCGGTGTTCGGGCCTATAGTCAGCCATTTTTCACAACTCACTCGAATTGCTCTTCACGTGATGAATGACTAAAAGAATCACTCAACAAAGCATGGTTTGGAGGAAGGAGTGGTTCTCGCCAGTCAGTTCATGAATTGGCTGAGGTGAAGATCACGCTGTCGCAAGAAAGTCAGCAGATTTGGAGGGTAGCTTCAAAAGTATATCTGAACCAAGAAAGAAAACAAAAACAGTATGTCCCGGGCCGTGCCACGAGGTATAACGAGCTAACCCTAAACAGACTCTGAGGTCAAATTGAAGTTGGCCTCTATCGTGAGATTACGGAGCTTTTATAAGCTAGAAAGGGTGAAGAAATGAAGTACAGGTGTCAGGACACATTTTTTCTTTTGCGCGCGGGGTCCCGAGTAGAACGTTCTTGCGGACCAGTTGGTTTATTTTCAGTTAAAAGTAGGACTGCGCGAATAAGACAGGACAGAAGACAGAAACGAAAACGACACAACGGGCGCATAACACCCCCCCCCCCCTCTTTCTTTCCCTCTCCCTGTCCTTTTACTCACGCTAGCCGTAGCTCAGGTGCTTCAGATTTCGATGGCATACGCCGCGGCTAGCAACATCTTTTTCTTCCATTTTGATTTGTATTAATAAATAGCCGCTAAAAACAACACCACCACGGGCGCACGACACCGCCTACGCTGAGCTATGCCTCCATTCACTCCCAAACGGTAATCGCGGATTCGTTTCCAGTGGTAAAGTCATCCGTTTGAACTGAGCATAAGATTGGGAGAATATAAATCCATTTTTTTTTTTCAGCGATACATGCGTAATTTGCTTGTTCAATGTCCCTTCAATATTAGAGCGAACATCAGCAGAGATGTGTACGCTTACAGGGGCGTTACCCTTTTCAGGTATGCTGTACGGGGCTCTAGAAGCTATCACTTTACACTCGGGTATGATACTCCCCTTCTCCTCCGGTTTCCTGAGCACACGTGCGGCTGTCATCGCCCTGTGGCTCCGGGCTGCACGAAACTTCCGTCCGAGACGCTACGCGCTGCGCGGCAAGCGGGACACCGAAGGGGCGGCCGCCGCCGGCGGGGGAGGGGGGTGAGCGACGTTTGTCGGAGCAACGCGAGTGCGTTGCTCCGCCGCTGCAGTCTCTCGCGTTGCTCCGCCCGCGTGTCCGTGCGAGGTCTGTCAGCTGTCGCCCGGGACGGGATGAAAAATCGCCTCGCTTCTTTATGCCATGGCTTTCGAAATCCTCCTCGTTCGCCCTCGCGCATCCTCCCTCCCTCTCCTTGTGCTCTTGGTTTCGCTTCTTGACTTTTCCTCGTCGCAGTCTCTCCTGCTGCTGCTGCAGAGCCTCGGTTCCACGAATGCTCCTTCGTCCTTTGTGCTCTGAATGGCATTTATTTTATCGCATTGCTTTCTTGCCCTCTATTTTCTTCGTTCTCGCGCACGTTTTTATCTTTACTTTTGCGCTCATTTTTGATTCCCTCTGAATCGCTAGATTATGCAACTTCTAAATCATTCCTCCGCCCGCGATGTTATTTCGACGGCGCTGTACTGCAGCTTGTTTTTTTTTTTGTTGAAAAAGTAAGCAGTACGAAACCACCCGGCCTTGTTACATCTCATATAGGCATTACATTATTCGCCCCTGTTCGTATCGCCGTGTCCATATAATGTTTTGTTTTCATATTTTTGTTATTAAGGGTTTAGACACTACCGTTGCTGCTGATGTTCCCCGCTTTCTTCACTGCCCTCTGCGGTTCGCGTTCAAAGTGTTTAATGGGCTGCTTCGGCGCCCCCATGCCTTTCGTATTTATGGGCTGTACTGTACATCCTTTGCGCAATGTATGTTTCCATGTTCTTTGTGGGAATTGAAACGGTAACTCTTCCATACGTCGTTATATTTGAAACCTGTTTTCAGTGTGGTCTGTTTTCCTGCTGTTCAGTTTTCGTTGTGTTCTTTATTCGTGCGCCACGTTAATAATAAAGTTTTCCCCTTCTTTCATTTCTGAGCTCTATATGCACTTTTTCTGGGGTGTCAGTATAATATGAAAGCTTGCTTTTAACTTGGAGCAGCTCGATGGAGCTTGTTGGGCGTCTTGAAGAACGAAGTGAAAGGAACGGTTTTAATAGTTGCTCTGCACTTTTGGGAAAGCGCAGAGCACACTTTCAGCCGTTGAATCGCTTTAGTAAAGCTGGCACTCACTCACTAACATTCACCAACTCACTCACTCACTCACTCACTCACTCACTCACTCACTCACTCACTCACTCACTCACTCACTCACTCACTCACTCACTCACTCACTCACTCACTCACTCACTCACTCACTCACTCACTCACTCACTCACTCACTCACTCACTCACTCACTCACTCACTCACTCACTCACTCACTCACTCACTCACTCACTCACTCACTCACTCACTCACTAGTATCTCTGTCCGGCTTTATTTATGTCCAGACGCTTATGTCACACATGGAAATTCTGAAATTAAGATATTCACGATGTTTCGTAAGCGACGAAAGGACTTCCAGTCTTTAAAGGGCCCGTGACCACCCTCGGCTCGCAAACACTCTCTACTGCTCTTGGAGCGAGCCTCCTCTCCTTCCGTTCCCTCCTCGAAATTTTTCTCTCCCGCTCCTCGTCGAGTAGCTCGGCAAGGCAAAATCACCCGTTCCTTCTCCGTTGTAAGCCGGAGGCGTGGTGTCTGTGGAGTGCGTCACATGTTACGTCATGGCCCCGCCCTCAATAGAATTCTTTTCTTGGTTTTTGCATTTTCTCCGCACACTGAACGATCGAGAGGCGCGATCGGCTCGACCACCTAGACTTGTTAGCGAGCGCATCCTTTCATACATCTGTTTGTCATTCCCAGTTAACGAGCCACCTTTTTATTTTTTTAGGCCTCCCCACCGTTTCACGAGCGGAGGGGCGGAAGTCGGTTGTGTTCGAAACACACGGCGAAGCGCGGACCCGGCAACCGCCCGTTTGCTTTTCTCCATGCGTGTTTGTGTTCTGTGTGTTTGTGTCTTTTATCCGCTCCAAAGCCTATGTCATTCATAGGCTTTGGACTATGAATGACCAACTCACTCAGTTTTACTATTTTTTACTTTTTATGGCTAGGGTTCAAGGCTGTCGCCGCACGCTCCCTCCGCAGTTTCTTTTTTTTTTGGTCCTTCATGCGGGTGTGTAGGCATGTGCCAGAACAGAAGGCACTGCGGAAAGCGTTGTGCAGACGACGCGACGCCAAGGCTACGCCCAAACTTCTCCCGTCAGTCAGAACGATGCACCAATGGAGTGCCTTTAGCGAAAGTAACCCCCCATGACGTCAACAGGGTTTAGAGTAGTGGGGCGGGGCCGTTTTTGTTGAAGGAAGGAACGAGCGGGCTTTGATGTGAATTTTCGCAGCTTTTCGGGGCGCGCATGGCTCTAGTATTTTGCAGAGGTTATCTTCGATGCCTAATCTATGTAGTGGGCTTGTTTTTCAAAAATGTCCGGACCCTGGTCAGTGGCCCTTTAAGGTCGAGCTCCGTGGTTATGGCGCTCGGCTGGCCCGAAAGACGCGAGTTCGATTCGGGCCGTGGCGGTAGAATTTCGTTTAGGCGACATTCAAGAGGCTTGTGTACTGTGCAGTGTAGGTGGTCGTAATTGGCGGAGCCCTTCTATACGGTGTCGTTCATAGCTTGAGTCGCTTTGGGACGTTAAACCCCCATACACCTACCAAAATCATGTTAAATGTCGAGGACATACGAGCAACCACCCCGGGGGCTCTATAGCAGCGGCGGCCGAAATTAGGCCTCTTTCAAAAACGATTTAATGCAAAAAAAAAAGTAACATTTGGCTTGGCTGGGAGTTGGCGTCAGTTAAATTTCTTAAGGGGTCGGAATTCCCCTTTGAGCACTGCTCGATGGTATGCGTCAGGCCACATTTTTCCTTCCTCTCGAAGAATCAGTGAGTCAGCGATTCGGAGCGGATTCGAAACAAATTATTCGCATTCCTAGGTACGACGACCTATCTACGCCAATGACAAGTTGTACCGCTCAGGGGGTAAAACATCGAAAATATATCTGTACCAGTCACTCGCTTCCGAACGTCAGCACATTTGTGCGACACCTGACCTTCGTGTAGCTATAAGTAAGAGCGCTTTTCAGCCTCGCTGGAATTTTTTTACTAGCTTCCCTTGAGTGCACCAACTTTTCGATATTTCGCGCAGTTCAGCGTTCCGTTCGAACTCTTCCGCACCATGTATCCTTGTGGCTCATGTCTTTCCACTTTTTAAGCGAGGCTTGGCTACACTCCTTATAACTTTCTTTCCCTTTTACATTATGTCTAATGGCAAACATCTCGAATAATAAAAAAAAAGAACGGGAATGAGAGCTTTATCTGGATGGGCATAAACTGATCACTGCTTGGTAATATGCTATAGAGTGCGAAAGATGAAACATTTCGGCTAGAAACGGCCTTCTAAAATCCGGCGTTCGGCAGACAGGTAAAGATAAAATAATACAAATTCAAGAGAAAAATACCAGCTGCACTAGTCCTAATTGACTGTTAAAAAGCAAACTTCTTCATTTCCTGGGTCTCAAATGGACCGAATACTTGGTTTTCTTTTGCACAAAGGAAAGGAAAAAAAGGAACATAGTTGCGCGGGAATTTGTGCTTCGGAATTCGACTGCCTAATTATTCTTCTTTTCTCTCTGAATTGAAATACTTGCCCTCGATCTCCGTTCTTTTTGCTTTCTTGCCGTGTCCGCTCGGGAATTTCCGACCGAGGACTTGTTCCGCGGCAAGGCTATTTGGAGACAGAAGTTGCTAGGCGTTTCCCAACAACAGCTAGAAAGCTCGCCGCCTCGTGTGCACTATCGGGACCGTCGTTGCTGCAGCTTTAAAACCCGGCGACACCAGAAAAAGCGCTCACACAGTAGCGCTTATTAGGCAATGCACACGCGTCGCTCTCCGAGCGTCGATTTTCAATTGAATGTCGTGAATTGGGGTGAAGCGTATTCTACAGCGCTCACTCGGGAATTGAAGAAGAAAAGGAGTGAAAAGAAAGTGATCGAAAGAATGAAAGAATGAAGACAACAAAGAAGAAAGAAAGATAGGCAAGAAAGAAACGAAGAAAGGCAGAAAGAAACCAAGGAGAGATGAAAGAAAGAAAGAAAGAAAGAAAGAAAGAGAGAGAGAAAGAAAGAAAGAGAGAGAAAGGAAGAAGGAAAGTAAGAAAGAAAGAAAGAAAGAGAGAAAGAAAGAAAGAAAGAAAGAAAGAAAGAAAGAAAGAAAGAAAGAAAGAAAGAAAGAAAGAAAGAAAGAAAGAAAGAAAGAAAGAGGCGCGTGGACTTGGGCGGCTGTGTGGAGGGGCTGTGCAGACAAGCTGTCACGCCACCCCGAGTTTTAATTACCGACGAATCTCGGTCGGTTCCAGTAAAGCGAAAGCGAGAAAGTTGGGACGGCGACAGACAGCCTTGTTACAGAATGTGTGCGGCGCGGTGTCTGAGATTTCACTCTGTGACACGGTCAGCAATGTTCTTGCAATCCTCAGACCGCTTTGCTTTTGAAGCGACAATTTCTTACGGCACAGTCCCGCTCAAACTACTTTGCTTCTTTCGTTGAAGCAGTTCCTTTCAATCCCATCGGCATTTTATTTCTTTCTCGTTTCCAAGCGCCACAGTACGAACACGACAAAGGTGTGAATCCCGGTTTATCCTGTTTCTCGTGTTTGAGTAGAGGAGCAAACGATGGACGACGGACGGCTCAAGATTGGACTGACACGCCACTTCCCTTTCTTTATTCAAATATTTGTTGCGTCTTTTTGAAAAGTATATTGTGCGCATTTAAAATCTTCCTTCGGCTCGTGTAGCGTGAACGTCAGCGAAAATAGTTGAGTCAGAGTTCATCGTCTCAGGTGCAATAAAAATTAAAATTTCGTCTCCCGACAGCCCAGTATTTCTCTAACCCTCGTCGGCTGCCTTGCTTGCATGCGTTATGAGGTTGTAATACAACGAAGAGAATGTTTAAATGTTTATTAATTTATCGCCCACACAACAAAATTCTAAGTCACTTGAGTACAAAATGAAACCGAAAAGAGCAGTTATTCCGGGGTGGTATTCTCCCGGTGTCGCCTTTTGCGACATGTCGCCTTCGCTCTTCGCTGATTGGCTCGAGCCGCGGTGACGGCGGCATGACGACACGGATCCGCCATCCTGCTACGACATCGTGACGTCGCCCCAATTTACTACGCTTAGTCGAACAACGGAATGCGCTGAAGTGATTCGCGCGGGCGACGGGCTAGGAAATTGATACTAGACGCCATAGATCCCACTCTCCTTGCCTGGTTTTTGAGCCGTGAAGAAAAGTGGCGTGACCGCGGACGCCGCGACCCGTTTGCTTTGACCGACGAAGCTTTTCGATGTCGCCGCGGCTATCGTGCGAGTCGGCACACGACAACACTGGGTCTCCTTTCCTCGCACTCCATCGGAGCGAGCAGCAGTGACAGGGATTCTTGCGGCGCGGCCAAATTACCGTCTGCTGAGCCGGGCTACCGCTCGCCATGCGAACTTAATTTGCACCGTCGTAAACAGACGACGAAGCAGACGTTGCCCGCAGCGACGAGATGAAATTATAAGTACTCATTGACTGTAGTATGTAGATTATGCAGCTTGAAATAAAAAATAATCATCTCTGCAATAATTAACAACTACGAATAAAAGATACGAAACTACTGCTGCTAGTGAATCAGCAGTGGTAAATTGTCGCTTCTCGGAGTGAATGAAAGCATCGCCGACGAAAGAACCGGCGGCGTCTTCCGTTTCCTCGAGAAACTGTAAGCACTTTTTTAGGCCCCGCCCTAATGCGACATGTCACAAAAGGCGACATCGGGAGAATACCACCCCTGCTTTAGCTTCACGCCGAGGTCTTATATATTAGAAAGAAAGCGCCAGTTTAGATAGCAGCAATCATACTCAAAACAGGTAGCATACTTTACCATGTGTCTAATAATGCCGGCCTTCAGTTCTTATGCAAGTTAATTATAAAAAAAATGTTTACTTTGATTCACGAAGTCTTTCAACTCTAACGCCTTGGGGCTGAGTCGTCTGATAGCTTTATTTACTTTCTTTGTCTCATCTCATTCATAATTTGGTAGTTTCATATTAAGAGATATTCAGAAACGCTTGTACTTAGGCTTGAAGCTGATATTAGGCACGCTGTTTCGACCTCAGTCGAAAATGCTGACGAGATTGCTGCCGTGTCTACGGCAGCAATACCGTAGGGCATCTGTTTGAGTCAGTTCGTTTCTCATGATACAGTTAAACTTCACCACCCTGATCGACATTAACTTTGAAGTTTTTCTTTGCAGTGCACATACACGATGGCTTTCTAATGCATTTTTTCTCTCACTGGATGTAGATACTTGAGCTAGAGGAAGACGTCGCAAAATAATTTGTCTCACAAGGAGGATAGGGGTGATCATATCGATGGCGGCAGGAATTATAAAGGTTACGACAGTAAGGGAGGCTCCTGTAACTAGAGGCGAGCCATGCCCGCTTTGATTACGCAAAAGAAACGAAAAAGAAAGCAAGAATTAAAGAAAGAGTAAAGTGTATTGATTTGAAGTGAATGAATTGCGAACAGGAACAGGAAGCTACAAATATGAACTGATGTCCACATCGGACATAAAAGCGAACACGTCCAGGACAGCATTTCGAGCAGTCTGAGGGTTTACGCACATGAGCAGCCAAGTCGCACACATTGCCGTGTGGCACTCCTGCCAATAAGCCTTGATAGCTGCACTTTGAACTAACTGAAGTTTCAGAAATTGCTGGTTGAATTTTTTAAAGTACCGCACTGGTAAAATTACAACTAAAACTTTAGACAGCATGGAAAAGATGCGTCTTTTAGAGCAACGCCATAGTAGTGCAGGAAAAACGTCGACCCTTGCGTCAACCTGTTCGGAGGGGGGGTGGGGTGTCGAACCTCGTCGCAGCTTTTCATATGTAGCCTAGATATAGCTTCAGGTGCGTTGGAAATAGATGAAGCGTCATGCTGATGCGATCCTAGCTGAATGAGTCCGGGAACGTCCGGGGACGCCCATTCGTAGCAAAGGAAGAATTCTGCGTTGCCTGGCTAGTCAGTAAGTCAGTAAGCTGAGGATGGATCACGCATGTACCCTCATGCTTTATTGCTTTTCGGTTAAATGGCTATTTCTGACCACACAGAAATACTTTTTTTTTTCCCGTGAACTTGCGTCCAATAAGCTTCGGTCGTTCTCTGCTACACTGAAGACGAAGGTACCCATGTTGAATAGTTGCGAACTAACGACAATGTGGAGGCAGCGTGGGGAGTTGTCGTGGTTCCCATGCTTTTGCATGTGCGCGACTATCGGGAAACCAGTCTTGCGGCACGCTCTGCGGAGCTGGAATTCAACTCCATCACGCACTCCTACGTTCACGTTAACAGCGGACGACCCGGTACAAATGCAGAGGATCCGAGTGACGGGCGCCTGTCATTAGGCGAAGAGTGCGTGCAGTGAGCGTGCGAGCAAATCTTGCACGAAGTTTTTGTTTCGCTCTTGTCAGAATTGGTTCCTGTTTATGCTGTTAGGGAGCCGGCTTTAGGCACTTTTGTAGTTAATTTCCGGCTTCACTTGCACGTGTAATTTAGGTTTTTTGCTTCGTACCTCCGCAGGTTTCGCTAGCTACAAAAACTATGAGCTGATAAATTAAACCTAGATGAATGTTTTTGCTTTCCTAGAACCTTTGCTTCTAATTTAGCTGCCTTTACTCTTTTATGACAACTGTCTGGCGAATTTCTTTCGATAAGGTCGATGTCGGGGAGGTTTTAAGCGGGGGGAGGTTTTTTTTTGTGTGTGTGGGAGACCGATAAAGAAGTATTTTTTTTTGTGAAGTTTGCAGTGATACATTGAACAGTACTGAATTAGAGGAGTCAGCATTTGTATGCTTACGAGCAATGCCATCGTTTAAAGCCTGTGGTTTGAACACTTGAAGACACAGATCGAATGTCTCTGTGTGTCACGTTGACGTGGGTTTAAACAAATAAAATCTTGGTGTCGGTCTGACAGCGACAATGACAGTGCGCATTTTCATTCTATTTTTGTTGCTGTTAATGTAGCATAGAGCTCAGAGAAATGACATGGCCGAGGAATGCAGTACTCCACTTTTTGCGTAGTATGCGAATTTGAACCGAAGTTGACCGCCCTCTTTGTAAACGTCTGTGGTCAGAGCGATTTTTTCATTTCATTTCATTTCATTTATTTTTCCCTTAAAGGCCCGAGGGCATTACATAAGGGGGGAGCAAACTCAAGATTTGTACGAACAAGACAAGAACACTACAAAGAAAGAAAAAAAAATAACATTGGAAAGGAATAGAAATGTACAACAGGTAAGGGGCGTCGGAAAGGTTATACAATATGTAACAAGTCAAAAAAAAATTTAACACATGAGTAAACAAAGGCTAAGGAATGAAAAAAAGCAAGGACACTTGCCTGTATCAAGCACAACATATAATTGAAAAGATTGCACTCACGAAAAATGGTCCTTTAGTATTTCACGGAATGATTTGCGATTAGTGCATGATACAAGGGTGTTTGGCAGGGCATTCCATAGAGCTATTGCGTGCGGGAAAAAAGAAGAACTGAGTGCTAACGTGCGACAGTTGATGCGAGCGATGCTATGATTATGGTTCAAGCGGCTAGACGTCCTATGGGGGGGTTCTAGTTTTGCGTGGCGTGAGCGCGGATGATAATAGAAATGATGCAGAAGACAGAGGCGAGATATGATGCGGCGTGACGCGAGCGATGGAATGGAGACGGACTGTTTCAGTGCAGTGATGCTGGTTTTTCTTGAATAGGAAGATGTTATAAAGCGGATGGCGCGGTTCTGTACGGCTTCGAGGTCGGCGGCGAGATAAGCTTGCGATGGATGCCAAATGGATGACGCATATTCTAATTTCGGGCGAATGATTGTGATGTATGCTAGTTTCTTTATTTCAGGGGATGCGTCCTTCAAGTTACGTCGTAAGTAGCCGAGTGTGCGTGAGCCTTCTGCGCAAATGTTTTGAATGTGGGTTACCCATGATAGTGATGGTGTTAGGTGGAGGCCGAGATATTTGTATGATAATGTGGGGTCGACAAGAAGTGAACCAATGCTGTACTAATGCGGATTCATAATTCACTAATTCTAGTGGGACAATTCGACTCTCATTGCCTGGGCAAGAATAACGGGCCGAGTAAGTGAAGAAGGACGGTCTCTGTACTTCCTGCTCATCAAAAAGATCATTGGTTGTCCGCTTCTGGTCTCAAACATTGCCTCGTTTCCATGACTACGAAATCAATCAAGCTCCTTCGCAGAACACGCCGCGCTTCTAAGCAGTCTCTTGGGACCTAACAGCCCCTGTTTTTCCGAGTTTCTTTTGTTTGTGTCGTGAAAACGCTTCGCCGCTCAGTCTGCTTCTTTGATACTCGCAGATATTTGCTACACCAACGAACACTGTACGCTGACAAAGGAAATAATAACTGACTCTTTTGTCTCCAGTGGTGCAGTCATTGTCTTCTTGTTTGTTGCTACCTGCAATAGAGTCTATTTCTGCACCGCTCGCCGTGCCAGCTGTTGGTGTAGGCGACGTGATTCGGTGGTAGAATTGATTCCTATTCGAGGTTGCGTATTTTCTTTACGTTCAGCTAACTACGACATCATGCTTAGGCAGCATTTGATAATCATTACCAGTGAAGTTGAACTATACAAAAAAAAAGAAACTTACAAGAAGAGACGTGTTCAACCACAGTTGTTATTTAACACACCTCTACTATATCAACTAATTCTCGTGGTCTTCTTATAGAAGCTGCTGCTTTCCTCAGCTGATGTTGAACTGAATTTAACTGGTTTGGTTTGGTTTATGGGGTTTAACGTCCCAAAGCGACTGAGGCTATGAGAGACGCCGTAGTGGAGGGCTCCGGAAATTTCGACCACCTGGGGTTCTTTAACGTGCACTGACATCGCACAGTACACGGGCCTCTAGAATTTCTCCTCCAAAGAAATTCCAGCCGCCGCGGCCAGGATCGAACCCGCGTCTTTCGGGTCAGCAGCCGAGCACCATAACCGCTGAGCCACCGCGGCGGCTGAATTTAACTCTTATGATTTGAAAACTCAAATGAAATAACGGCCTTGTAGAGCTTCTTATGAGCTCTTCTTTTTATTTTTTTTTTTTTTTGCTCCAGACACAAAATAGTAGTGAAAAAATGCAAGAGTCCACTTAAGAGAAGCCGCAGCCTTCGAACGAAACGCTGAACAGATTTTCGTTAGAAACGACCGAAGTGAAAGAAAGTTAAACAGAGACAGGGACTTGTGTACACGCGCAGAAGCCGTAAGACAAAGTAAGGAGATCCATCTGAAGATCGAACAGCCCCCCCTTTTGGTTTTAGTTCATGTTAGGGAGCAGGCGAGCATTTATTTGACTTTCTGCGCAGCGGCAGCCTAAGCCTTAAGATCGATTGCGGGACAGATCATTCGTATTCGTTTGCTGGGGGCCCCGGTTCTTGCTACAAATGAAAATGCGGACGGGCGATTAGCGACGGCCAAGGCGCCATCAGCGTTTTGGTGTTCTTGTCGCGAGTTGCTCCTTTCTTTAGTTTGACGCTGGCGGCGCTGTAATCTCTGGCTGCGGCGTCCTTTGGGCGCCTAGAAGAGTGTCACCCTTCGTGACAGGAACTTTGTTTCGGCGGCTTTGATGAGCGGTGGGCCGACGAGCTGACAAGAGAGCTCTTGGTGTTGAAGATAAAAGAAGATGCGGGTGCAGAGGTACAAGAAATACTGAGGGGTTACTCCATTTTTGCGCAACCAACGATTACTTTCCAGATAGGGGTAAGAAGTACTCGTTTTTTTTTTTTCGCAGCAGTTTTCTTCTTTTTTTTTTTTCACGAATGACCCGCGCAGTTCTTTGCCAAGTCCCACGCAGGAGTTACAAATATATTAAGGTTCTTTAATGTGAAAAAGTTTTTATTTAAACTGCTTCTGTGCTTCTGTGCATGCACTAGAAGAGCAGAAACGCGCTATATTGTAGGGACTATTTCATTCAGCAAAGGGGAGAGGATGAAGGAAGAGAAATGAACGAAATGTAGTAGTAGCGTTGTGCTACTTGGGAGACTTTGACGCCTACTCACAATATGCATGTACCATGGTATTAAGGGAGGTTCATCGCTGCCATTATTATTTTATAGTATACTGTATTAGTGCTGCAGTTTTTCAGACCACGCTTTAAACAACTGACTTCAGATACGGCATAAGCACATCTTTATTTATCTTACCGCACTCTGTCACGTGTGGAAAACGAGGCTGAGGTGAATATTGCACCAAAGCTGGCGAGTGTTTTTTCTTTATGTAAACAAATGCTTATTGGTGATAAACGGTAGTCGCTGTTCCTCCCTAAGCTACGAAGTCAAAATAAATAGAGACAGCTTCCGCGCGACTTGTGTTTATTAACAAAAAAAAAAAAGTAGTTCCATTTTGCTTCAAGTAAAAAAAAGCATAAGGTGTTCACTCAGTCATTTTTAGGCAAAACAGCTAAATATCTCTGGATCGTGTATTCAATGTACAGGGTGTTTCACCTAAGACTTTACACAATTTTTAAAAATAGGCTTTTTGAGTAAGTAGAGCGCTTTTTTCGGCCTAGCATTGTCAGTGCTGTAATACATCAGAAAACAGCTAAGGCGTACTAACTAGCTATCTGGTTGATTAATATTGAATAGTTAACTTTTTATCTATTATCGTTAGGCTCCTGAATTATGGAGAGGCGTGTAACCCAGTGTAAGTACTATCCATATAACTTTTTAGAATTTCGAAAACGCGGTGACCCTCAGCGCTGTAGCCCAAAAATTTTGGCTACATCGAGCCAAATTATATGCGCATTCGCGAAGCTTGCAGGCAAAGCAACCTCTCCAGTGCACGTAAATCGTCGAAATAGCACAAATTTGTTGGGCCACAGCGCCGAGAGCAGCTGCACTTTAGAAATTCTAAAAACTGCCATGGATATTATTTATGGTGGGCTACAGTCTGCCAATATTTAAGGAGCCTAACAGTAATATTAAAAAGTTAGCTATTCAGTATTAGTTAACCAGCCTACTATTTACCCCGTCTTAGATGTATTCTGATGTACTACCCCGCTGACAGTGCTATGCCGAAAGAAGCGCTCTAAAAGCCTATTTAAAAAATTATGTAAATTCATAGGAGAAACAGACTGTATATAAGCACCCTATCTTAAACGGTCCGTCACGACCGAGGGCATTTATTAATGGAGTTACGGTATTTTTACGGAAACTGATAAGCCTGTAATATCAAACTCTGGCAGGTTTGTTTAAATCAAGGGTGCAATAACGGTGCCAGCGATCGTTATGATTACTGGTGCGCTTGACGTGCGTAGCTTGTGACGTACGCCGATCACTTTATCTGGGAAATAATGAACGTGTTAACGGTGCCGTGCTCAGTGTTGTTTAAACAAGGTTGTAGTTTCGATTCTTTGAGAGATGTAACTAATACTGTTCAGCACTTAATAATACTATTAGCTATCGTTAAGTGTTCGTAATAAGAATTTATAGCTGTGTCGCACGAAAGGCCGGCACATAATGTAGCAGCATCTATTCATTGCGTCCTGACCATTTACTTATTTACTGTCCTAGTGGCTCTTTATTATTCCATTACTCTCAGAATTTGTACGAAACGCACGAGAAAAACAGTTCTCCGCGCACGGGCTGTATATAAGAACAGTGTGCGAAAACAAAGAGCAGGAAACATTAAAGTTTCTGAGCGTTTCCTTGCTGACATAATAATATTGCAGCATAATGACTCGTCGATATCGTTATCACCATGCACTCCTTGTTTTTGTAATTGAATTGCTGTTAGGAAGAATTTCGTCCCGAATTTCTGCTGTGTTACGCTTTTTGAGGACCGTGCCTTCGTAGTTTGTTTCCGCCATACTTGAAACACTGTCCCAGTATCGTTCTCATCAACAAAACACTGCAGACTTCCGTGCTAATCTTCCAATCCTGCCATGTTACTTCTTCATTAGGTACAAAACAAAGCTACAAGGATTGTCTAGAGGCTTACTTTCACCACCCGCACCCAGCATACAGACGTCCCAGAAACCACTGCCACGTCACAGCTAAGCGCACGGTGTTTCTTGTTGAGAATGAACCGCACCGGTTTAAAAGATGTAACCTTGTCACGCCGCAACGCGCAAATGCGCGGTTTCGCCGCTTCCCGATGAAGACCAGTTAACTAAATCTCGCCACAGACGACACTGAGCCCCCTGAATTAGAGGAAACCACTCCTCTCCCCCCCCCCCCCCTCCCTTTTTCCTTTTTTTTCTTTCTCCTTCTCACCGTGTCCGGCGAAGGACGACGAAGAAAGGCGGGCGAAACCCATTTCGAGCCGTTTTATAACAAGGCTGGCAGCGTCCCATAAGCTCCGCTCGCTTCGAGGCATTGCAAACACTGGCTCTGCGGAGTCGGGCGAAAGGAAGGAAGGAAGCAAGACGAAGAACGAAGGAAACTGAATCGCAGCGCAGTGCGCCAAGCGACGGGCGCAAACAGGGCTTCTTCGCGAGCTCGGGATTTTTCACTGTCCCCCTCACCCATCCACCTCCACATACGCGACTGGTTTTCCGGACGCGGGGGGGAAGAAACTGCTGCGCTTCCGTTCCCATTATTTCGCCTCTTATATGGCAGCGTCGTCGCCGCCGCCGTCTTCTTCTCCGGGCGACTCTTTATGATTTGTGGGATTAACCCCTTTATCCAACGTTGATTTCGCTCCTCTAGTTTTCCCGCCTTTTCTTTTTTTCCTGTCGCAATCCATGCGCGACTCCAGTGAGAAAAAGTAAAGCTTGGAGAGTCACCTTCCTCCGTTACGTGGCGTCCTTATTCATTCCTTTGATTTATGTGACCTGCTTTTGCTGCCATTCGTCTTCCCATGCGCCTTTCCTTGTTAGCCAGTCTTTTCTTTTTCTATGCCGTCCTCATTCGCCGTCGGCAGCAGTATGTTTGGGCAGTGACAGGGTGATGTGTTTAGTTGTGATACGGAGAGTGTACTGCGGGCAGTGCTTGCTTTCTACGAGTCTTACACCGTACTTACACAGAAGCTTACACAGAAGCAGACCTAACAATTTTGGACAAAAGCATTTCTGAACGGGAAAAGGTTTATGAACTCAGTTTTTTCATATATTGTAAGGTTTCACTATAAAAATCAATATATCCGCAAATCGCCCGTCGGCAGGCTCACATTTTTTCTTCTTTTTTTGCTATTAACGTTTTCGCTCTTTGGTTTTCTATGACAGTCTTAACTGCCCAATGCGAATGATGGAAACATTATAAAAGTAAGATTTTGCTACATATCGGAAGAATAGACCATTGCCTTCAATATTTCAATACCAGTACCATGCGGTTTTGCAATATTCAAAATTTGTCTAAGAATCTCGGACATGTGTGCTGTGCGTGACACAAGTTGAGTTCACTCGACGTGCGAATTTCTTATGCTCAATCGCAAACTTTCGGCCGGAGTTCAAAAGCTGCACGCTTTAGTCGAGGCACAAGGTTCAACTCTGTTCATCCCAGGCCGCAGACTTCGGGCAGTGTTATAATAAAAAAAGCAGCAGCGGATCGTTCGATGACGATTTGCGTAAAGTGCGGAGTCACCAGTCTTTTTGCTTTTGATGTGCACCGCGTATTCACAGCTCGCAATGCGGCGCCTATGCATATTTTTTTCAAATCATAGCATATGCGGCCCAAACTTGAATCCATGCATTTGAACGACATTTGCATCACAAGGTTCCAATGCAAAGGAAGTCTTTTTTGTTTATTTTTTAAGCCAAGAATATGATCGATCGCATTCGTCACATTTTTTTGTCGTTGTTAAGTTTGGGACGGGTGTATGTTTAAGCGAAACTCTTGTGTAAGAGTTAGCTTTCGCCGTCTTGGTCAACAGGCAATCTCCTGAAGCTGGGCACAGCATGCGTCTGTTTTTTCTTTAGAATGTTTTCCGCGTCTAGTAAGATAGCATCTGTTTCACGTTCTCCTATTTGAAGCAAGTTTGTCAGTTATTGCAGTTATTTTCTTGTTTATTTATTAGGGCGTTGAGTCGCCTTCTGCGTGACAGTCATCCAGACTGTCGTTTATGTCACGGCAGGTGGGTTTAAAATCTGTGCCCCTCAGTTAATGATTTGAACGCCTGTTTATTAAATGATCAGCGCATCAGATATTCCTGGAGCTTCCTCAAGAACGACAGAAAAAAGGGAGTCTCGCTTTCCAGATTGCACTGTCGTGGTCCGTGGCAGGACTTTAACCCGAACGGGCCTGGTTTAGCCCTAAATCCTCCATGCAAATTCTGCCGCGAACTACAATCGATTGGGAATTTTCAGTTGTTCTGCCACCGCTTCTTTGTTTTGAGGAAAATAGTTTTCGAAAGGTCATTGCCCCAGCTAGTCTCGGCTTCAGCATTCTTGTTTTTTCGTCATTTGGAGTCACCGTAGTTGGAACAGCCACATGTGTCTGCTCTGCCTTACGAAATTTCCTATTTGAGTCCCACTGGCTCCCTTGCTGATATTTTGCATTTATTACCGTTCCTTGGCTGGTTCAATTCAAAACACACCTCTCTTTTATTATGGACAACCGGCAATGCTCAACCGAGCGTGCTTTTTTCTTGAACCTGGTATTCTTGTTTTACCTTTATTTCTAGCCTTTCAAACTGCTGTTTTAAAAAGTGATGTTATGCTGACTAGCAACGATACCCATACCCTCCGTATGGCAGAAAGAAATAGTGAGTGCAGATGGGAGGTGGTGACGTCATATAGGGAAGAGCTACATGCAATTTTCAAAGGAATGTTTACACTAGCACACTAGTCTCTCACACAGTGCTAAAAGCGCAATAAACGCTCACATGAACAGATGCATACTTCAGAGCATCAAAGCCCGTCTCATATAGTGGTGCTACTAAAGCTGCTGTCATTACTATTGCAACTGCTACTTCTATAACGAATACTATGGACAGGTAAGTTAAATGGACCACGGTCGCGAATTAAAAAAAAAAAAACTTATTTTTCGATACCTGCTCACACGGGCCTCAGCATTGAGCCCTGCTTGTATTCATTATGTAAGCTAGCCTGCACATTTTCAGTCAATGTACATATGCAGTAAAAAAAAAAAAATGAGGTGCACTTAAGTCTCCTTTCGTGCGGAAATGCAAAAGCTGTGCGCTATCCACTACTTTCGCCATCTTATGGGCCAGTGCCGTGCATTGCGAGAGGGGTTTTCAGTGGGTGCCGTATGATGGCGCTACCACTGCAAGCCGAACACGGAGGAAATTTACCGGAAACGGAGGAACTTTGGTGCTCCCTTCATTGCGACGTCTGTAATTAACATGCTCATAATTACTCATGCAGGCCTCGAAGATACGTTTTTAAGTACTGCGCATTCACTAGAAGCGCCTTTATTCAGCTTCATACGTCGAAGTGTTGTGGCGGAATGTTCAATGTACACAGAACATTGCATCACTGTAATATACAGAGTAATGGTTTACTCTGTCGGTAGGTGCTAGGCATGGTAGACCACGGTTGTCGCGCTCGTCTTTGCAATGTCTTATTACAAGCTGTCCAGCTCTGCAACTTCAATTTCACTTTGGTAGTTCTTTCAATTTTCCGGCCTATATCACAGTCATTACATACATGAGAAACAGTACTCCTACTACCTATCACGACTATGGCTGCAATTTCCTGGTTCAGCCGCGTTTACAATGCGACAGAGGTCGACTGTAGTACCGTTTTTTGAGGAAAAGAGCTTGTTTTGAGAAGGAAAGGCGTGCCTCATCCTCTACTCTCTTCCTCGATGTTTTTGCACTCTCCCTCAAAAAGTGCACTGGAGTCGACTTCTGTAGCATTCATGTAAACGCTGCTATTGGTACGGCAGCTACTTCTTAACTTGCATACTACAGTACCTACAGCCACTGACGCCGCTGCTGCTGCTGCTGCAATTACTCCCTAAAACAACAAAGACCACCGCTGAAGGCCGCGCCACCCACTGCTTCAAACAAACAGCTACTGCTGCATTTTTTGAGCCCTTTCTCCCCCGCTTCCGTTTTGCTTCAAGCATACGCATAGCAATGCTGCTTCCCCCCGTCCTCTTTTCTGTCTCATCGACAGTGTCGGTAGGCACGTGCTGTGCCGTCGCGATAAAAGCCACGACGAGGTCGTCCTTCGAGGAGCTTCTCATCTCTCGACGCGAACACTGAGAGGAAAAAAAGAAAGAAGGAATAAAAAAGAGCGAGGAGAAGATCGCACAAGGAAAATGATGCGAGCGAAACAAGCAGCGAATGGCGGGAAAGGAAACGACGCGCACTCCAACGACGATGCGTGCGGCGATAAAGTGGGTCGGAGAGGGTGAAGAAGAAAAAAAGAGGTGAGAAAAAAAAAAGCGATGAATCCAGAAATGATTGGTGAGCGCTTCAAAGAGCAAGACCACTGGGTGACAAAACAGATAGTTGGCTGACGAAGCACTAAAGAAAGCATGCGGAAGCCGGGAAGAGAGACGAGCGAGGAGTGTAAAGAGTGCTGATGCATGAACGGCTAAAGAGAGGCTAAGGCATTCGGGGTGGGAGTGCTCCTCCGCTAAAGCCGAAGCTTCCCCGGCAGTGTGCCTTTCGCGAGGCGCTGCCTACGTGCGTACCTCCTTTAGTTGAGGGCCGAGAATCTCCGTGAAATACTTTCCGGCTAAGCTGCGAACGCACGCTTAATTCCGATGTCGCTTCATGCAAGAGTTGTTTTCAATGAGATTAGAGGCTCGAGCTAAATGAAAAATAAATAGAAAGTTATTCTGACTGCGTAAGGGCCGTGGCCCAAAGTATGGCCCTTTAGAAGGCAATGGCTAATTCAGGGCTTCTTAATATGTATGAGCAGGAGCTCCGGGAGTTGCCCGAGTAACACAAAACTGTTCGAGAAATCATGACAGAACTACTTGGTGCACGTAAGAATAAAGGATGATAGGATTTCAGAGCGGAGCAACACAGTATCAAAAGAAATTTAAACAAATTAATCATAAGGAAAGGGAAGGCGCAGTTACGGTCTGACTCAATAGGTGGACACCTCAACCGTGCCACGAGAGAAGGGATGATGGAGGGAGTGAAAGATGTAATAGAGAAAGGAAGGGGGTTTCATAGTTGTGGGTTCCATGCCGCATGGAGCGCGTAGCACCACACTTACCGGTAGCACCACATGTAGTGAAGAACAGTAGCATCGGAAAATTGGTGAAATACTACAACGAGTGCCACAACTTTAAATATTCGTTTTTTTTCGTGATCCATAACCGAGTGGGACCGTCTACTCCCTAATGTTTTTTGAACTCAGAATGTAACTTCAAGAAATTCAACAGTTCCTTGAGATGTGAGTGTGTTCCTTTGCTCTGAAGTTCTCGTTTTTCTTGTTCTTCGGCTGTGCTTGTTTTATTCCTATAGTTCAGAGCCCTGCAAGTGCACTTTTAAAGCGTGTGTAACCCAGGCCTTTTGTGTCTATCCCACTCTAGCTTGGGCAGTTTTTTGGCCTGCAGTGTCTAAGAAATAAAAATGAGAACAATAGAACTCGAGCTCATAATTCCGGTCCTCAGAGCGAAATGGTCGCGGGCTCAATTTCAGGTAAAAAATGATGGTCTTGCAGCGCTTGAACATTGTGAATATTGTTACCTTAAACTCGTAAGTAATAACAGCGCCTGGTACTAGTGAGTATGTGTTTATATTTGTAAAAACGAAACTAAGAACGCCCCGCCGTTGTGGTTGAGTGGTTATGGTGCTCGGCTCGGCGCTCGGCTCGGCGCCCTTCACTACGGCGTCCCTCATAGCCTGAGTTGCTGCGGGACGTTAAACCCTATAAGCCAACCAAACCGAAACTAAGAACGAAGACATTAAGAAACTTACAGAAGTTTGGGTACAGCATCGGAGCCAGGAACAAACTTACCAGAACCGCGAATAGCATGAGATCTAAAATGAAGGCTGCGAAAACTGCCTGACGTTAACGCGTGCGCAGGGCTATAGAACCAATTTCCGTAGCCGAAACCGGCGTATTTAACCTTTGGTTAAATACTGACAAAAGAAAAGGCACTGGCCCAGGTAACATTCCTAACGTCTTTCTTGATAGGTATGTCGAGGGGACAACCTAATATTTGTGCCTGTTTTATTGAAAAATAGCTAAAATTATTCCGGTGCCCATATCTGACAGGAAAACTCAGCTTTCGAGCCTCAAGCCCATTTCATTAACCTCCACTGCTTGCAAGCTCCTTGAACATGTCATCCAGAAACATTTAACCGCCTATCTGGAACACGAGCATATGTCAGATCCTCCATTCAACACGGCTTCCGTAGAGTGCTGTCAGCTTTTATCCAGCTCCTTGAGTTAACACAAGATATATCCCCAAGCTCAGACAATCAAAAACGATAATCATGATATTACTATACTTTTCCAAGGTAGAGGTATCACATAGAAAACGTTTAGCAAGTTGAATCCACATTAGGTGACGGCCCTCTCGTTAACTGGGTTAGCAGCTACCTGACCGGCCGATCCCATTTTGTTCAAGTTCACCACGACATCTCTACATTAGTACCTGTCACCTCCGGGGCGCCGCAGAGAAGCGCCTTAGGTCCCATTTTATTCCTGATAATTATTATACAAACTGTGAAGTAAATGTTAGGCTTTTGCCGATAATTGCATCCTCTACCGGCAATTAAACTGGCCATGACGACCACAATATGCTTAACAATTCACTACGGTCTGTTTGCAGGTGGTGAGACGATTGCCAGATGGTTTTCAATATTAATAAATGTGTCATCCTAACTATAACGAGGAAAAAAACAAATATCTAACTGCGCATATTCAGTCTTCGACACATCTCCAACTCGAGTCTCTGAGCATAACTATCTCAGCCAAACAATATCTCACGAAGGGAAGCTTATATTAACAACATTGCTTAAAAGGCACTAATACGACTCTTCTTCCTCTGAAAACACCTGCGCTTTGTTCCACCTACAGAAAAACTACTGGCTTACAGTACACTTATAAGATAACCACTAGAGTATGCTAATGTTGTGCGGTTCCCTTATAGTAATCAACTAAAACAAAAAAGTTGAGGCGGTACCGCGTAAAGCAGTGAGATCCGTATCTAACACGTAGAGGCTAGCTGACTCTACTACCAAATTGCTGAACGATGCCGGGATGCTAACGCTTCGAAACCGAGCCAAACTAGCCAGATTAAAATTTCTTTTGCAATTAATTCACGGTCAAGTAAACATTGACCTTTCAATGTATATCTCATTTACAAGCGCTAGACCAACGCGTTTTAAACACCAGCATATACTCTGTGAGTTCTCACACAGTACAAACTTTTAAATTTTCTTATTTTCCAGGTGACTAGAGAATGGAACAAATTCGATCCTCCGATCATTAAGCAACTTTATAACACTACTTGGAAAATGAATCACTCGCACCACAGTTCTCATGAAAGAGAGAGAGAGGGGGAGAAAAAGTAATTTAGTGAAAGGAAAGGTGGGCAGGTCAGCCGGCGGTAAGGTGACCTTAGCCTGCTAATCCGCAACAGTTCTCATGGCTTTTAAGTTGATATTGTGCCGGGCAGCGATGTCACTAACTGCAGTTTGCTGACTTTCTTGTTATATTATGTTGAATTTTGTGATGGTGATGACGGACTGTATTAAATAAAAAGCTTTGAAACCCCTCCGCGAACTGGAAAGGGCCGTTAGTCTAGAGCTTCTTAGTTCTTTGCTGAACGCGCTGCACCAGCTGTATTTGGTCCTCGAGGTTTGAGCTGGACTGCACAGTCTCCCACTGCTCAGGCTGAGGGCTTAGGGTTTTCGGCATTCAGTTTTTTTTAGTTAGACAAGAATTAATAATTAGTGTCTAATAATTAGTGTCTAATGTTCACTGCTGACCGCTTTACACTTAATTTGTTCTAAATAAAGACTTGTAACTTTTATTGTTTCAATTTTGTATTGCTATTTTGACATTCATTCTGTCCTGAGAGTCCTTAGACCGTAATGTGTTGTTTATATTTTTATTCCTGGCATTTTGGCCCTTAGTTGCGAAGTGAGATTGATTTTTATCGCTTTCCTTGATCGATTTTAAATTGGCCCATTTCTGTAACTGAGATTTTTTCCTCTTCGCCCTAATTATTTGCTTCAATTTTTTACTTATTCGTGTGTTCTTCCTGCAATAATTTTCATGAGATTGGCAGTATTATGAAATAAAAAGTAAATCAGAGTTCATTAATTGAAAACTATGCAAAGAAAGATAGAACGCCTGGTTCCCATCAGCATGTGCGAAACTTACAGCTCGTTAGTCAACTCAGAATTAACAAATCAGCAACGATTGATTTTCCTTCTTTCGCAGATAAGGCAAATATAGTATAGCACTGATTCAGGGTGAACCTCTACTTTATTTTGTCCCAAATAATGGAACGCAGGTACCAGGCTCATCGACTATGACTCTTGCTGACCGTATCTTCCATTCTATCTGAAGTGAGCATATGCTTATTGGGGCTACGCCCGAGTCAAGGTATATTGCTAAGTAACAACCCCGACAACCCCCAAACGTTTTAGTTCGGTGGTGTGTATGATCTTTTTTTTTTTTTCACCCTGCTGAGGCTCTTCACTTGTGAAGCAACCCCATGAGCTCAGTCAGTCGAAGATCCTTCTAAGACTGTCTACATAAGCCTACTCTTCTGACAGCTTTCGTTTTGCTACAGTGAAAAAAAAAATAACATAAAATAAAACACCACCAAAACATCAAGTCCAATAAGCATCCATAAATGCTTTGGGTATTCTTTGGCTCAGAAACTCTCAAGGAGGTTGTATACCAGCAGTTACTCTATTTGCGTTTCTGTGAACCTTTTTTTTTTTTTTGCTCTCGTCTTTCCGGTTATACTGCATGACTCGCGCGCCGTCGTACATCTCGGTCGGTCGGTTTGGCAGCTGCCTGAAACCAAGATGGAAAAGCCATCTTGCACCTTGCTTCGCTACTCGGGGAGAAGCGACTAAGAAGCGATTCTCGCCTTTTTCCACTATTCTTTCTTTTTTTTCGTCCCAAGTTCTCGCGGCTCCCTTTTAGGGAAGCGCAGCCGCAATACCAGACTTTCCCTTTGTTTCCCGTTCCCCGCTGTTCTTCTCTGCGCTGTTAGCTCCCTCCCGGCAACTTCTCTTTTAAATGTGAAAACGGTGATGCCCGCACTGAGCGGTATATTATAGTGGCTTTCAAGGCACCTCGCCGCAAAGAGAGCGACGCACCGAACCGAGTACTGGCGTCCCTCTGCTCCTTCCTGGCTCGCGATTTTTTTTCTTTGTTTTCATCTGTTGAGTTTTGAGCATCCGCTTCCGTCTCTTTATTTTGCATCTTGTGAAGTGCTCCGTTGGTTTCGGCTCGCTCGAGTTGAAGTCTGGGCCCCCTTCATGCGTTTCTTCCCCGCTTCGCTCACTACTCGTGCGTCGAAACCTCCCCCAAGGACGTCCACCGCGTTGAAACTCGAGCAGTTCACTCGAGATTAAACTGCCTCTTCCTAGTGCCAGATCCCTGCGGTTCATTTTTTTTACTTTGGTTCAAACGTGCCTTTTATGTGTGCCTCTCCATACGTGTCTACGAGTCTGCAAGTCTGGACATCTGCGATTTCGTTCGGGTCGTCACAAACCTACGTTTTGGTGGAAGACAGTGTTTTGCTTGCGGCTTGCGTTCTGAAAGTAGTAATAGCGAGAGAGAAAAAAAAGCGAAGAAAGCAGGAAATGGTACGTGACCTTTTACAGACTTCCTGACGCATGGTAATGAACTGCAAAGCCTTTTCCTTGTTCCCTGGATTCGGCACTGATTCGCTCTGATAGGTAGTACTTCTTGCTATCTTCAGCCGGGATCTGATGAGAGTTTGAGTCGCGGACAGCCGTTGTGAAAGGAAACCCTCGTTTTGTCCATTACGACTGGTCTTGTTTGTGTGTGCTGTCTTTCTTGCGTCGCAGTAACTTTGGTGAATGTACAGTGTAAGTGACGGGAAAAAACCGAGACATAGCCAGCAGTGGATCAATCGCGGTAACGAGGTACACGTGGCGAAGCCATAAATGTCCTTGCGCAAGTATGCCGCTGAACTTGAGCCGCTTTAGCTTTAGCTAGACGGCGCGCGAGTTTGCTGCGCAATCCGCTGGCCGGGAAGACGAATATCGGGTCGGCAGGAAGGCGGGAGGAGCATTTCCTGCTCGAACATGCTTCCTGTATTAGTTCCTACTGTACGATACGGTTGTGAAAAAGCTATATAATGCATATGCCACGTGCCTTCAAAATATGCTGTCTTGAGTACGAAGCGTTTTTAGCGCCCATTGTCGTTAATCTCAGTCGAACAACGTCCCGAAGCTGAGGTGTAGTTGACGTCGAAGCTTAAGTGATTTTGAAGAACTTTCATGGGGAAAAAAGAGTGTTATGGTCGATTTGCGTAGTCAGACCACAAATGCGAATTAGGTGCGCTAGCAGTTCGGTTTTAACTTCGGTTCCGGTGTTCAGATCTAGCGTTCACGGATGACTGTTGTTCGGATAGTAATAATGGGTTGATGTCCATATATGCGGAATCGGTCATCGCCTACATTCAGAGATCCTTTGGAGTCTTCCTACCTCTCCTGGCGCAGTGGTGCAGGGGTAAAGATATGCACCTGCCCTTTTTGACAGGTGCTGCCATCGGTAGGATTGAGTTGCTTGGGTTTGGTTGTGACCCAGGTTTCCCGAGCAGCCTCTAATGATTTGACGTCAATCCGTCAGCGGCAGCGGCTGCTTCGTCCGGAGTAGCACTAATGCTAAGGTATACCCTGCCACATCAATCGCATTGATCGTCTGTACCTTTAAAAGAAAGAATTAAAAACAAAATATTCCAGCCCATGTCACTTAAGTATAACGGGCTTGTGGCGTGTGAGATGTGAGAGGCAGGGCAGCCACACCAACTACAACGACGCCGTGAATTCGCCGATCGGGCCATATACAGCTCTCGCTGTAGAACCAGATTTCAGGTAGTTGTGTTCAGTGCGTTGTCGCCGCTGTATTTTGTGCGAAATTTGTTGACCTTGGCATTAATGCTGTTGCATCCCAACCCGCGAATCCTTGACGCAGGTGCAGCGGGCATGGCGTGAGGTGCGGGCGAGGGTGCGTCGTCGTCCCGATGGAGTCCCTGCGGCTGCAGGGGCAGCGCTGGAAGTCGGCGCTGCCGCTGCTGTCGTCGTCGCGCACCTCGCTGCACGGCGCCGACCTGTGCTCGCCCTTCGAGTCCCTGGTCGGAAGCCTGCGCAAGAACGGCGCCGTCTTCCTCAGCAGTCTGAGCGTGGCCGACGACGCCCGTTGTGCAGCAGCGCCCCCTGCTGCAGCGGGACACGACTACTGCTGCTCGCCGCGGCGCCAGGCAGCCACCCCGGTGCACCTCCAGCAGCAGCCCCACGGCGCCGCCGGATACCACCACCAGGCGTCGCAGCAGCAGGGAGCCTCATCGTCGCCCACGTCGTCCTCCTTCGAGTCCTGCGACGGGGACCTGGGCTTTGACAGCGACAACGGTGAGCCCGCAGTACACTGTTCCTTTGAGAGCACTTTCTTTAGAATTTTTCGTTATGCGATAATTATCTTTAAACCTAAAGCTCTCATGACCAGGACCCCCTGAGATGTCGTGGCAGTCCTATGCACGAAATGACATCATCGAAAAACACCCACCCCAACTCGGACACATATCACACGGACATGTCCCCAAAAAACGCCACCACTTAAACGAAACTGACCAGCGCGCGCCTGGTTGTCATCCCCAGAAGGTCGGCAGAAGCTTCCGGACTGCCGGACTGAGCGCCCACTCACAAGCGCTCCAGTTCTCATCCTCGTCAATAGAAGTATATTGAATGAATCAATCAACGAATAAATCGCATAGTGAGGTCACGTGACCCACTGTCATCGGTAATATGATCCACAGGATGACGTGACCCATTTAATTGGGCCACGCGGCAAGTCTGCATCGGATAAGATTTTCTTATCCTAGTGAGGCAAGAAAAAAATGCGGTTCTTCCAGCGTTTATTCGTGTTGCATTTGAGCATCGTAATATTTTTTTCGACGCCATGGTCTTCTCTCGCATTTCCGTGGTTTCGTGTCACTGCAACCCAGACCGCCTCAGTTTTGTTACTTGAGGCAGCTTGTGTTAAGAAGGAGCAAAATAAATAAAAATAACACTGACTAAAGCTCAAATTGGGTGAGCTGCTCGGTATAGCACACGCTACGGAAACCAGGAAAAAAAAGTTTGAGGGAAAACACCAACAAAATCATAATGCGGGGCAGGGAAAGGAGAGAAGCAAAAGAAGGCTTCCTCCTTCATTTCCCACTTAGCTTTCTTTCGATCGGCCCCGACTGCCGGCTCGGCGGCGTCACTCAGTACGCGAACCGCTCAAAGCTTGGTCGTCGCCGGCGTCGGCGGCGCCGGATAGCGCGACTAGGCAAAAGAAAGCTTGCCAAGCTCTGACGGTTGGCGCCGTTCTCCCCGTTACGCCGCGGCAACGAGCCAAAGTCCCCCTAGTGCGCGACACCACTACCATTTCTCTTCCCCTCTCACCGCTCGCCCTTCCTTCCTTCCTCGCACTACAAAACCGCAAAGCAGTGGCGCTGTCGAGTACGCGCAGTGTGCGTGTGTAGGGGCAACGCGTATCTTTCTTTCCACTCAAAATGTGCTATGGGGTCTCTGTTGTACCCTGCGGAGTGTATCTCGGTTTCTCTTTTTTTTTTTCCACGTGCTCCCTTTTTCCTAATTCCTTCAAAAGTAACAGTCGTTCGTAGGCGCCGCCGTATCCGTGTTCTCCGCTGCGCCAACGGGAACGAGGACGGCGCTTTTGAAAAGGCATTGATTCGAGGCTCGCTTGCCGGCGGCGCCGACGGAGAGCCATTTCGAAGGCCCTCCGGTTCCTTTCCAGCCCTCGCAGTTCCTTCCGTTCTTTTCTCCATCCCCCCTTTCTCTGCCTTCTCTTTTCCCGATTCGAGCCCCTACTTTTCCTTACCCTCCCCATTCTCGGCGATCTCCCCATTTCTCCCACACTTCCCCACCAGCTCCATTTTCTTACGCGCCTTCCCTTTACAGGGTAGGGGTGGTCGACCTAGTTGTGCCTCGCGTGCGGTCGTCACTTGGGCGCCCTTTTCTGCCGCCCGATGCCCCTCGTTCGTATTGCTTCTCTCTCCCTCATTCCCGACCGTTTTTCCAGATTTTCGCCCTTTCCTTTTCTTCCACTCATTTCATTCTCGCCAAATGTCGATTTCTTCAAAGTTACAAATTGCCACGTTGTATTATTAAACGTACTTGCGCACTGTGCGTGCGGCCGCTCTTTCGCTCCTTATTTTTGTCTCACGCATCCTTATTTTTTGTTTGTTTTTCGCTCGTATGCCATAATTTAAATTGCCCGCTTCGATGGTGTGCGCCGTGCGCAATTCAATATAGAAGGAATGAGGAGGAAAAGAAATGAATTGATCAAATAAAAAAAATATGCAAGGGGACTTCGCGCCTCCTCTTCTATGGCTCTGCTTTTCCCGTGATCTCGAGACGCCGCGTTATTGGGGAAAGTGGCCTTGCGGGGAACGCAGCGGTCCCCGCCGCCGGGAACCACCACTGCGTTCATTTTTATTCATTTGCAAATACGAGTAGCAAGAAGCACTGTGACCGAGACAAAGATCTGAGCGGATTTACGGGCATCTGTTGGAGGTCGCGGTTGAAGAGGTAGCTTCGGGGGAGCGGTGTTGTTTGCAGTACGTATTTTCTTAATCTTTTTCGTACAGAAAATTGCTTCGCATGTCGCATCTTTCTTTTCTCGCTCTCGTCTTTGTATGCGTCGCTGTAAAGGTGCTTCACATTCTTCGCTTTGTCTTCGCACTTAGGTTGACGAAACCGCGCCGAGGATGAAAGGTTTCGAGCACAATGATAGAAAAACAGTGTGGGGTGAGCTGTCCATAATGCGGTTTGTGATGAATGTGTTAGCGTCACCGGCACATGCATTGGGGTAAATCCATTGGAAATGTAGCTCCTAGGTTGCTTTTTTCGAACTTTTTTTTGTTTCCTTCTCTAGAATCCTCTTCACTTTTACCTGAAGTGAGAATTAAAAGCTAATTAAATGTTCTAGACCCTCTTGTTTTTTCCCAATGTAAATTTTATTTTCTACCGATGTTGGAGTAAGTCACGAGCCGCCTTCAACTTTTAGTAACAACCTCACTCCGTATTTTTTATTGATTGTCTCTTGGAATAATGTCACCGTGCGAGAGGTAAATGGATTGTGGTGAGTGAGGTATACTGTGTCCATGTCGTAATCTGGAGCTCCTTCAGAGGAATATTTTTGCCCGGAACCGGCTTATTTTCGTTAATTTGTGCAGTCCCTACCAGTGAGACATTATTAGTCGGGATAACCCCTTTGAAATTAATATGCAAGCGGACTTTGTTCGTTTGTGAGCCTCCACTGGCATTGTTACGGCCAATCTTGAACTGTAAACAAAAGAACACAGATTTCGGAGAGTTTTGAGCGTATTAAAATCAGTTGACTTCCTCAATCTCCCAATAGCAGCGCCTCTGCTTCTCAGCGTCGGTTTCGCAATCCGCGGAGCTCGATAAAAACTGATTGAATCGCTTAGAAAACGCGCAGAGGCTGCTCCCGGAGTCGCTCTCATTAGCGAGTTTCTCTCGCTCCTTTCAAAGCGGCGTCGGTACAAAGTGCATCGTGAATATGCATGAGCAGAGACGTAGCGCCGCGTCTTCCCGCGCTTTGATGGCGCCGGGGTCGGGCTGAGCGTGATCCGACATACCGCCCGCCCCCTATACTACTCGCCTGCAGCCCGTGCGTTCCATGATGATGTATTCAAAATCAATGCTTGTTAGCATTCCGAAACGCTTCGCTTCGGCCAAATCCTCGCCGGGGAACAAACGGCTGGAGGAACGAAAGAAAAATCGCCGTGTAAGCTCAGCCAACCTAATGCAGCGTAGACAGTGAAACAAGAAAGGCCGTCTGCGTTTTGCCTACGAGGACAAATAATGAAAGCAAAGAGGCGAAGGGAAAATATACAAATAAGGAGCGTGCGAGCGAGAGAGTAAGACAAAATAAATGGAGCAGCCCTTTCGATATGTTCGTCTTTTTTTTTGTTCTTTTTTTCTATCCTCCGTTTCCCCTTCTGGTATTGATAGACGCCTTTGCATTCACGGCTGCCTTCAGTGCAACGGTAAACAATACGCGAAGGCGCCCGTGCGCGCGTGCACGTTGATTTCTCGCTGGCAGCCTGTTTTTCGTTTGTTGTCGGGGTGTGGTAAGTTAGTTCTGTTACTTTTTTCATGCTCTTTATTATTCTTAGCTTGGAGGGGTGGGGAGAAGAAACGCGCTAGACGCAAATATTGTTTCGCCCTTGTGTGCACAGCTGCCGTCGCGAGCAAGAGGAGCAGAAGAATGAGAAAAATGAACGCTTCTATTCGGCCGTGATCACAGAACTGATGATGAAAACGTTTCCGTTATTGCGGCTGCTTTGCATTTGTTTCTCTCAGAATCTCCGTGTATTATTTGTGCGTGCGTGCTATCAGTGTTTATTTTATATGGTGCAATCGAGGCGTTAAAGCGGTGAGAATTTGAACGATCGAAACAATTCCCGTCTGGGAATTGCAGCGGTTTGGGTTGTAAAAGATATCGGGTAAGAGCAGATTACCTCGGGAATAAATATGCGCATGAAGGGATTCGAACAAGTAAAAGCTGTGAGGAAAAGACTACATACGAAAAAAAAAAACTGCAAAAGAAGGTAGTCGTCCATTTATCTCCCATTTTGAAGTTGCGCCCCCTCAAACTAATCTTTAAGTGGATTTTCATAGCGGTAAATTCGAGTGGCTGCGCTGATTGTGCGATGTTTCACATTGTTCCAAAAGCCGTTCTGCCGTGCAGTATGCCGTGAAAGGATGAAAGCCAATCTAGATATCACGAGAATTACATTCCCCTTACCAGCCGCTTTCTATTGAAACGGGTAATTCCCGCTAATATGTTTCTCAAGAAATTAAGAACAATGTTATTGCGGCCACCCGATGCTGCCGCACATTTTTTTCATGAATCAGATTCAACCTGGCTTTTAAGTTTCATAGTTAAGAGTAATGAGGGAGAAGGTTGTTCGCCCGCGTAAATAGGCAACGTAATTAAAGAAAAATAATTGCAAACAGTCGATGCATTAACGTAATTACGAATGCCGTCGATATTAGTGCAAGCATACATTGTCACTGGTACACTTTCTGTAATACTTTGCGGTACGGAGTCTACGGTTGCGCACGGGACTTTTCGAAACTTTTTGCGGGAAGCGCCTAGAGCTGTTTTCACAGAGTCAGTGATGCGGACTACATTTTAAATTCCTGCTGGACGGAATGGCAGGGCAATTTTGTGTAGGGAAAAAAGAGTCGCACTTTCAGAACGAGAAGTAAAGATGTTGCTCGCGAAGTCCTACGGCGCCTAGGAAGTGCTGCCTGGCGTGTTCACTTCTTCTCTGAAGTGGTGGAATGTGTTACTGCTGGGCACTGCAGTGGAGTTTTCGTGGCAGAAACAGCCCCAGATGACAATGAAAATAATTAAGTGCTCATAAATGTGTTTGATGGAAGGAAAACGCTGCCATCCAGCGAGCGTGCAAGTGTGAGGCTTGTGTAAATTCGTTGCGTGAAAGTTTCTGAGCCATTCATGCTGTGTTTGTCAAAAATGAGGTATTAACCATACGTACTCAAATTTTCAGAATTTACTCAATAGCAGAACATAATGCATGTCTGAAAGGGTATTTTAATAACCGCCGCTGATTGTTCGAAGAAAAGTCCTGCTTATTTCAGTGCCTCTTTCCCTCTTCGGGAAGACGTGGAAAGAGTGGTCATGAATCCTTTAAGTGGGCGGCATATACTACAAGGAAGTCATGCAGCTCGCTGACGTCACAAAGTCGCTTCATAAGGCAGCAATCCAGTACCTTTCTGCTGCTCTTTCAGCACATCATAAAGCAGAAAAAAATCTCTCTAACACAATTTCGGGGTGTATATGTAACTGCGACACCAGCCGACCCAGAGCCATCTGCGCACCACTGTGTCTCCAAAGTTATCGCATTATAATGTACATCCTACGTTCCATGCTATTTGGTATGAGTTATGCGTACTGTTTAAACAGTTCGTGATGTAGATGGGGATTAAATGCAACTAATGTATGTACCCGTCTGTAAGTTGTGTCTGGCTAAATATGACAAATAAGAGAATTAACCATGGCTTCATCTAATAAACCGCGACGTCTTGAAAATCAGTCGTCGCCATGAGGTGCATACGCCCCTGTGTCCTTGAATTTCATCCGGCTATAGCAAGATTCGTAGCCTCCATTCAAAGAAACTGTGGTCAAAACAACTGTAGTTGTTCAGTAATGCTCGAAGGCGTCAATTGTAGAGGAGATGTACGAGTTGCTAGATCCTGGGGTGATTTTTATACCATAGCTAGCCAAATATGGGGTTTGAGGAAACAATGTTCACTGTTTCGGGTGCCTTCATTACTAATAAACGGGTTTGACCCTGCATGACCCTGTGTATTTTTGCCCCAGTTTTCTTTAAATTCCTATCTCTTACCTACGAGCAAGAGATGCAGGACAAAAACTAAAGAATCCTTATGATCGCTTGTCTATAGTATTTATTTAAAGCACTTTAAACTGGTTAAGCTTGACAATCTAATGTCGTTACCTGGTAAAATATGGCTGCGCTGCAGAAGGTAGAACAACGTATGCAAAGTATCTTACTCCCGAAACCTTTCGGCAACGTGCCTCACTTTCTTGTGGTGGTTTCATAATGTCATCTTGTAAAGGGGAAACAAAAATAAAAGCCATTTTATTTTAAAAAAAATATAATATAGCACAACTGTGCAGAAATTTCGGTGGTGCAGAAAAAACACCTGAACACTTCTTCCAAGGGTCCAGACTTCACGATCTCTCTGCCTCAAGGCGCTAAGTGATAGCAATATCATTTGAAAAGGGAAGGGCGATCCAAAAAAATATCGACAGTGCGTTCTTGAGCCTTCAGAAAAAAATATGACCCCCCCCCCCCCCCAAGAAAAAAAAAATAGAAAAAGAGAAACAAAGGAATAAGCCGGATTTTTCGCCTTATTCCGCACGAGCCACATTTCTATTTTTGTCTCTTTGCAGCCAATCTATCACTCCGCGACAGCTTGGTAACTCGGCTTCTCCCCGGAACGATGACGCCAGCGGCGGTGCACGCTTTACAGGGATAAGTCTTGCTTAGAGTCGTGCTCGCTTTTTCTTCACCCTGTCTGGGTCCGTCCCGTCTTCATCCGCACATAGTTTGCTCAGTAGAAGCTGCTCAGATGCTAGTCTTGGCGGGCCAGAGTTTTCGCCTTGCATGCTGCGCAAGAACTGCTCCTGTGATGAACATAGTGTTTGGGCATCATTGTAGCAACTGCACTACTGCATTCTCATCGCAGACATTTATTATTCGTTTTGCTATCCAACTACAGATATTTCGTGAATTTATTAGCAGCCATCGTCAGAAATAATATGAATGAGCTACTAACAAGCCTCGAGAAACGAGAATACATGGTCGAAATTCACGATGTGGATACAGTGTACGCTGGCACAAGTCAGCAACCGGAAGAAAAGGTCCAAGTGAAGCAGACAGGGGTAAGGATATGAGGAGCTCGTTATGACAAACATTTGAAGCAAGCCAGCAGTCACCGGAACCGCGTAAAGTAGAATGGAATGTCTTTTTTGCTTAGCTTGGGGCGTTTATTAATGGAAATATAGAGTGTAATAATTTTTTACCCGAAAGATGATTGAATATAAAGTAGAAGATGAAAAAGGGAAGAACATGGAGGAGGTGGGAGTTACGTAAAAACTAGTCATTGTTTCTGAAAACGATAGAAGGCTTGTGTAAGTGAAATAAACACCTCTTTTAATAGCTGGAACTTCACAAGCCAATCGCGTGCAGTGCTTCGAGAATTGACCTAAGGTGTTGACCGCCTTCCGCTGTGCTTTCGAAGATGTTAATCTTGCTCGAAATATCACCTAATTCAAGGAATATGAACTGATGCTGCGGCTAATCATGGCAACATTGCTAATGATGCTCTGGACTTCTCTTCAGCAATAAAAAAGAAAGCGGACCTGTAGATTTTTTATCTTTGCGACTGAGGTGTAATAACTCCGAAGTTCGAGGGCGAAGGGGGACTCGCTGCCATGCAAAAGTAACGTTAATGCTTCCTGGCGTTTGGAACAGTAATTTTAGGTGCCAACAGCATTGTTATGAACGAACGAACAGTTTTAGGCCTTTCCAGACCGCAGAGAATATAATCGTTGCTTTTATTGCAACATACACGACAAAGCCATGAAGAAATTCTTATCAGATAATGCAGAACATGCGTGCTTATTCAGCGAAGCATGCTAGGTTTCACTACACTACACTACACTACACTACACTACACTACACTACACTACACTACACTACACTACACTACACTACACTACACTACACTACACTACACTACACTACACTACGCTCAAGTATATCTTGAATCCGCTTTTAGATATAACAACCACTATTCACGATGTCCTAGACATAAAATTATTCGATATTGTTTTCACTGTGTGCCTGTGAACGAAAATACAAGTAGGGAAACACAAGCATCGTTTTACACTAGTTAACTGAGTCCAAGCCACAGTCTTGAGTTTGGCTTGATGAAGCACTCTACAGTTTTTTCTTGTCAATAAAATGTGCGCGGCGCCTGCGTTAAATATTTCCTGATATACGTGACTAGTATTCTCGTCTCGCTGATACTTTTTGCTTAATTTTCAATCTGCTTTGTTGCTTTTTATTTTTGTTCAGCTTGGAACGTCGGCGTTGTAAAAACCGCGGCCTAAGACTACAATATTCGCTGCTACCAATACGGTTCTTAGAGTCACTTCATTTTGTAATGCGGCACGTCTTGCGTTAGGCGAGGTCAGTACAAGCGGTGAAATGCGGCACTTGAAGAGTCTCTCGCACATTTAGATTAGACAGGCATCGAAATGGTTTTCCTACGTACGCGTCGTCCTGGAGCCATGACGTCAAACTTTGAGGGAATAAATAATATATATAAAGAAACCAAGAGCAGCACGACCGGTCCCAGACCATCGCCGTTATGCGCTTGTTTAGAAGTTCGGTTCCGAGACGTCATTTCCCTATCGTGAAAAAGGAGGTCATGCGTTGTGCATTTGTGAATGTTAGGGCAGCTTCACTATTAAACAGAAGTCTTTTTTTTCTTTTTGTCTACAGCAGGCTTCCGACGAATCGTGCGCAAAAATACTTAAGCACATACCGTTGCCATAGTCTCGACGTTCGACGCAACCGTGCACACGCAATTTTGATCGCAGTTTCTAACATGCCGTACTTGCATAAGGAGACACTACTAACTTTTTCAAGCTTAAGTCGGTCGTCTTTTGCGATGCGTCAACCATACATGCATATTTAAGTTTCAGAGTGTAGCCTGATCAGATGTACTGCACGTGGCATTACAGATATTATTATTTATTGACTTATTTGCTTATTTTAAAATATTGAGAACCCTAACAGGCGTTGCGTAGGAGAGACTGAATAACATAATATACAACACATTAAAACATGTTTACTGTAGTGGTAAGCTGATTTGTACGCCCTCAGGCAGATATATTGAAAGCAGCGAGAATAAATTGGTGCAGTCAGTTCCGAAGCAGCACAGTCAGTTAGGTTATAGCACAGAGAACAAAATTTTACAGGCTAAGGAAAGCAAAAAGAAAAATTTTGCCATTATTCCATGAAAACTATTGCTCTGCATGGGTCATTCACCCACGGGTATGGAATTTTTCAACTGCAGAGTGTACTTGAACGACTGCTGGTTGTTATTGGTTATTTATGTCTAATCTAAGTAGCTACTTGTGTGGCGGCACTTCGTGTTTGTCGAAGTGGGGCTCCATGGCTCTTCGAAGCTGACGTTTACACTGCTATAGCTACGGGAGCAACGTTTCATGAAAAAGCGCTAGCGGAGTCGTTACTGGGCAGAACAAAGGAAACGAATGGTGCCGTAGCACTCGCGCTCATAAAAAGAAGTGTGCATCACTAATGAGGAAAACACGCTTTGAGGTCAGGTTGAGGCGTAAATATATAATATTAACAAGATATAGATAACCTATATTCAAGCATTATATACCGCCGAGAAAATTTGCGTAAATAACGCAAACGAAAGAAGCATACGCCACCTCGATGCGCAGCTGATGCCGGCTCGACGCTCCTCAGTTGGAGCGAAACGCGAAAGCTGGCTGGTAAAGACGTATGTTAGAGTGCGTTACGAGAGATTACGACGCGTAAATCTCTATATTAAGCTTATATAATCAGTTTATTTCCCAGAATATTGATCATTTCAATGGTGCGTAAAGACACCGTTTCATTTTAGAGCAATTACAACCTGTAACCTAATGTGGGTCTTGAAGGTAGCGAGGCAGTTAATAGATACAATGATGGGGGGCAGATTGTTGCAATTGGATTTTACGCCCCGAAAATAGGGCCCAGTCGCGCAGTAGAACCAGTGGCCAGCTGCCTTTCTTTAGACGGGCAACACAATAGGAAACGACTTTTCCGTTCATAGATGCCAAACGTAGTGTGCGATTTTGTTAGCGAATCATCGAGTAGGGTGTTAACGTCCTTATTTTGGTAGTTTATGGAAGGTACTAAAAAAAGCCGAGGCTGAATGAGTTTTAGGGTTGATCGAGGTTCCTCCGCCTCTGATATTGTCTAACATACTTAACAATCAGATATTTCTAATAGGTGGCACCTTTACTATCTAGCGCTAAATGCGGTCGATAGGTCCAGCATTGCTGCTGAGTGCAGTGTTTCATCATGTTTGTTTCTTAAACGAGTTCTACTTTTTTCCGCTGCTGATAGATGGTTCTACACAATATACTTGAGCGCCAAGCAGTCTTGAGTTAACGCGCCGATATCGCGTCGCTTGCGACCAATTCAATATAAGCGCTTCCATACGTCTTGGCGAAAGTAAAGTTTCAAACACTCCTCAAAAAGGAGCAATTCCAAGCAGTAAGTTCCAAGCGTATACCGATGATGACGTCATTGGCACCGCATTTACTAAGGTAATACGGGAAGGAGCCAGATGTGGGAGCTAAATGAATGGCGCAGTCATTTACTAGCGACAGTGAAGCAATGAATAAGCGAGAAGGTCAGCAACAAGACTTAGCAGCAGCTCTAGGCGCTCGTTTTTCGAAGAAAAACGATCAGTGACGAGCTAATCACCCGCGGGCCGGGCGCTCCTAATTTTTCGTGCGTTCTGGCCGTTATATTAAAAACAAATGCAAGCCATTTCAGCGACGTCTTTGTGGCTGGCTCGCAACGGAAGATTTTCGCGGAATCGTTCTTTGTGCCGCTTTTTAAGAATTTCACTTTCTTTCCTCCCCTTATTGTCCGTAGCACGGCAACACTTAGATTTTAATCAATGCGGCAGTCAAGGAGAAAGCTTGCCTTATTGGAAACAGGAGCTGCAACGAAGTACGTAGCGTTCTGTGATTCTTTCAGTGCAATGGCTGCTTTGTTCTTGTGTTTTAACAGAGACATTTTGCTTTCCACTTCTGCAAATTTGGCCTATGGGTTGTTCTCTGCCCGCATTAAGAGGGTCATCATTTCTGAAAGAATAGCCTCTATAAAAGAGGTCTTTTTGTCTCTACTGCTGCTGTTTTCCACCTTGGTTTTTAATAGTAACGTTAAACCTGCAGTGACGCGTCACGTGCAACTAATACGATGGGCCAAGAAATCACCGCTCCATTTTGGCTTTCATGTTCATCATCATCATCCTGACTGCGCCCACTGCAGGATAAAGGCCTCTCCCATGACTCTCCAATTAACCCTGTCCTTGGCCAGCTGCGGCCACTGTATTACCGCAAGCTTCTTAATTTCATCCGCCCATCTAACTTTCTGCCGGCCCCTGCTACGCTTGCCTTCTCTTGGAACCCACTCCGTTACTCTTAAGGACCGTCGTTTATTTTGACTACGCGTTACGCGCCTTGCCCAGACCCATTTATTCTTGATTTAGTACTGTATATGCCTTGTATGTCCTCTTAACCTCACTAAGCCCTGTAAAATCCTATTTGATACCCCCTAGTTCCTCTAGCAGCCCTGTTAGTTTGCAGGGTCAAACTTTGCCAGGTTCAGTTTCCAATGGCGGCCTGTCCCAGAGCTAGAGAGTCTTAGCACCCTCCGCTGCGTCACAGGTCTGACTGCCGCCTTGTTTTTGGCTTTAGTACCAGTTAACGAACCAGAAACACAGTTGCAGTTTTAGCATCCTACGTCGGACATGATCGCTCATGCAATTAATGCGCACTACAATATACATATGCAGAAACACGAATTCAAGCAAAATTGAACATCGCGTTTCTTGGGCAGAAAACTTTGCATAATATGCTTCTCCGTGAAATCTGATGAGCTTGCTGTATATTCACCTACACTCATCTTACCGGCATCACTACTGCGTTATTTCGCGAAAATCTGCTGTATCCGAATCGTCATATAACGCTTTTATGGGCTGGTGGCGACCTTGGGTGCTTAGTCCATGGTGCGTGTTTTCGTAGAATGTGCACATCTTCGCCTGTAAAGAAAAATATGATGATGCAGATAGACAACGCTGTCTGTGTTATATACCTTTTTACAAATACTTCACTTGCAAGAAAATACTGTAAGCTTTTTTATACTGCACTGCCTACACTCTGCTGAACTACCTACACTGGAAGGAACTGAACTGAATCAATTGGAATGAATTTAAATGAACAGAGCGGAACTACACTACACTACACTACACTACACTACACTACACTACACTACACTACACTACACTACACTACACTACACTACACTACACTGCCACTACCACTACCACTACCACTACCACTACACTACACTGCACTGCACTGCATTGCACTGCACTGCACTACACTACACTACACAACGAACGTATGTACGCGTTTTTGCCGTGCCGTGCTATACTCGTAGCGCATCCAGTACTATATCAACACTCAATATCGCGCACAGCAACACTGCAGAACAGAAATCTTGTCTGACCCCTCGCATTCGGTTCGATCTGACCTTTTCATCATCATACTTTCCTTCGCTTTATCACCGTCGTCGCCGCCGCGTTCCCGAAGGACGAGCTTCCGCCTTATCATGGTGATTCACAGCAGCATTTCACGCGCCTCGAATTAGGAACGCGGGGCGAGCCCTAAAAATGAGTCTCGTGGGCGAGAATGGGTGAAGGAGAGAGAGTGAAGAGTGTAGAAAGAGCGAGGTGGTGATGGGTGTAAGGAATGGCCGCAAAGGGCGGGCCAACCCTTTCTTCTCCGCCTGGCACCAGGCCGGGTAACGCCCTGCCTGGGTCTCCCCCCTCGTCCCAAGGGCCGCTCTGGGATCTTCAATAACGGGCGGGTCTTAGCATAGACGCCTTCGCCTTTTCTTTCACCCGCTCTATTGCTGCGGCCTGTCCGTTTATCACGTGCAACAACTTCTGCGCCATTTATTTGCTCCTCTTTTTTCCTGGGCTTCTTTCCTTGCCCTTTAGGCCGGTTCATCATCCTCTCCTATACCCCTTGCCGTCTTTCGCCGCGACGCGACCTTTATTCTCTTTTGCGTTATTGGTTGTCGTCGGCCGGTTTTATGACCGGGTTTGTTTTTCTCGGCGCATACAAAAGACAGGACACGCGCCAGCCACGTGGCCGGCACAGCTCGCAGCCCGTATCCTGTGCAGTGCCGGCTCTGTTCCCGCTAACGTTAATACAAGTAATACGAGCGCTTCCGGGCGGCGGACATATTACATCGTCGCCGCGGAAGCGGAAGTTTTACGGCCCTGTTGCTTCGCCTGTGTTGCTAGCTGGAGGAAAGGACTAGAGTCCTAGTGGGGACAAGAAAAAAAAAGAGGAA
The DNA here is from genome assembly GCF_055824585.1 of Amblyomma mixtum. Classification (NCBI taxonomy): domain Eukaryota; kingdom Metazoa; phylum Arthropoda; class Arachnida; order Ixodida; family Ixodidae; genus Amblyomma; species Amblyomma mixtum. Next base: position 63,562,465 of record NC_143016.1, read on the forward strand.
GTAGCATTGTTTTGCACCTGAATGCTTGGAAGTACGAGCAACTTAGATGCAGAGGATAAAGACACGCCTCGGTTCACGCGCTGCCTCGCATCCATCTTTTGAAAGGCTAACAACAACAACAACAACAACATCCTTCTTGTTTGACAGGACATGCGATTCTTGGCTTTCCACAACTTGCTAGAGTTATCGCGAGTTTCCGAAAATCTCTTCCTGGGCGTCGCCATGGTTGTCGCTGGTCTGTTGGGTTCGTCTGGCGCAAGCAGCGTAGACGGGCTATAGAGAGCTTTCTGCTGTTTTACGGGGACCGAAAGATTCTCTCACCGATGGGAATCCTATTGTCGTTTATTACATATTTTGGAAAATAATCTTCTGGTATAGCGCCATCTTGCCATACGTTTACCTTACCTCATCAAAAACTTCACGTCAACAAACCCCTCGGGGATCCATTTTTGTTTTGAAGAGTAGCTTTATTCTCCGAGAATTCACTTTTGCTTTTATACGACCTTGCGCGAGGCTTCTCGCGTTTTTCTCCTCGAAGGAGGCGCCTCGGTCAAGGAGCTTGTTACGTCATCCGGTGTCTTTGCTTTTATATCAGAGGAACGTAAATTAAACTGGCAGAGTCTTCTTACTGAGAGCTAGCTTCTGCAAACGCTGCTGTATTTAGCAACGCTCCGCCTGCAGGCTTCTGAACGAGGTGCTCTCGGACGTTGAATGGCCGTTTATGAATGCTTTAGCGAGTTCACTAGCCCTGCTTTCATAACCGGTCGCCTGGAACAGATCTGATTAGTCCTGCGCACGCCCGCTCTTTGTTATGAGCATTAAAAGCGGTGCCACTGTCCCTTAAATTCAGCTAGTTTTCAATAGCACTGGCAGTTTTAATCTGTCGGTCTGCGTTTTTGGACTGCGGGAAAATAAGATAGAATGTGAGAATAAATTTAAACCGTTTTTTTTTTTTCTTTTGAGGACCGACTTTTGAACGTCTCGTCCACCATCGATTAATCGTCTTTCATTTTCATCGGCGCCTCGCAGTTTAATGTCTCTGGGCTCGTTTCCTGCGGCATACCCTTCCCCTCTTCCCCCCTCCCCGCTACGTTAAGCCTCTTCCTCATGACTTCTTGATTCAGATTTTTTTTTTCTAGTCCTCGTCAGGTTATCTGCTCGCGTTCCTCGGCGGCATAATGTAGGTCGATTCTTCGGGCGCCGCCTGGCTCGCCTGTTGAGCGCTTTATTTAGAAACGACCGCGCCTGGCCTGGCTACCCCCCCTCCCCCCCCCCCCCCCCCCGCGCTTTTCCCCTCGTACTCCCTTCTCTCTTCGTTGGGCGACCCGAATATTCCTCCCAGGGTGACTGCTGCTCCGCCTTAGGCCACCGGCGAGGAATGCCCGGATGAGAACAATGCCAACCGTCCTTGAAGACGGGATTCCGAGCTGCTGCGGCATGTGGAAATGACTTGCGCGCCGCTTACTTCTACACAGCCGCAGATTACGCAAGGCTTGGCCCCTGCTGCATAGGCGCATCCTGCTTTTGCGCCTTTTTCTGGTTCTATGCCACGCCCCAGAAGAAAGAAAGAGAGAAGGAGATCTCATTCAGAGAAAAGGCGAAGATGTTTGGACGAAGGAGGGTGTGTGCACTGAAGGCGGTGGTGAGGTGGTTACGCTTCCAGACTGGGAGAGATGCGTAGCATGGTTAGAGGCGGCATTAAGGCCGCGATGTCGGGCGTCCAGCAAGATGTGAGCGTTTAGTAGCATGCATGCTGCGTCAGGAATGTGGATTCTCTTTTAAAAGGGTATGAGTGGCCTGATGAACTTTGTGGAGCTGAAAGTGCGCCTGACGCACCTGGGTCAGTGATCGTTGGTTATCTTTTCAGTTTTTGTTTTCAACGTTTGCGTCGGCCAGGAGTAGTTGCACGGCGAAAGCACGTTACCTAGACTTCCAAAGACATCATTTTTTAATCTATATAGGAGAACAGACGACAGAAAGATGGTGTCTCAAAGGCGGAACTTTTCCTCTCGTTCTTGAGATTTCGCAGACTTTTCTACAGGTGCAGATGGTTGATTTTCATAAGTCTACAGAGCATGGAGATAGTCTCAAAATTCGTTTTGCGTACTCGTTCGTCGTAGCTCCCATTCCGCACTGTGGTAGAACAACACTCTATTTTTTTCTGTGAGCGTAGCCTTTGTCCTGATCCTCGCAAGATACATGCGTACATTAAAAAATTAAACGCATTAACGCTCAGCACGTAAGAAGTGCCAATGCAAAGCTTAAACAAAGACCATTACCGGTGCATGTAGACATGTCAATCCCAGTGCGAATTCATTTTGTGTCTAGTTTTCTGTTTAACCCCTAATCGTACTACAAATATTGCATCAGGACGCTCTTTGTGCTAGCACCACCTTTTGCCAAATCCTAATTTTGCGTGAATTGAGTTGATGCTCAGGATACTATCGGGCCCAGTTAAAAGTAAGAGCGTCTTCATGCTTATGTCAAAGCTTACTGTCTAGCGTTTTATGCCAGCTTCTATGCGCGTCCTGCTCCGTGCAGGATATTGCCACGCTATCGTTCTCGTGCAATGATCTGAACTCGATGGTTCAATTCTCTGCACCAGTGTTATACTGCTATGTGTCCACTGCTTACTTTTTTTGGCTCCTCTTCGAACCTTCCTTTTGAAAAAAGGAAGGTTCGAAAGAAGAAGAACAAAACGCGCCTATGTCTGCATCTTAACATAGGCTTTTGAACGCCACTTTCCTCAGAATAAAATGCTTACTGGAGCATTAACGAGGATTTGGCCCATAAACACCAGTCCTGCAGTGTTCTCAGAGCCTCTCTCCTAAACAACACTTCAGCCATCTGAGAGTAGAAACGAGACAGGAAGAGACAGCTTACTTTATTGTAAAACAGCTCTGTCAGTTAATTGGCTCATCACGTTTATTTTCACTGTAGGCTCTTAGATTGACTCTATTAAGTCTTTTGACTTGTCTTAAGTTTGTTGTCGAAAAAGACGAATCTAAACCGGCCAGAACACATTCTACGACCATTGCAAAAATTCATCATCATAGTAAACGAGAGGTGGTCGTAACGTGTACAACAAACAAAAAGAGTAAGAAGCAAAAACGAGATCGAGATCGAAATTTTTTTTCTCTCCTCGAAATGCTTCAGCGAGTCGCTGTAAAGAGCGCTGGCGTTGCGGGAAATTTGCTTCCAGACACACAAACATGCAGTGCGTCTTGAGGCCGGCCTGTTTTCAGGCGCGGTGCAACGCAGCCGACTCGGCGACGCCCGTCGGCCGAGAACAATCACACTCGACGCCAAAACATCGACCATCTGTCGGCGCCTCAGCGCAACTGCGCAGCCCTGTTTTCAGGGCCTCAGCTTTCGCCACTCCCTCTGTGTGTGCAGCAAGAATGGAAGCGTATAAGACTTGCCGCTTTTGTCACCGCAGAGGCACCGCCACCCGCAGAATGGCGCGTATAGATTTCTGAGACGAGCGCGCGAGTGCGCGCTCGCGGAGAGAAGGTGGTCGCCGGCCTTGTTAATGGATGTTGAAGTATTCATTCTTCGCGCGGTCCCGGAGGCGTGCTAGGACTCGCGAGGCGTTGCATTGAAGGAAGACGTATGGATTAAGAATGGGGCTATGAAAAGTGAACACAAAAAAGGGTTCTTTTTCATTGTAGTAGCGACAGTCTTGTGCTGGACCTTGCTCAAGGGAGGTTTGTTTTATAAATGGGTACTCATGGTAGCACGTGGCACGTCTATTTTTGCCCTAGGAGGTGCAAAATAAAACTGAGAATACTGACCTCGTGTGGGGCTGTCGTTAGCTATAAGGAGGAACGTGTTATCCGCTGTTTCAGGGAAAAAAATATTAAAGAAATATAGACGTAGCGCTCCCGAAACGTTATTTGTTTCTTACCATTTTCAGCGACCAGTGAACTTCATCAGCCATGATTCCGGACCAGACGGTGTGCCGTCAAACCATCGACTACGCAGACATTTTTTTAGTGACAGATAAAGTGGATATAACGCGTTAATATTTATTCTTACACGTCCACTTCATCTTACTTTTACAACTGTGAAGAAAAGCCACGGTGGTACCTTTTCGAAGCATTGTAATGGAGGATTTTTCTCTCTTAGGAACTTGAATGCCAGGCAACCGCTCTACTACGGCACTACCAACTAAACTGACTATAATTTTCAGTAACTTTAGCTGAAATCTCGTCAAAATGTACTACACGTTCGGGTTTTCTCTAGATACACTGGGAAAACTCTGTAAGAATGTGCTGGACTTAAAAGGCTCTGATGCACCTTCTTGGCAGAGTACATAAACTCGCTCAATGACTACATTCTCTCGTCATGAACACCACAGCCAAAGAATGCACTTATACACACAGCAGAGAACCTACAATCGAGCGCGAATGGTGGGGAGTCCCTTTCGGCGACATTTTCATGCTCGGGCCCTCCTCCGTCGCCCGCAGCTGCTTAATTCTGTTGAGAAATGGCTATTGGTTACATTCTCTAGAAACTGCCGCGGCCACTCAACGCCCTTCCCCATAGAGTTTCTTACTATTACCTAGAGGGAAAGCTGGCAGCCCGTCTATGGGAGTTTGCATGGAGATCCCTCCAGACCACTTCAGCCACCATGGGCGCTCAAAGCATCATGGGGCGGTGAGCTACCGACTGCAGAACTTCAACTTTTGGCCGAAAAATAATGCAAAAATAAACGCTATTCGATAATCAAAAATGTCCTAACGTTCAGTAACCTGTCTGTAAATTTCAACAAACGAGCAGAAAAGCATTTAAGTGCAGAGTTCGCCCAAAATAAGGGATGGCTAGCTCTCCTATTGGCCAAGTAATGAACACTACAAAAACTAACATTTCGTAATTAACAGGCGTATTTTCGAAAGTAAATATGTTTTAAGAAAAAATGTTGTTGCTTGAACACTATAAGAGGTTTTTAATGGCATTTCAGAAAAGTGAAACCTTTTATTGGCGTCGTGTGTCGTCGTGTTTTCACTACTATGGATTTTGCACACTGCGTTCGCGCGAAAGTCGTCTGCGCACACACGAACAGTGTTTTCGGAATGAAACACATTAGTAATGACACTCCATGTTCCTGAAAAACTACGACTGTGCCGCAACAAGTAGCTCACCGCTCCATGATGCTTTGAGCGTCCATGGTGGCTGAAGTGCAGCGCCGCCAGCTTTCCCTCTAGTTAATAGTAAGAAACTCTATGCCCTTCCCCCCCTCCCCCCCCCTTCCCCCCCCCCCCCCCCCCCAAGGGAATTCCTGCGCACGACGGCAGCCGTGGGAGGAGCGCCAACCTTTGAGCGCCCAAAAAGTGACGAGAGGAGAGGGAAAGGCGCGAAGACACTAAAATTCAAATTTTGACTACAGATAACTCAGCATCTACGAAACGCATTGCAAAAAAATTTACTGGAGGACATTCGTGTGGCGGCGTCCTTTAACAACCTTTGAATACCGCACCTTTATTGAGGGCCCCTTTCAGAGCCCTTTTAAGCAGTGCACAACGTCTGACAATAAACTTGCTCCTACTGCCTCGATAAACTTTTTTTTTTTTTTTTTGTGAACGGAGTGCCTCACTTGATGACTGTGCATTCACCTGTGAGAACAGAGTGCACCTTTCGTGAAATCACGGTGTGTGCCTATAATCGCCATGTGCAGATCTAAAGGACGAAATGGTTTGGTTTGGTTTAAGGGGTTTAACGTCCCAAAGCGACTCAGGCTATGAGACGCCGTAGTGAAGGGCTCCGGAAATTTCGACCACCTGGGGTTCTTTAACGTGCGCTGACATCGCACAGTACACGAGCCTCTAGAATTTCTCCTCCAAAGAAATTCCTGCCGCCGCGGCCGGGATCGAACCCGCGTCTTTTGGGTCAGCAGCCGAGCACCATAACCACTGGGCCACCGCGGCGGCTCTAAAGGACGAAATGTTAACCTATCTGTAGCAAGGAGGCGAACAGAGGTACGAACGACATCATTTTTAGTCCCCGCTGTCATGCTCTGCTCTGCTATAAGTCACCGACTTCCATATCTGCTGCTCGTTAAATTGTGACCTTTCGCAACCGAGATCCGCGAGATTTCGCGACAAATAAAAATAAAGAGGCGTGGTTGTTCATGAACAAGAGCGCCATCGCTATCCGTGCTCATGCAGGCGAAGACTGCTGCCACGAGTAACGCATAGGGGCGTCGGAGCGATCGGTAGATGAGAGTTCGACGGTATGTACACGGCGCTTTTCGAAACGTGTATGAGGGTGAGTTGAGTGGTGCTCGAGAACATATGCGGCATTTCATTTCGTTTCTTTGCTGTCGACGGCGCCGAGAGCAGCGAGTGCAGTTACTCTACCGCTGCGTTGGTCGGAAAGACACCACACACCCGCGGTGGCAGCGGCGAGGAAAGAAGATTTGGCACGATCACGGCATCCCCGGCTGCGATGCATTTGTATATAACCCACGTATTGGGAAGGCTGAGGCAGTTATAACGATGGCTTGGCTCCCAATATACGAGACAGTGGTTGGATTCCTACCGCCAGCTCGCAATTTTTTTTTCTTTGTTCGGCTGTTGTTCTCTTGGGATGAACGGTTGCACCCCTTCGTTGATCCTTACGGGTGAACAGTTGAGCCTCAGGGATGATTCGTGGCTATAGAAGTATGGTTAGCCTATCTGCATTTAGTCTCGAGAAGGACTAATGGTTGTGGCATTGCAGTCAGTCTCCGGAAAGGACCGACTTTTGATTCAAAAGGACGAAAAAACGCTTAGAGTAAGCTAGCGCTTACAACTACACCAACTTCAAAGAAATAAAATAGAATTAGAATAAAACTAGAATAAAATTGGCATAGAATGTGAATAGAATTGGAATATAATTGAAATCGAGTTTGAATGGAAATGCAGTAGAAATTCAATCCTTTCACATTACTCGCATGAGTTTCTTAGGCGCCCCTGGTAATCTTCTTTGAACAGAATATGGGATTACATGTAAAAACCGACACATCATACGCAGAAAAAAGGTGAAACTGCAGAGAATGAATTCCGCAGCTGCATGTAAAAAAACGCAAAAGTGGGACACGTACGCATCACAGGTGCATAAGGTCATGCTGCTTCAAAATTCTCCACTCTCCTCATAGAAAAAAAAATAGCTTTTCCCCATCAAAGGACCCCCTTTTACCCAGTGGATTCACCAAATTCTCATGAACCTACTAGCGAACCAATGCAGGGATGGGCAGATGAAATGGGATAGACCCCTCTCTTTATTGTCCAGGATAGTCCTCTTCCAGGATCGTCACACCTCTTCCTGCATTGTCATGCATACAGGTTTATAAGAATCGGCCGACGCCATTGGCTGGAAGGGGTTCCTTTGATGGAGAAAAACCGCTTTTTTCTTGATTGTATTTGACTGTAGCGCTCTGCGAGCATAAGATGAAATACCAACTGGCCTCCATCCCAGTTCTTTAGTCTTTGTAGTTACGCGCCGAACTAAAGAAGAATAAGTTAAGTTCAACAAGGGGAAGCTTTGGGCCAGTTGGTCTGACATGTTGGAGAGGAGGAATAACCGCGAACTTGACAGGACTGAAGAACGAGAAGAGGACAGGACGAGCGGTTAAGTTAAGTGTTCATTAAATGATAGATTATATACGTGTTGCCTCTTTCCTATAAAGTATTGTCTGTCGCAAAATGGCTCTGTTTGCGCCGCGATTATTTTACCAGAAGGAGAAGGGTGGTTCGTCGTCCATTTCTTTGTAAATTTCCGTCAGAGCTGTCGAGCACCTGTGACTTGTCGTAGGAGGCTGGATAAGCGTTAATCTATTTGATAAGAACGGACTTAGGCCACCGCATTGTTCATTATCGGCAAGCCGGCAGATGGCACACTTGACGAAGCAGATGGCTGAACCCAAGAGTTATTTCCTCTGGAAAAGAAAACAGCAGGCATGACAAGTGCACTTTGTGCTGAGAGGCGCCATACTGCACGCGTAGCTAGAGCAGTCACTGCTTATCAGCACCACGAGTACGCCGTTGGCGTTCCGTTAGTACAATGAGCTGCGGCTGTACTCTCGAAAGATACGCTCACGAATACGCGCTAGGAAATGAAACATGAAATGGGACAGTCAATTATACACTCGTAAGTGCCAAAGCTGGTGCCAGCTGTTTTTTTTTTTTCATTACGTCCACTTCATTCTCTCCACATTGAGCGACTCCCCGAAACATTGGACCAAATGTTCTCTCTCTTTCAGCAATAATGTTGCGAATTATCTCACTTGCATTTGGGATATGAAAGAAGCCAACAGCCACAGAAACCAAGGGGCACAGGGGATTTTTTTTTTAATTCATTTATTTATTTTGTGGTGTTGATCAATTTAGAATATTACTGAACATGTCATCGCTTAAAGCTAATTGATTAGAAAAGCAGAAGAAAAAACAACCACTGCCGCCGGTGGGATCCGAACCCACGACCTCCGAATTACGCGTCCGGTGCTCTACCTCTGAGCTACGGCGACGGCTGTCAAATCTTCTGCTTTCGGGGGTATTTATGTTTACAAGTAACCTAACCTTGAGAGTGTTCATCAGCGCCACCCACGTTCATAAGCGGCGGACGTAGAACGTCCTGAGTAACCGCAGGTAGTGACGTAGAACATCATCGAACGGAGAGGGTGGAAGCTGCGTGAGAACCCTCTTATGCTTCCTATGGAGTCAAGGCTGCCAGAACCGAGGCCCTCGCTAAGCAATTAAGCAAACAAGGGAAGGGGAATGAGGGTCTCGTTATAAATATGAAAGAAGCCAACAGCCACAGAAACCAAGGGGCACAGGGGATTTTTTTTTTAATTCATTTATTTATTTTGTGGTGTTGATCAATTTAGAATATTACTGAACATGTCATCGCTTAAAGCTAATTGATTAGAAAAGCAGAAGAAAAAACAACCACTGCCGCCGGTGGGATCCGAGGTAGTGACGTTCTACGTCACTACCTGCGGTTACTCAGGACGTTCTACGTCCGCCGCTTATGAACGTGGGTGGCGCTGATGAACACTCTCAAGGTTAGGTTCATGGGCGTCCGGAGGGGGGGGGCAAGGGGGGGCGGCTGCACCCCCCTGGAAAATCACTCACTCGAACCGTGAGTGATGGCCGCACGCCAGGGGCGGTGGTGCGCTCAGCCAAAAGGGTAAAAGCAGCCCCGCTTCGACGCTTGGTCACATCTGCGAAATGCCGCGTCCGGGCGCGCGTCGTTCCGCCGTTTTCAAACCACGCTACCGCCAGCTCTGCTGAAGGACGACCTGTTGCAGACATGCAGCGGCACCGGCGAGCATGTGTTTCGAGCCGTCTTGAGATGGGTGTCTGTTTCTTTGATCTCTAGAGAGATAGCGACACGGAGGCAGACAGTGCACAGGGCACAGGTGGTGGTGGTGGTAGTGGTTTATTTAAAAAAAAATAAAAATAAAAAGTGAAGCAAAAGAGTGTTGCCGGCCGCGGCAATTGAGCTGCAGCCGGCGGAAACGAAAGGGAAAGGGAGAGGATAGTGAAGAGAAGTATAGAGGGGAGCGACAGCGAGAAAGGACAGGGGAGAGCTTTGTACACTATTTACAAAATACAAAAGTAATCAAGTTCGCGCCGCTCGCGCGCTAAGAGGGCACAGGTCGCTCGCTAGAATCAGGATACGTTCGTACGCCGGCCACCGATGAATTCTTGAGGGGGGAAGGACAAATCAGCCGTGTCCACCCCCGCTTTGTCGGGCTGCTCAGGGGCAAGCGGGCGACGAGTTGGCGCCGCCGCCTCTCGCTGTCTCCTCCGATCCACGGGAGAGCTCAGTGCGGTAGAAGCGCCGCTTTCAGAACCTTCGGCAAAGGGGATTAGCTGCTTTTGTTCACGGCGACGCAGTCTCCAGAGGCGCCCCCACACCAGCGTTCCTTGCGTCTTCTCCGAAAACCAGCGCCTTTGGTCAACGCAGCCCGATGGCGCCTGCCTGGCTCGCCTGTCACCTCTGGCTGGGCCTCAAATCACAACAGCGCCCATGTACTGTGCGTGTCAGTGCATGGTAAAGAGACCCAGGTGGTCGACATTATCCGGAACTCTGTACTACTCCGTCCCTTATAGCCTGAGTCGTTTTGGGGCTCTGAACCCCATAAAAGCACAAAAACAAATTTTCCGACCGAATTAGTTGCGGGTGTCCCTTCCCCTCGGAAGTCGCGCGGCGTTCCTTACACCCCAAAAGTGCGCATTCGTGGATATTGTGGCAAGTAAGCCCTTGCACATGTGCGCGCCTCTGTGTTTGTGCTTCGGTGTTTTTAGTGGCGGGTTGTCAACGAAGGTGAGAACAACCAAGACAGCGGACGAGAAAACGACGAGCGGCGAGCAGTGTGTGTGCGGTTGCTCGACTGTGCGGATGCGCGAGCAAGATGGAGCGAGGTGTATGAAGCTGCGAGCGTGCATTTATCTTGTAAATAAGTTTTCGTTGTATATAGTCATCTTTTGTTTTCAACGTACTCGTTCAACCATTTTTCCAATCAATATATATGATGACTGTGCACTGAGAGCGTGTAATGAAGCACAGAAATGAATTTATCACCCGTGTAACTACGCAATTCGCCCAGAAAAATCCGAGGCGCCTACAGTTGCTGTTCAAGGAAGACTGACTGAGTGACTGTAGTTGCGTGTTTGTGAACATATTGCGCTGTGTGCTGGTCATCAATTCGGGTGAGTCGAGAACCCGTATGCAGTAAGACTGAGCACTTCGAGTATTGATAGTATCTTTTTGCATTTTTATTAATTTTAATTGTTTCTTTGTTGATAAACTCCAATGTATCTCTACAATCCGCGCTTTAATTTGCTGCTTGTAATTTTCTTTCATGTGTGTATTTTACTTATTTTTTATTTATATATAAATAAATAAATTTACTCCGCAAATAGTGCCTTTTCGCTACGAATATACCCCCCCCCCCCCCCTCCGGCGCCAACAACCAATGGGCCCCCCCCTGAAAAAAATTCTGCGGACGCCCTTGGTTAGGTTACTTGTAAACATAAATACCCCCGAAAGCAGATTTGACAGCCGTCGCCGTAGCTCAGAGGTAGAGCACCGGACGCGTAATTCGGAGGTCGTGGGTTCGGATCCCACCGGCGGCAGTGGTTGTTTTTTCTTCTGCTTTTCTAATCAATTAGCTTTAAGCGATGACATGTTCAGTAATATTCTAAATTGATCAACACCACAAAATAAATAAATGAATTAAAAAAAAAAATCCCCTGTGCCCCTTGGTTTCTGTGGCTGTTGGCTTCTTTCATATTTATAACGAGACCCTCATTCCCCTTCCCTTGTTTGCTTAATTTCTTAGCGAGGGCCTCGGTTCTGGCAGCCTTGACTCCATAGGAAGCATAAGAGGGTTCTCACGCAGCTTCCACCCTCTCCGTTCGATGACGTTCTACGTCACTACCTGCGGTTACTCAGGACGTTCTACGTCCGCCGCTTATGAACGTGGGTGGCGCTGATGAACACTCTCAAGGTTAGGTTACTTGTAAACATAAATACCCCCGAAAGCAGAAGATTTGACAGCCGTCGCCGTAGCTCAGAGGTAGAGCACCGGACGCGTAATTCGGAGGTCGTGGGTTCGGATCCCACCGGCGGCAGTGGTTGTTTTTTCTTCTGCTTTTCTAATCAATTAGCTTTAAGCGATGACATGTTCAGTAATATTCTAAATTGATCAACACCACAAAATAAATAAATGAATTAAAAAAAAATCCCCTGTGCCCCTTGGTTTCTGTGGCTGTTGGCTTCTTTCATATTTATAACGAGACCCTCATTCCCCTTCCCTTGTTTGCTTAATTGCTTAGCGAGGGCCTCGGTTCTGGCAGCCTTGACTCCATAGGAAGCATAAGAGGGTTCTCACGCAGCTTCCACCCTCTCCGTTCGATGACGTTCTACGTCACTACCTGCGGTTACTCAGGACGTTCTACGTCCGCCGCTTATGAACGTGGGTGGCGCTGATGAACACTCTCAAGGTTAGGTTACTTGTAAACATAAATACCCCCGAAAGCAGAAGATTTGACAGCCGTCGCCGTAGCTCAGAGGTAGAGCACCGGACGCGTAATTCGGAGGTCGAGGGTTCGGATCCCACCGGCGGCAGTGGTTGTTTTTTCTTCTGCTTTTCTAATCAATTAGCTTTAAGCGATGACATGTTCAGTAATATTCTAAATTGATTAACACCACAAAATAAATAAATGAATTAAAAAAAAAAATCCCCTGTGCCCCTTGGTTTCTGTGGCTGTTGGCTTCTTTCATATTTATAACGAGACCCTCATTCCCCTTCCCTTGTTTGCATTTGGGATGTAAGTTCAAAATGCTTTTTTGGTTTTTTTTTCTAGATTAAAGGTGCGAAAATTCAGAGCAGGTGTCCATTAACTGGGGTCGTATCACGATACACGCTTGCAAGTCTTCTTCGCATTAATCTTGAAAATGAGTTTCTTAATAGAGAAATTAACTCCTCTTATTCAGCATACTCTCTTTAAATCGCTCGTCACCAGTTGTTTTCTGTGTTCGCAATTTTAGTCACTGGCCTAGTCAGCGCGCGAGAAAAATCGAAACAAAGAAAATAACCGCACAGCAAAATTGATCGACTGTCTTTACCATGCCACATATCTTTAGACACAGGTCCCCACTTAATGCAGGCGGGAGTAGGACCGAAAAAAAAAGCGAGAGAAAGACAAAGTGAAACCGGATGACATAAAACTGAATAAGCTGATACCTGACGCTAAAATGTAAAAATCGTGACTTTCTCTGCCAGCACCGATAAAGGTAGACAAGCATTGACCTCCGATGGTGAAGTGAATACCATTTTCAAACTAAGCAGCACAGCCGAGCCAGATCGTTTCATTTTGTCACTACCGAGTGCCCGCTACTTCTGGGAGTCGTGTCATTATTCTACAACGTTGGCCGCATGTTATATCGTGTGTTTGTGACTCGCCTTTCAATCGAACACCTGTTCGTACTCGCAGGCAAAGGCGCACCTGTGCCTGTCCGCGGATAGATTGTGGAAGCGGGGGAGCCAACAGAGAGCTTCTGTTACCGGCGATCGATACGCCGAGCCTGCCTGCCTGCCCCTCCGTGCTCGCCAATCGTTTTGCCTCGGTGTCCGAAAATAGGGCTTCGCCCTTTGACGATCCATGCTCAACGACGGCACCGTTGAATTCACTAGCGAAGGCGTTGCAATACCGCGACCCTCATTGATTTTTCCAGGGCTGTGGTCTCTCCTCCACCGCGGTTATTTCGTTGACATCATGGACGAAAACGATAAAAATGAAACAGCACAGAGTGGCAGGAGATAGAGGGAGCGGGAGGATAGAAATAGGGAGGTCAACCATAATAGGATCCTGGTTTTGCAAACTGCGCTCGATGAACTGTAAGAGAGGACGACAGAAGAGAGAAGGACAGCAGAGAAAGAGGCGCAAAATTGAACAACGTCGACGATGGAGCAAAAACGATAATAATTAAAAGTCGCCTGAGCCCCATGGAGCGGTGGCCACTTAGTTTTGTTTTGGATGTATGGCTGTTAGCGATAGGGGACGTATTGACCCCTAACCACACACTGTCGAGGAGAGTATAATACTTGGAATATCAACACTAGGTAGCAGGACATGTGGTCACCCTATTAAACGCCGCTAGTGTCTGTTTTATATATTTCTCTTTCTTTTTTTCCTTCTTTAAAATCACTGTTTCCGAAACGTAGTAGTCTACCCGTAAGTGTTGTCATGGTGAAAGGCGTTGAGGCACAGAGCCATACGAGAATAGGTTGAGGTGAGCAAGAAATTCTTCCTCTTGTGTCGGCCAGGGACCATTTTCGTAGATACGGAGAAAGGTTTCAGCCCTTTACTGTATTCTTGTACTAAAGACGCACATACAACGAGGCAAATGATCTCGTATATTGAGCTCAGTCATGTTTCTAACAAAACAAGAGAGAAGGACTTTGAGACAAGCGAGGTTCCGTGACCGCAATGGCGCTCTCATACAACGTTTTTTTGTTCTTTTTTTCTAAGTACTCCGATGATCTCCATGCTCGGCAGTGGGAGCATGGCGTGAGAGACAAAAAAAAGGGGGATATGTGTTGGGGGGGGGGGTGAGGTGTAGACGGAATCCTATACAATTGCAATGGAAGGATCAAGGAATTCAGTGAAGAGTTCGGTTCGAGTGGGGAACGAAGCTGGGAAAAGAGCCGTCCCGACCGGGAGGTCAGCTTCCCCGCGGGGGCTACGGACCCGACCACGCATTCTCGAACGACTTCGCTCGCAGATGAAAGGCTGCTCGCGCGCGCAGCCACAAAAGCACGGGACTTTGTGCGTTGCAACGCGACGCTAACGCTGGGGAGCTACGCTCACTTCCTTCCTTTCGATATCCAGTTGGCGAAATGCGGAGAACCGATGCTTGGCCGAACAGCGGTCGAACACACATCGTTTCCTCTGAGTACAAGTGGTACGTCTGGTGTTTCTGTCTCTGTTTCTTCTTCTTTTATGTGCGTGTGCCTAGGCGTGTAGGAACTCTTAGCGGTTTGACGCAGGCGCGCTGTTAGTAGCCAGCTGTATGCTGGCACGGACTTATCAGGCTGCGAGTACCGACGCTATGGTTTGTCGTTTTCGTCTTCTGTCACCCGAAGCAAGAAGTTGGCTGAAGGGTCGTCGGCTGCCCTATGCATACGGATAGCGGGCATATTGGGAACGAGATACGAAAAGAATGTAGAGAGAATTCAACCATGCACAGCGATGTTTATGCGAAGCCGATCAATCCTGCTACCTCCTGGTAGTGTATTACACAATGAAAAAAAAAAAAAAACCTCAGTAAGGCATGCAATTTAGCCATATGTAGTTCCGGTCGGCTACCGTGGGTTAGTGTGAAGGAAATGATCGGATGAGAAAATGAAGGAAGGTGCATTAAAAAAAAAAACAAAACATGTCAAAATCGTCTCAGAAGAGTAGCCTTTGACAAAACTTTGCATGCGCTTGAGTGGATGCCAGTGAGTAATTGCTCTCTTATTTCAAATTTACTCCACCTTGGGCAATTCCACTAAACATTGGCCAAGCACCGTTCCCACTTCAAGTTATTGATCACTTCGCTACCGCACTACCGAGTGATTGGCTGTCGTTCTTTTAGAGCACCATATATGACGTGGCTACGCTCATACGTTCTACATAATGCAGCTCTGGCCTACGGGATCTAGCTTTGAAGGAAGCTGCCCTGGGAAACTGCGTACTCCTGTGTGCCTGATAAACGATGTTGATATGGAGAGTGCTTCCTGGCAACCTAATGTAATGTGGTCTCACTCTTGCAGCTCCTGCTGAACTGATTTGGCCGGCAGAACCCCATTTGGATTAAGAGGTTGGGTCCAGCGTTTTTCCGCGTCTACACCTGATTGTAACTTCTATCCGTTTTCGTTTCACGTTTGTATCCGATGCCTTCTTAACAAGTAACTTGCACCTGTGTGAGAGTGCTTGAAGTGGCGGTTTTTACCTTCCCTGACTGCCAGTATTTTGCCAAACTAGACAATCTTGCGCTGCAGAAAACCCGAAGAAACGTAAAAGGGTAGACCGAGAACGGGAATCTGCGTATCAGCCTGACTGCCCATAGAACCGCGGGAGTCTGCAGTATGATGGATGTGTCCCGTCAGTTTCACCCCTGGGAAGGAAGTGGTCACCGTGTGCCTAATGAGCGTGCGTTAGGCGAGATACTTCGTTTTGTGAGCTGACACGTGGCTGCATGCGTGTAAAGACGCACGCACAGTCAAAATTGCTCGTATTCACACGCACATAGACACACACACACACGCGCGCACACGCACACACACGCACGCACACACGCACAGACGGGCGCGCACACACACACGCACGCGCGCACACACACACGCACCCCCTTTGCAGCACACGGACACCTTGTCCCAAGAGGTTCCCAACGAACTGTCATCATTTCTATCCCGAATGCCCTGAGGCGGTACCTTATACATACTTTGCTGAACGTCGGCATTGACGTGACCGTCCGCGTTGCGATATTTAGTTCGTCCGCGCTTGTCTGGACTCACACCACTTTTCCTTGCTAGTGCGGCGTTTTCTTTTTCTTCCACCTCCCCCTTTCGTGACAAGCGACGTGCAAAGGCGCTATATACACGAACCTGGAGAGGAGTACTATTTGCGGCGCCGGATGGTGTCAGTGACGTCCTTCCATTACGTAAGCCGAGATTTGCGAAGGGGCGCCGGTCGTATACAGGCTCCACCGTGTGCGACCGCGTAACAACGTGCCCGTGAGCGACCAGTGACGCCGCGAAGGAGAGGCTATATATAAGCAGAATGAAACGAAAAAAGGGACCGCCAGATAAAAGATGGACGGTGCCGGGCGGTGCAACGAATACTGCCGACGGGGCGGGGACGGTGGCTCCCATCTTCAGCGTTCCTCGCTGCCACAGCCTCGCGTGCCTGGTCCCGGGGGTACGGCGCCGCCCGGCAGGGCTTTTATCCGGCCGGCCGCTGCTCTTAGGGTCCCCCGAGGAGAGAAATCCGCAGAGCCAGCGCTTGCTTGTCCCCCCACCTCGTTCCAACCTGGACAGCGCGCACCTCGGATCTCGACGCAACGAACCGCGCGAGAAAGAAGAAAAGAAAGAAGGAAGAAAGAAAAAGACACTGAGCTTGCATATGTGATGTTCTTCTGCAAAAGGAGGAAGGGTCTTCTTTGGCCTCTTATGTAAATGATTGGTTGCTTTGAACTAGGAGGAAAAGAGCTTAGGCCTAGCTGCACGGTGAAGAGGCCGTCGCTTGTTACTGAAAGATGCGGGTCGCGCGGAGGCTTTGGTGCGCGCAGCGTGTAATGCGATTTGCGCGCAGTCGCGCAAAAACAAGCTGATCAGCCGGTGTCGCGCGAGTTACGGCATCGCTTATTCAGACGTCGAGGTCTCGTTAATACGTCTGAGGGAATAAATAGAAAGGAAAGGAAGAATTGCAAGGAGAAATACTGCGCGCTCAAGAAGTGGCACTCCCGGTTGCATTTGCAGTCCGGCTCTGTCAGAGAATATTTCTCCTAACAGCCTGCGATGCACTCAGAAGAACGCTGTCTATATAAGTGCGGGTGAAGTTGACATTTCAGGTCTGCTTTTTACCGTTCAGAAAAGCTGAGGATTTTCAGTTCAACGAATGTCGCGTTTTTGCACTGCAGTCGCTGATCATTGGAAGGACTGGCATTCGCTTTGGCCGTATAGTTGGTGCGCCGGAGGTCACGGATACTGGTATTCTTTTCAAACGCGTTCTTTGCTCAGCGCTCGAATCATTCACTGAAAAGCATGACTCATAAAGGTGGACAGCATGAACACAATGCTGATCGCCACCAGAAGGCAACAGCTGGTCACATTCTGCCGTGCCAACACTGTCACTGACGGCGTCTTGAAGACGTGCACAGGGAGCAACTTGGTTTGTCCAATCTCATCTTGCGCTCGAGCCATATCGTCTTGATGAGGTTGAAGCATACAGCGATTAAACTCGCCGAGTAATTTAAAGTTCATGGTAGAGAGAGGGCAGGTAGATGGATTTCTTGAAAACAGAGTGAACAAGTGAGGGGAAGCCTCAGTGAGCTTGCCAACGTTTCGACAAGCAGACTAATCTTCGTCTCCTTTTGCTGAAACTTTAGCAAGCTCCCTGAAGCTTCCCCCTCACTTGTTCACTTTGTGTTTGTGAGTAATGTAAAAGCTAATAAAACCACCTCTCTGATGGCGCGTAGATTGCACAGTTGCATAAAGCAGCCGCCGCTCACTCACTCACTCACTCACTCACTCACTCACTCACTCACTCACTCACTCACTCACTCACTCACTCACTCACTCACTCACTCACTCACTCACTCACTCGCTCGCTCGCTCACTCGCTCGCTCACTCACTCACTCACTCACTCACTCACTCACTCACTCACTCACTCACTCACTCACTCACTCACTCACTCACTCACTGCAAATTTCAGCCCGCGCCCGGCTCGAGCCCTACACTACTGGCGGAGGCCCGGCCCGGCCCGACACTGAAGAAACCTAAGCCCGCCCCGGCCCGGCCCGGGCCCGGCCCGACCTGCAAAACTGAAATTGAAGTGGCGACGAAACAGAAAGAGATAATTTAAGGAAAATCAGTTTATTTCAATGCTTTTAAATTGCTCGGCTCTCATGGTCTAGATGAAAATTAGTGAGTATTGTAGGAAGTGAGTGAGTGAGTGAGTGTGAGTGAGTGAGTGAGTGAGTGAGTGAGTGAATGAGTGAGTGAGTGACTCACTCACTCACTCACTCACTCACTCACTCATTCACTCACTCACTCACTCACTCACTCACTCACACTCACTCACTCACTCACTTCCTACAAACTAATTGTAATTCTAACAAACTAATTGTAATTGCAGCCTGCTCTAGAGCTGTGCGCGGGCCGCAAATTTCAGCCCGCGCCCGGCTCGAGCCCTACACTACTGGCGGAGGCCCGGCCCGGCCCGACACTGAAGAAACCTAAGCCCGCCCCGGCCCGGCCCGGGCCCGGCCCGGCCCGGGCCCGGCCCGACCTGCAAAACTGAAATTGAAGTGGCGACGAAACAGAAAGAGATAATTTAAGGAAAATCAGTTTATTTCAATGCTTTTAAATTGCTCGGCTCTCATGGTCTAGATGAAAATTAGTGAGTATGTGCAAACACGGCGCATGTAGAGAGTTATCACTCCAAGTTATTATGTAAAAACAACAAATCGTCCATTGATGACGGCTTGAGGCAAGTGCGGCGCTCCTGCATAATGAACCCGGCAGCGCTGAAATTTCTCTCGCTGCTTGAACTGGTAGCCGGAATAGCTAACACTTTCTTGGCAAGAAGAGAAAGCTTTGGGTACGTCGCTGCCTTGCTTCTCCAAAACTGTGATAGCTCAAACTCTGAGCAAGGGGGCTGGAGCCACGCAGGAGCAATCGCGATCGCGAAGCCCGGCCGGCCCGTCCGAGACAAATATACCGTGGCCCGAGCCCGGCCCGGGCCCGGGTGAATAGACTTCCGCAAGGCCCGGCCCGCGGGCCGGGCCGGGTACGGGCTTTCGGACCGGCCCGAGCCCGTGCACAGCTCTAGCCTGCTCACTGGAGAAATGCGAAATCATTTGAACGTCGGCAACTATTTTGCAAGTCATTGTTGTCACGTGAAGCTTATCATGTGACCCTTGGATGACGTCAGCAACTTTTTTTTTGCAATTCGTAGTTGTCCAACATTTGCACAAATCCCTAACACACTTTACCGTCGCACACACCACAACGCGTTCACTTCGTGCCCCTCTAACACGCTTGAACACTCTATATAGCACTTTCTTGCATATAAACGCGTGTAATAATGCCATGCTGAAAAAAAAAAAAAAGAAGAACCATCGTAGCGTGTGTGCCCCAAACCCTCCAGGCACACAGAATTCCCGGGTTCGAACCGCAATGCCGGCAAATTTCTTTTTTCAATTGGTCATTTTTGTGTGAGCACGTCCTGGTGACACACTCTGCCGACAGGTCCTGTACACGCCACTCATGAGACAATAAATGTCTTTGCACTAATAACTGACTGGCAAAGTAACTAACTAACCTTCCAAACAAGCAACGAGGACGATTTGAGCTCTATAGTCGCAGAGCTTTACTTCCGCACCCAACGGCAGGAAACTCTGGTTCGCAGCAGCCAGCCGTGCCAACCCGTGAACCCTGGACAGCTCTGCTCGCAGCCTAGGCGGCACTGCGCACACGTAGCATCGCCGTTAATCACGCGCAAAAGGAATCGGCCGCAGATGGAACCGCTCCGCGACCCAGAGCCCCGATCCCCGCACCCTCGCGGCTGCGAAACCGCGCTGATGTATCTATACACAGGCCGTTCCTCCCCGCGCGCGATATAGTAGAGGCGGTCGGCGGCCCCGGATCGCAACCGCAGACTCCAGCGGATCGGAAAGGCTCACTTGATCTACGCGCCCGGCTGCGCCAAGAGCCAACTCGCACGCTGGAGTCCGCCAGCGCCATTGTCGCCGCCTTTTGGGCCGCGGCGGCGGCCCTGAAAGGCAGCGCATCGAGCTTGATCTAGCGCCTGATAGAGTTACCCGGCAGAAAAAAAAAAAAAGATAAACGAGACATAGGAGGTCTGCCCGCGGAGGGGAGCCCGGGGAAAAACGAATCTGCCGCGCGTCGTTTGCTGGCTTCTTCTTCTTGTGGCTATTACTACTGAGTACTGACTCCTCCGGCGCTGTCTCTGTTGCCGGCTGTGGCTGCTGAGGGCTAGAAAGATGGAGAGAGAGAAAGAGGGAGGGAGGGAGCTACTTCGTCTCGTGACGGGAGTGCTTTGCCCCCACAGACGTTCTTCAGAAAAGATGTGCGCAGCCTGCCCTTTTCGTGAAGCTCCTCAATCTTTTATGGCCGAGCAAGAGTGTATACGTTTGCTTGCTGTGGGAGGCACTGCTGTCTGCATGTGACGTTAGAGTTCATTCGACCAATCGAAAAAATAAGCAGAGAGTAGAGAATATGGGGAGCGCGAATCGAGTAAAGAGCACTGCAGTCGCACCACAGAAGGTGGTACATGGCAAGACTGAGGTGTAGCAGTCGATAAGTACGTATGCTTAATGCCCACCTTATATACTCGTTAAGGACACGCTATGCCAAACCCTATTCGGCTCTGCGGTTGTCGAACTTTGTATTTCTGGTCACAGCTACAAGAATATATTCGGAAAAAGAAGTCGACTCAGAAAAAAAAAAACACTTTGCTTATTGATTTCTTTAATGTGAATTTGTGGAGAGGCAAGTCTTGAATCGAGCTTTAGGGGACTCTGGGCAAAGCTTGACGTCGTCTGTATTGGAGAAAAAAAAGGTATGCAAAAAAACAAAACTCGCAAACGTTTCTCGCATTATGCGGAGTTTGGGTTCCTTCACTGCTTGACTGAATGAGCGCACAGTACTCTCTTCGCAGGCCTTTTACCATTAATTTTTTTTTAAGGGAGTATATAAAAGAGCCGCGCAAAACTGCTTATCGCGTCCAAACAGCGTGGCTGCTCCTTCATATCTTATTAGCGACGTAGCTCCTTCGCCCTTTGTGTAGGTTTGCTCTGCTTTGTCAAATATTGCTACTCCTTGAAAGACATGCCTATTGAGCGCACTCCACTTCCGCAATGTTCTTGCTATTTCATTCTCTCTTCCATGCACCTGATTTCTTTGCGTTTGTTTCACGCTTCATTTATTTTTTCCTTTTCTTTTCTGGTTTGAAAAAGTTCATCTAACGTCATTGAACTAACACGAGGTATGGTCATGTGACTGATAATCGTACCTATCGTTTGCTAACCAGCTTTCTGGCCGGTGAAGTCCCACCGTTACTAAACGTCCTATTTTTCGGGTTTCTTACGTCAGATTGTGGAGGATATTTAATTTATGCTAAAAATAACGGGATGCCCTCCTGGTCCTCTTTCACGAGCTTCCGTCTTGTGAAAGAAGTTGTTCCCTCCGCACGTATCCGACACATTTATGCAATCAACGATATTAATATTCCTTTGAGGCAACGTGCTGCAGCGGTACTCTAATAGAGTTCAGGCCTTTTGAGTCAGGTTGCCTCGACGGCTTTGTAAGATTTGTACCGCATTCCTTCCACTTCTCTTTCTTTGTCTATAACTGCTCCTATTCGCGAACTCATGCGACCACATGCGGCACATTCTATGGAGCGCACATGTCACAGGCATGCGCGTCACCGACAAAGCTGCTTTGAACAGCACCTCCTTGGCTAGCAGTACACGCGGCAGTTTTCGGCTAAGACACTGTACACCGACGTACTTCACCCCGGACGAAGTCCCCATAGGTATATCGGTGCAAGAATGGTGGAGTAACGAGGTTCACAACCGACTGATGCTTGTTAAACGCCTTGACGTACAGCTGCTCCTTTAAATTGAGCCACTGATTGCACTCACGTGCGCATCTGATAGGCGATTATTTGCGTTGGTTCTCGCCTCGAAAGAGCTACATTTCATGATTTATTTCATTTTTTTAATGCGGTGGTTAATCCAGTCAGTGCAAATATTGAAAGCCAAAATGCATGGAACAGTCAAGAAAGGATGGTCGGCAAAGCAAAGACGATGTCTGCGCCTTTTTAGAGGCCTTTTATTTCCTTTTTTCTTCTTCTCTCTATATAGCTCTGTATGGTTCATCGTTGTGGTTGCGCCTTTTTACGACGTCCGGGTACGGCGGCAGCACTCCTCAGAGAGCCGCGGCGCTGAGAAAGGAGAGGCCGCTGGCATCTGCCGCGCCTGACGAAACGGCAGCCTCAAATCACTGCAGAGGGGCGGTAAAAGTGATACTTTAGCCCTGATCCCCCTAAGCTGCTATTCTCCAGGACAGATTACGACCGTGTTGGACCGAACAATCGCTGCAGGCGCTTGGGTTCCAACGTGACACGCTCGACCGACTCCGCGCAAGATTCCGCTCGAGCCAGGGTGCAAAGAGAATCAGAAAACTGGTGGCGCTTATTACACATCGATCTACGCGTATTTTTCTTTAATTGTGTCTCTTTCCATACCTCATATTGCTTGGAAAACAGTGTGGACAGATGTTTCATCAAATCATGAGTGTCACGCGAAGGTCACTAAGAGGCTTTAAGAAAGTAGCTTCGTATTTTGTTGTAACAAAAATTAAATATGGTGCTTTTAGGACACTCGCTGCTGTGGCTCGGTGGTTAAGGCGCTCATCTATTGAGCAGGAGTACTCAGGTTCGAACCCGACAGCGGCGTCACCGTTTCGATGGAAGCGAAACGCAAAAAGGCGTGCGTGTGCTGTGCGATGTCAGTGCACGTTAAAGATCCCCAGATGGTCGAAATTATTCCGGAGACCTCCACAACTGCACCTATTTCTTCCTTTCTTCTCTCACTCCCTCCTTTATCACTTCCCTTACGGCGCGGTTTGGGTGTCCACCGAGTTATGGGAGGCAGTTACTACTGCGTCATAGCGAAGGATCAAGTTCTTGTACGCCGAGCCGCAATGACAGCAGTTAAGTGCGGCATCCTGGACCAAGGATCGACCATGGCGCCCAGTGACCCGTAAGGGTCAAGAGCACTTTAAATTTGTCAACAATAAAGTTTTTTTTTCCATCCATCCATCTAAGTTAGACATGCTCCAGCCAATATACTGAGGTCTGAATCGGGTCGAGGATATTCTTATTTGGCAGTGTCCCAGACTTTAAACCCTTGGCATAACTGTATGCGCAAATAAAATCGTTCGTGACAGTCGCGGGAGAAAAAAAATTATGTACGTTCATACAGAGCGGAGCAGGTTGACAATACAGACTCAAGATGAGCGCAGTGCAAAGGCTTGCGCGCTCCCAGTGCTGCATGTAGCGGACGGCGTTGGTTTAATGAAGCGCTTCCCGTGAGGAACTCCATCATGGCGCCTATTTTAGCACTAATTGCCGCTAGGAAACCCTGAGGCCCGAGACGCATTTGGGCTAGGGCAACTAGTGTACAAAAAAAAAAGATGAAAAGAAAGCGTTCACCGCTTTGAATGCTCGTGTTTCATATTCTCTTTTCCACCCGCTTTCCCTTCGGCGGCGTTATAAATAGCTTATATTTCATTAGAGTTTATTTCTTTTTGTCGACTCTAAACGAACCAGCCCTTTAGCTGGACCTTCCACGTCTCCGTATTTCACTTTAAATTCTAGGAATATACACCTGTCATGCTCGTGGCCGGCGAAAAACAAAGACGTCTTTTGTGTTCTCAAAAACATGCTGTGCAAATAGTCCTTGCAAGTCGCAGTTCCTGGGATTTTTTTCACTATGCAGAAAATCCTCGCCTTCACATCTGCAATCAGGAAAAAATTACTCCTCGTTTTTGCTCGTCCCTAGGGCTGCTAAAACAAACAGACGTGCATATTTCTAACCGTTAGCCCTCCTCCCACTCCTCCTTAAAATGAATAATGTAACGTGCTTCTTCTCACCTGAAAACTAGGTAGCCCATCCCTGTTAGTCTATACTGGTATTAGCGTAACTGCTCTTCTGTACGTGCGCGGAAATAGTTTCTTTATGCTTTTTTGTTGATCGACAAGTATTTGTGCTGATGTATCTCTGAAACGTGGAGGTCAGACTCTGCGCCCACAATCCTCAACAGCCTCAGAAGAAACGGTTCTATTTCAGTAAAAACCAGACAGATCACAAGAAGACAAAATCTTCGACAAAACGAAACTTAGCAAGACGGTGGCGACTATTGGAATGTTTTCTCAGGGCGCGATCCACGTTATGCCCCCGTGATCCGCTTACACGGGGACTTAGCTACACCTGCGCAATGGCAGGTTTGGGCCCGGGACCACCTTCACGCGCACGGATAGCGCCCCTTGGAAGCGGATTACAGAACGCGCTGTGCTAAAGCTCTGTAATTATGAGTTAATGTGGATTACAGGGAGATCCTCAAAATGATGTTCTGACTAAAAACTGAGCATTATTTGCACAGTTATAAACGTGCATAGTGTTACATTCTGCGAGGTGACTGTGCGGTTAATGCAGGGTGGGGGAGTCCTGTCGTTGGGTCAAAATTAGGGGTGGCGGTATATGCAGGGGCTGGTAATCCGCATGAAGATACGGTATATTTACTTACCGCGTTTTTGGATTTTTCATGTATTCTGTTCTAAAATGACCCATGTGCTTTGCAATAATAAATATAATAAAGAGGTCCTCTTCAAAGTACTGTGCGGCGCACTATGAACTTAACCGGCGAACTTAAACGACAATGCGGAGTCCATGCAAACAGACGGTTGATTTCAGCATGAAAAGCAGCATTCAAGCTTAGACGAAACGCAGTATCGAATATATTTTGCATGAAAATGAAGTACGCAGGAAGAAGGCTTGCGTGTGTAAAAAAAAAAAATAAACACTTTATTTTTCTCTGCACAAGTTTACTCAGCCGCTTACAACAAATCGTGCATACGACGGACAAAATGAGCACTTAATTATTCGTTGTTTCTCGCACCCATGCAGCCACTTCGTGGGCACGATTCAGTTTCTGAACCGCTTGAGCTTGCGCCGAAACTAATCGCTAAACTTTCAATTACTGAAGGCCGCGATTTTTTTCCTGCTGTGGCAACTGGCACAGACTGCTGACGCCCTTGCGACTCTTTCTTTACTCTTTACTAATCTTTACTCTGATTGCGATATGCTACGATGTTGGCCCGCATATGAAGCGATCGAGTGTAAAAGGAAGAAAGAATCGCATGAAGGAGAGTGAGGAACGGAAAGAGGCTTCTGAAAGAAACCCGTTGGCAAGTCACGAGTCCAGCAGCCAGCGCGCTTCGTCCGGTTAGTTTTTGGGAGTGCTACGGCAGATGAAGTCGTGCTTCTTCGCAGGATACAATTCATTCATTCATTCATTCATTCATTCATTCATTCATTGTTTGTTTGTTATCTTTATATCTGTAAGGTGTATAGTTTTAATGTGGATTTAAAGCTGAAATAAGGATGCGTATCGGAACCTGACAAGTACTAAACTCAGTCTAACGGCAGCAGCAGCTTTGAGCGGGAAACAAAAATAACCAAAAGTGACACGAGCATAGCGAATGCGGAAAAGGAATAGCTAGGCGTTTCGTTTCCAATAAAACTATATCATTGACAATAGAGAACTTGAGGGAAAACAAGGTTCTAATACAATTTCGCAAATATAAGTTACGAGAGCTGACTAATCTGACGGATGTTACAGCTAGACTAGAAGGAACTAAAGTATTCTGTTAAGGAGAACCTAGAGCAAGAACTAACACCACCATTGTTGAAAATTATTAGGAGAGTTTATCATTTTGGCATAATTTAAAAATATTATTATCTCAGTATAGCTGGCACGCCGGAGTGGCGCAAACTGTTACTCAGGAGACCGTGTGCAGTTATAAATGGTGCTTAAATGTATATACAAATATTTAAATGAATATAGATAATAATACTACGGTCTACAAATTGTTCTAGAAGTATACAGTGATCATTCGTTGTCAGTAATTCGCCCTTAAAAAGAAATCATTTAATTCCAAGTTTTTACAGCAGCTGTAGCCTGTACATGCTACACTCGACGGGTCTTGAGCGGTGATAATCCTTGCGTGCATAGCACTGAGAGCGGTGAAAACGCGGACGGCCCATGAGCTACGTCTGCTTCAGGAGGTCATAGGTAGAGCGTGATTAAAGGGACGACGAAGAGGACACCTCACTGCGCCTCCTTCAAACAAAAGATGTTTTAGCTGCTTTAAATCTAGTCGGATCGAAAATTGCGCAAGTGGGCGGTTGTAAAGGCATCTTTAAATGACAGATCTACGACATAAAGGAACCAATAAAGTAAAAGCGTAAACAAAAGTTACTCAGCTCAGTGAAACGAAGCATAGCGGGCCCAAGCCAATCAAAATGGAATTAAAAGGGGCAGAACCAAATATAAATTCAAAAGAGAAAGAAAAGGAGATGCTTTGAGATCAGCGATGTCCCCTCACCCCTAGGGAACGGAGCTTTCAACGGCGGTATTATTTTGTTCTTTTGAGAATGTTCATCTTTCTTTTTCCTGCCTGTTCTCCTTCATCTGCTATAATTGTTTCTTTTTTTTTTCGTGAATGCTGGAGATCTTTGGTTCTGCTAGTCGTCGCTCTTGGTGTGGGACCTATCGAAGGAAAATTCCACGGGTGATGGAAGACACCGCAGTGTAGTGCTGCGGCAGATCCCGCAAAATAATTAAAAGGTGGGTTAACGGCTGTCCTTTGAAACGCATTTAGAGCGATAAAGTAGCAGCGTTCTTTTTTTTATATTTTCAAATACTGACACTCTTCTGTGCACGATGACTTCTCTTTCAGTTCATTTTATTTTTTCTTAGCTTTCCATGTACAGAAAACTGAAAGGTTAGGGACAAAAGGTAGGAGTACCTGACTAGGACCGTTTATATTGAAAACACTCCGTTGTCTCTTCTTTTCGTTCCGCTCACCCTGCCATATCGATAGTGGACCATACTCCACGTAAGACAATAATGCATTTTAAATCCCACACCTCTACTTGAGCTATGACACACGCGTTATTTGAAAACTGAGGACTGTTGGTTCATTGACTGAGATGCCTGTTTCTTCTGCTTCTTTTTTTTTGTTGTTGTTTAATGCGACAAAATTCCCGTAACACAGACGTTTCGGCAATTGGCCTCCACCACAATCCAGATACTGGGGTCGGCAAACGATCTCCACGAGCTAACGTTCAGCAGCACACCGCCGTAGCCACTGAGCCGCTGTTTCGTCTCAATGCTCCACATTCGGATTACGTTTAATTTTTAGCTCTTCCCGTTTATATCGGAATGATACACGCGCAGGCTGGGGAGCTATTGAGGTCGTCTGCCTTGTCTAAGGCCTTTAAAGGGAAACAGTATAGGTTTTAGAAATCAATGAGCTTAAGAGGGTCGAATGTGTGAAACTTGTAGGTAAAGCATGCGAAGTCTTGTCGAGATAGCACTTGAAATAGTGAAGTAATCGCCGATTAAAATCCCGATGCCCTTCAGACTTTTCCGCAGCGCACAACGCCAAGTGGGGGTGCATGATGACGCCATAGAAGGTATCGGTACATTTCCAACGCACAAATGCCTGCTTTGAAGGAAAAAAACCAACGCCACTGAAGGCAAATCCTGCCGAGATTTGTTTGGCAGCATCCAACAAGTCAGGGCAATTTGTGGCTGACGACAGAGGTAATTTGAAATCATACTTTCCGTGACGTCACGCTGAACTTTCTCCGCACTCCTCCGGTCCATTCAATCGTCGATTACGTTACTATTTTAAATGCCAGTGCAAAAACGCTTGGCATGATTTACCTACAGCCTATATGGATTTGAATCCTTCAATATCGCCAAATTCTCGAATAAGTGGTGAAGTTGCCCTTTAAGTGGTACTGACAAGTCTTACAGCATTACAGCAGAGGCTTGGTTTGACAGAAAAATTTCGCGTAACTGAGGCTAAATACAATTTGAAGTTGGCTTGCATCGATATATTACCATACTGTAACGACTAAAACGATATTTTCATTGAAAACGGAGCTTTACATCAAGCTAGCAAAAGCCAGAAAAATGAATTACAGCCGTCGCCATCACCAGCCGATTTTGGAAACCTTTAAACATAATTTTAACATAAATAAACGCATTTTTTGTTGCCGGACAAACATCAACAAATTAGAAAGAGCCACAGAATTAATGTTTACCGCTTTACGCAAGTTTTCTTTCATTTCTGCAAGAAAG
The DNA here is from genome assembly GCF_055824585.1 of Amblyomma mixtum. Taxonomy (NCBI): domain Eukaryota; kingdom Metazoa; phylum Arthropoda; class Arachnida; order Ixodida; family Ixodidae; genus Amblyomma; species Amblyomma mixtum. The sequence goes on from NC_143016.1 coordinate 63,590,688, forward strand.
AAAACTGGATAAAGTTGTCCTATGTAATCGCTTGTGGCTGCACATAAATTAAGCAACCTAATGATAGATGTCGCTTTCATCGCTCCTCCAGTGCTTCGTTAGGCCCTGTGAAGAAGTCTCGCGTCCTCTAGTGTTGAGATAAGTCACTTCGGAGTGCTTCTCAGTGGTCGCAATGCCGTCTCTCTCCCGACTGGACGAGCCGCGCGCCCCGCCTTGCATTGCTGCACGCATCTTGTGCGACGCGAGTCCTAGCGACGGGAGGAGCTAGTCCCAGCGGCGCAGCAGCCGGGCGATCTATCCGTCGCTCTTCGTTACGACTCCATCGTCGTTCCAGGCGCGATCGGGGTCTCCCATATCCAGCTGTGCCTCCTTCCCTAACGAGCTACGGCTCGCGGACCGACGCCGGACAACAATGATCCTGCTCGATTCCAGTCCCGTATCCCGGCACGTCTTGGCTGATTTCCCCACACGCACCTCCTCTCTCTCTTTTTCCCGCTCTCTCCCCTCCTTTCGCTGATTCCCACCCTTGCTTCCCGTCTTCGTTTATCGCTGCTCAATCTCCTTTATCTTCTCTCTCTCTCTCTCTCTCTCTCTCTCTCTCTCTCTCTCTCTCTCTCTCTCAGAGCACAGGAACCTCCGCCCTGATCATGGCACTTCTTCTGTCCTGCTGCCCGTCCTCTTTGCCGTTGTCATTTTTTTTCTATTTACTTTTTCGCCTTGCTTGCTTCGCTCTGATCTTTTTACGTGTTTTCTGGTCTATGTGCCAATTAATTCCTTCCTGACTCGCTTCTTTCCTGTTATCCTCGTAATCGGGAATGTTTGCCCGGCTGCAGTTTGGCGATGAGCTCTGGCATTTTCCTCTCGTCCGGTTTGCTCACTGGTCGCAGGCACGTTCATTCGTTGATTTAATCCTCCGCTTTCCCTCGTGCGGCACTGAGGAAATCAAGTGGATCCCGACAGGGAAATGCAAATAGACGTCCGCACACAAAAACGCACGCGAGTGGGGAGATGTATTGGTCACGCTAAAAGGAAATAAGGGGAGAGCAAGTGTGTAGCTGCTGGGTACGGCTTCGACTTCATTATAGTGGATATTTGAGCTTTGCTATAAACAACCCTTTGCTGATGATTTTAGTTTCCTGATATTTTTGTCAGCTTAGTCACGCAGTAGATAATTTCACATTCGAAGGTTGCTGAGGTGTCTACCGATGCAAGCTTTTGGGGCATAACACGGAGCCCCACCTATCGAGAGCATTTTTGACAGGTCTGCGCAAGACCGTGACAATGCGCTGAGCCGTATATCGATGCTTTCGTATTCACCCTGTTTCCTTTCACTCGATCCGCACAACGAACAGAAAGAGAATGATAGAGAGGTTTTAGCCAGTTTGTTTGAAATCGACACGATATCCTGTGCAGCGGAGGCGGTTCGGAAACAGGAAGGTTGTGTCGTATGTAGAAGGCTTCAGATACTGTACTGTAAAACTGCCAAGCTTACTATCTCATACAGTCTTGTCGTAGGGTTTTTCAACAAGGTCATGCTTAAGCTAACTGCATGGAAAGCAAGAATACGCATTGTAAATATTACAAAATGGTACGTGGTGAACTATGGTAAAAAGATAGCAGGAAGACAGGGTTCCTGACTACACAAAACAAAGCGAACAAGAATTGACGGACGAGCCTCAGTTTGCTTATCCAACGTCTCGACACGAGGACTTGCTCTTTTCTTGTTTTAAATTATATCATACTTGAACCATGTATGGCATGAATAAGAAGTTTATTTGCTAGCTCTATTGCATTAGGAAAGGCGACTGAAATACGACCTGGAATTCATCTTCGGATCTTTCACCGATCTTCTAAGCTCTTGGAAGTGAAAACTGAGAACAGAGCTTTGTCGATGTTCAGTCTCGCAGCCGCCTTCCTATCGCGCATACACCCCGTGCCGCCTGTATTCCTCCTGTGTGTAACCTATACACCCATGCCTCGGCTTCTTCGGACCCCCCCTCGCTTCTTCTTTCACTGCATCGTGTGCGCTATGACCGCTCCTGCCGGGGCAGTAATGTATTGCGCGTAATCATTCTGGTAACCTTACACCTTTCTAATTATGTGTCCCGACCGAGCTCCTGCGAGGTTATAATGCAGCGGCCGAGGACACCGCCGTCGGACGAGGGAATAGAAAATATGACTCGGTATGTTCCTGCATGTTTCTTTTGTGTCTGTGTGTGTCACTGGATACTGCGTCGACACGCCATTAACTTTCTGGGTCTGCCTTCTTCTTGCCTAATTTTCTTTCGCTTGATGCGACGGCATGCGTCCCTAATGTGAATTATCTTGCTGCTTCCTGTTCCCGTCTTATTTGTTGTGCGCTTCTTCGCAGTTGGAAGCACTCTTTTTCCATATACCGAGTCGGTCGAGTGATGAGAGAACGCTTTATTAATCATAATCATCCCGTTTTCCATTTTCGTAGCTCCGTTTTCAATTGATGTCTTTTTTTTTCTTTCTTTTGAAAGCACGGCAGGTAGTCTGCAGCCCTTCCTTTGGGAGTTATTAGTCTCTACTCGTGCCACTCTGAAAAGAAACAAAGAACATGAAAGATTGTGTTACGAAGTAACAAGGATACTGCAGTTCATATTTTACAACCCCATCGTTCCTGCTGTTACTACTTCATTTTTTTTTTTTTTGCAGAGTGGCTGTTAATATACGCCAATCCCTTCTCCTTTGTCTTCTGTGTGGTCTACGTTGTATGTGTAACGGAACTGTGGTTTAAGAAAAGTTTTAATAATTTCGACGCAGAGAGAAACTCGCGACATCTTTGAGAGTGCAATCGATCATCCTCCCCCCAAAGTTGGCGCTGAGCGCCTATATATGCTAAAATTATACACGTCTGTGCAAAGTGAGCCAGTGACCGAAATCAAGAAACACGCATTAAAGCACAGTGAATTCCGCTTTGTAAGTTTCTTGCACGAATCTCTTAACTAATGCAGCCCTAACATTCAGCGAGAGTCTGTGGTTTGAACCTGGCCTCCGTTTTCAGGGTGTATGCCACTCGGTAGAAAGAAGTTTTTTGGAAAAAAGCAAATACTTTCCCATTTTGCAGGCTTTATAGGTCAACGATTTCAGCTGAATAAGTTGCTTAAATACGGCATCTTGAATATCGCGAGTTGTTTGCTGCTGAGTTTCTGTATTTGTACCTAATATATATTATGGCGCAAGATGTTGAACTGCAGAAATAAGGACTTTTCTTGCCCGTACCACCCTGTCAAAAAAAGAAAAAATAACGCATATAAGTTCTCCATTCGGTCACGTCTTTAGGCATGTAGAGCAGAAGGCAGCGGCACCGCTGCAAAAGTAAAGATGGCGGTGATAATGATCTGATGTTAATGGCGAAAGGGATCTTTAAGAAAGACTGCGGCTAACATGCATCTAGTGTAGCCGTGGTGGGGTCAAAGACCCAACACCTCAAGTATTTCATCCCAGCGAAGCCAGGCTCCAGGCTGGTGGAAAGGTTTACTCGTTGGAAAGCCGATGGTTACCCGGCCTGCGGAATTGGCCGATCGAACCCGGCACCTCCCAAATGAACCACTGTGCACTAAGCTATTGTTTAGGCTCACATCAGTCAAGAAGGAAGGATAGGACGGAAAGTGAACTGCTTTCGCTGTATTGTTTTTTTTTTCAGTACTTCGACAATTAGTGTTCAATGGGCTAATTACAAAAAGTATCACATGTTGAAGACACTATTTACGTTGCATACGTTATCATAATGTGACTTCATAAAATTGCGCAGAGAATCATTTGGACCCGGCTTTCTGCGCATAACTTTGTACAGAGCAGCAAGTTACGGTGTAAAACTTGAGGAATGTTAAGACTGCGCGAATAGGTGCTGTATCCATGCCCCTTTTCCTCGTCCTATTCACGCAGCTTCAACTTTCGTTGAATTGAACCAATTAACTCGCAAGAGCACTCTAGTAAAACATGAGGCAGGAATGACATACTCTTCCAGACACGTGACACTCAAGAATATGCATGAAAGTAATGTGAACAGATAACGGGATAACGGATGGTTTGAAACGCTTTTGTTTTTTTTATAACGAAGCACGACAACGATAACGCCGGAAAACAGTGTTGTCACGAAGCGTCTATGTGCTGGCCATTTGTGACGTTTATCATAAACCATATTTGTAGAAGGTGAAAATGAGTAACGAGATGCAAACGTTCAATTTAGCATTATTTAAGCATTAGGAATGCGGAGAATGCAGAGGTACGACTGAATATATGGCCCCATTTCATTCTCATGGCCGGATTTTGTTCGAGGTCCGTACAAACAGTACCTCTCCAAACTGCGCAGCTCCGGGTTTTGCACGCGTTGCCAGTCCGTTGACCATTCCGCTCACTTTATAATGAGACTTTAGTAGCAACAACCATAATCCGTGGGGCCAACACAAGGCCGTCCAATTTTGTGCAACACCTGTTCGCAGCCACATTAATTCCTTTTCTCAAAATATTCTATTTTCTTCCCATTCAATCAATCTCTGCCTTATTTTCCTGCCTTTGTCGCCAGGTGCCGATCTGTTGTCTGTTCTACTTTGATTACTGCAAACCGGACAGCGAAGACTTCAACCAACTTCTCTACCTTTTCTTGATTCTCTCACCCTATTTCTCTGTTATCTGCATCTGTAAAGAAAACAAGTCAAGCTCGCGGGTTAAGAACTCATTTCTTCCTTACAGCAGATTGGTCCCCATCCTTCACCTCCACCGGTAGTTTCCGCGCGTAGTTTTCACTGCACAGCTGCTCTGCTTAGGGGCAAAGTCCACTGCCGGTTACTCTCGGCGGCAATTCCCGCGCGCTGTGCTACTCATCTGCATTCTTGCGCGCTCGTAGTGGTTACCCTACGCGCCTAACACTTCATCCACACCTTTTCCCCTCACCCTTCCCCGTACTATTTCTAAGAGCCCTCTCCCCCTAATCTGTGCGGTACCGTCCGCGCATGCGGAATTCGGTGCGGCCGTGATAAGTGTGAGCAATCACGCTCCCAAGCATCACCGAAGAGAAGGCAGAAGGTGGGCCACTACGAGGTTAATCACAGCGTGCAGCTTCGATCTCGGGCAGCCTCTTGCACGACTCGGCGGCTAATAGCGGCTAGGGTACCGCGTCCTTCGACTCATTTGCTGCGTGGGCCCAGTGTGCGCCGGTCAGCAGTACTTATCCTGTTACTTTTCTTTTGCGTACTTTGTTGAGTTTCTTTCAGCGGGAAAGCCGTAGGCACTGACTCCGCATGTTGTGACCGAAAACTGGCACGCTCATTTTCATGCAAATTGATGCGTTGGTTATGGCCCCAGAGTCTAATGGAAAGATGAGGAGGAGGAGGAGGAGGAGGAGGAGGAGGAGGCAAGGCGGCGAGTCTACTGGAACATGGATACAGGTTTGCCGAATCAACGAAGTTCAGGAAGAATCTATGATGGGGCCCCTGCGTCCATGCAGCATACGATGCTGGCAAGTTAATATGTTAACCCAGCTGGTTGGATAATGGCTGCTGTGCGGGACGCGCCCACTGGTGTCGTGTGATGAGGTTGTTTGAGTGCGCCCTTTTGGAGCCGGGCAAGTGCCGACCAATCTCTCTCCTTCGCCCACGAGTTGAGCGAGAGGTCCGGAAGCTTGTTTCTATACGCGTGTTTGATAACGCAATAATATTGCTACTTCTAGTGTGATCCCAAAGACCATAGATTCGTGCAGTGGGGAGGTTATGGTTACGGCACTGGTGCGCTACAGGCTGCAAAATGTGTACAGTGTACTAGTCCCCTATAGCCTTCTCTGTGACAGGTACGCTCAAAAAGCCCCAGAGCATGGTTCAGCAAGCTCATAGGCCAAATACTAAATGGGTTCGAAAAACCTGAAAGTAAAATATTTCCATAAGCACCGCCCATGTCTATTCTTCACATACTCCTTTAGTCAGAGAGCTTATCCATTGAAAATAAAAAGAAAGCTGGGGCATTTCTCTTTGTGAGAAAAAAGAAAAGCGGCGTACAATACAGCACGCTTCAGTTCTGTACCGCATGTTGAAAAGTGTAAAAAGTGGTGACGAACCTCGAGTGACGGAAATGTCTTAATTTACTGTTATAATATTGCATGATTCTTGTGAGCCGAGTGCGCTGCAGAAGCACTGGCACCGGGACGTCACTCAGATTATTCTTGCAGATGCCGTTTGCAGTTGCCGCCATGGCGACCGAGAAAAACGCAGAGAATAGCGCGCAGATGTAGGTGCATTGTTCAAAGTGATGCCAGCGCATGCGATATATCAAACTAATCAGCCCTGCTGATATGGTATGATATGGTATGGTTGGTATAGATGGTATGGTATGGTATGGTATGGTATGGTATGGTATGGTATGGTATGGTATGGTATGGTGTGGTATGGAGTAAATTTCAGGTTCTTCTTCTTCTTTTTCTTTGCACCAGAGGTGCACCGCCAGAGACGGTTGGTTTCAACTTGAAGACTTGAAGACACAGGGATAACAAAAAGGAATACTTGAAGTTTTATATACAAATATTTACAGCGTATAGAAGTTTAGGCACTCGAGACAAATTAACGGCACAAAGATACAACACAACAAAAAGGTGGATCTGGCTAATACTAGGGGAGGCCCCTACTCGGCATGGCCGAAGATGCATAGCATCTCTCCTTAGCGCAGAACCCTGCTTCCAGCTCCGGCGCCCGGTTTTAAAGCCCTAAAGGCCCGGCCCACATTTCGTAGCTTCCAATCATATTGTGCTCTCAACATGATTGGTTCTTCAAGAGCCTGGCCAGCCCTCCAGCTGCCGTAAAGTAGAGCACTCTCTCCACCACAAAATAAAAACAAACACAAATAGACATCCGTGCCAGCACGTGTGCGAATCAGTACCGCGGGTGGGGGGACACCCGTATACCTGCCGGCGCGTTCGCGAGCGGCCGCGTTCCAAGAAAGGAGACGCTTCGCTTTGAGAGCCCCCAGCTGCGTTCCGATGACCCCGCTTACACTACCGATACCTTACACGCCCTTCCCAAGATTCTACAAAGGGCTCAAATGCCACTTTTAGAATGACAGCAATGGAGGGATCGGTGTCGGTAACGAAACCACCCTGTGGGTGACATACCGCAGCTACACAAGCACTGGCATCAAACAAACCAAAAGCAAGAAATGTACATGGGCACCAACACAAAATTACGCAAATTGCACACTCAAATACACGCGGTGACACGCTTGCTGTGCGCCGTAAAACGGAGTCCAAGTTGACAGGCTACTCAGTTCACTTGCATGCACACCCGCGTCCTGCTCGCGAACGAGCACACACACATACACAGACGCTCGCAAGTGGAGCGTTAAGTAGCACTCGCACGACGTCCGTAAGTGGCCACGTGAGCCTCCTTAGTCGCACCGAGCGTCCCTGTGTGCGTTCGAGCCACCACGCGTCTCAACACTAAGAACGCCTAAACAGTAACTCACTCATTAGGCTGGTGCCACAACGGGGCGAGAGCTCAAAAGCTGGTACCCTCCAGGATCAAAAACGTCCCGGTCCTTGATGGGTCCAAACCCCTGACTACACGACGCACCTGAGGGCCCGCTCTCTCTGGCGCGCTGGTACGAACCGCGTGCTGCGTAAGGAGCATAGCTCTTCCCCCGTCTAACCATACCAATGCAGCCGGTCTCGCTACACTTGATTTGGCGACCTGCAGCACGGCACGTAATGTTCCACGAACCGACTTTCATCATGAAAGCTGCGCACCTGCGTCCTGGCACTTCGCCTCGCTTAGAGCCATTTGCCCCGTTCCTGCTCGGGCAAACACTGACGTTGCCGTTCTCTGCTGGATAGGCATTTGCCGGCTTCGTGGCATTGTCTAACTCCGAGGCTCCATGAGGTCCCTCGCGGTCACTTGACCCGAGCTTGCCTTGCGGCAAGTCGCCACTCATTTCCGGGTCCTCAAACGACCTGGCAGGACACACACCAGGTGCGTTCGACAACTGCGCGGCGCTCTGCCCGGTCGGCCCAGCAGGCCCACCTCCGCTCTCTGCCTCGGATGAAAGGCTATTGCTATCAATAAGGCTACGAGGCCCTTCATGCCCTATGACCGACACAGTGTGCGGTTGCGGCAACGCCAGACTTCCTTCTTTCACTCGCTCGCCGATCTGACGTCTGTCCTCACCGACCGCCCCCTGCTGAACGAAATGCTCTTTTTCGCAGCTCGCTTGAGACCGAGTTTTTGGAATTAGAGTGATTTCCAACAATCCTGAACTCGCGTCCGCGTCCCTGGTGTCATTTGGGGTAGAGCTAACCTGGGCGGCCGGATCCTCGGAGTGCGCGTTCACCGCCTCTAATACCGCGACGCTGCGTTCCGTCACGATACTTTCAACTGCGATTCTAGCTTCGCAGAAATCTGGCTCACTTTGTACTTTTGCCCGGCTGTTTTCTTGACCTGTGCTTGACAAGCATAACGCTTTACCTTCCAGCACAGGTGGCCTCTCCTCTCGCGACTCGGAGTAGTTGTCCCTCGCTAGTTCACTAGCTCTCTTAGACTCCTTGAGCTCAGCGAGCTCCAGCGCTAGCTGCTGGCGCTTTGCTTCTAATTCCTCCAAGACGCACTTAACATCCTGAGGTTTCTCCTCGCACAGCGGCGCCCTTCCTCCATTCACTTTCGCAAGTTCAGCCTGAAAGTACGCTAAGCGCGCCTTCGCTAATTCCACTTGGTACCTCACATCAAGTGAGGGCAGGCTTGGATAGCTCTCCATACCGCCTTCCGTACCCCTCAGATGTCCTATCGGCTCGAACACAGGGACGTGAACAATGCGACCAAGGAAACTCACGGTTTCGATGCGTCAATCCGCATTGCCAGCTCCTTGGCGTCGGGGTCCACCGCCACTTTCCCCGGACGCTGCGATGAGCTGTCGCACGCCGCTGGTCCGCCGCCGGTGATCGTCGAGTTCCCGACGCGCTGCTTCCTTGACCGGACGCAGTCCCGCGTCGCTGGACTACTGCCGTGGTCCTTGCGTCCTTGCCGCCGTGTCTCCGCAGGTCCGTTCACGAACGATGACCTGTCGCCTTGTCGTCACCTTTCTCCCTGCCTTGTCTTCTTCCTGCGCCGTCTTCCGATGGCCGCAGGATCCTCGTCGACTGCGCCAGTAAATTTCAGGTTCTTCTACTCTCCTTGCACCAGGGGTGCCCCGTCGGAGACGGTTGGTTCCAACTGGAAGACTGAAGCTCTTCGCGCCAGGGGTGCCCCGTCAGAGACGGTCTCTCGATGAATAGAGATGCAGGGATAAAGGGAAAACTTATGTACAGTTTATGTACAGCAATTTACAGCGTACAGAAGTTTAGACACTCGAGACAAATTAAGCGGCAAAAGACAAACAACAAAAAGGTGGATCTGGCTAATACTAGGGGAGGCCCCTACTCGGCATGGCCGAAGATGCATAGCATCTCTCCTTAGCGCAGAACCCTGCTTCCAGCTCCGGCGCCCGGTTTTAAAGCCCTAAAGGCCCGGCCCACATTTCGTAGCTTCCAATCATATTGTGCTCTCAACATGATTGGTTCTTCAAGAGCCTGGCCAGCCCTCCAGCTGCCGTAAAGTAGAGCACTCTCTCCACCACAAAATAAAAACAAACACAAATAAACATCCGTGCCAGCACGTGTGCGAATCAGTACCGCGGGTGGGGGGACACCCGTATACCTGCCGGCGCGTTCGCGAGCGGCCGCGTTCCAAGAAAGGAGACGCTTCGCTTTGAGAGCCCCCAGCTGCGTTCCGATGACCCCGCTTACACTACCGATACCTTACATATGGTATGGTATGGTACGGTATGGTATGGTATGGTATGGTATGGTATGGTATGGTATGGTATGGTGTGGTGTGCTGTGGTGTGGTGTGGTGTGGTATGGTATGGTATGGTATGGTACGGCATGGTATGGTGTGGTTAGTATAGATGGTATAGTGTGGTATGATATGATATGGTATGATATGGTATGATATGGTATGATATGGTACGGTATGGTATGGTATGATATGGTACGGTATGGTATGGTATGACATGATATGGTATGGCAATATATGGTATAGTTTGCCATGGTTTGGTACATACGGTACGATATTATACGGTATGGTGTGGTATGGTATGGTATGGTATGGTATGGTATGGTATGGTATGGTATGGTATGGTATGGTATGGTCATTGTACATGCAGGCTCCGCTACTGTCTCGTTAAGACTCGTTGTGCCAAACTAGCAATGTAAGCATAAAGGACTGCTACTGTTCTGTAATCCGCTCTCGAGTGGCACAACCTGTCTCTGTGGCGAAACGTGATGGCAGTAGAGTGGTTAATGTGGTATCCCTAGCCGTTGCCTTCAGCGCTCCCCTGCGCTCGTTACGCCCTTTGCCAGTCGATGAGTAGATTGATTCGAGCGGGTCGTCAAGTGCTCCCGTCCGCGCGCGGCGACGCGGAGTTCCTCCTTCGAGGGGTGGTCCGCACCGGGAACGAGAACTTCGCTCAAGGAGCAAAAAAAAAAAGAGAAACAAAAAAAGTAGAAGCAGAGGAGGAAGCAGTGTAATACACTGAAGGTACTGAGTTCCCGGATCTTAGGGGTGGGTTGGAACTTGAGTGCTGACACTTACGCGAGAAACACGATTGATGGGATATACCCACATTGAGCACGCGAAATTTTCTTTGCTCGCCCGGAGTGCGCTAACTCTTCTGCAGGGCTACATTTTCTTGTTTCAAGCAATTTAGAACTCGCGGGTGCTTTCAAGGACGCATCGAAGAGTTTAGAACTGAGAAAAATGAGGTAGTGATGTCCTGTCACGAATATCTTCAGCTGACAGTTGACGGTGCGAGGATATGGAGGCTCATTTGTCAAAGGCGCAAAGTTCAGCCGAAATGCATTATAGCGGTTCCTAAAGAAGTGAGCTGACCCGTCTTTCGACTCCGCTGTGGTTTGTTCTTTTGAAAATAAATAATTTCCAGGAATTCGGGTCAAGCGCTTCTAGTTCTCTTGGCTGCCACCACATGGCGCATGGCTTTGAAAATTCAAAAATAACGCGTCGACACCACCTGTGACGTAAGAAAGAAATATAAAGACTCAGTTGCTGCAGAACAGAACGTGATAGGCCGCAAAGCGTAGAGGCATTGGCTGGGAGCTGTCCCGAATTCCTGGTAATGAAGAAACAAGCAGCCGGTGGAAGCATCGCACACTAGGCACGCTTCGAATCCTAATATTAAACGAGTCGTGAGTAAAGAGTCATTCATCTGGAGGCACTATTTTCTTCTCGTCCTTGTTGCAGAATTGAGCTCCGGGAGCACAGACTGGTCGCTTCGCAGGCCTACTTTTAGAATCATACTGAAGACAATTCTGAGAAGTGTGAAGACAACATTATGCAAAAAACAGCGCGAACAAACGGAGACGAAAGGAAGAATGCACAGGAACAAGCGCTGACTCTCAACTAAAGTTTAATCACAGGAAACACGCTTATGAAAGGAAACAGAAAACAAAAAACACCAAAACCAGAACGCACGTGCTACTAAGTGATAGCCAGATATGCAACCTCACAGTCACGCAGGAGCAGGGATGGTTTGCTGACACACAATCTTGCTTTCTTCGCCATATTATACGCCTCGATAATTTCCCTGGTCAACTGGTCGGGTTCATGTGAATAATTCCTTTCGTACCCGTTTGTTCGTGCTGTTTTTTGCATAATGTATCACCAGCTCGCCCGCTTAGCTATCCTGGTGAAGACAACGCTTACAGGAACTATGTGGTTACGAAACCAAGGTGGGCGTTGTCCAAAGCGGCCGAAAATTAAATGTAGGTAATGAGGATTACCGTATGACAAGAATAACTGGAGAATTTCGATAAAGGCTTCTCTCCTGCATTGAACGCAGTAACTCCGCATAAAAAGATGACTAACAGCCAAAAAAAAAAATATATCCAATGTCGCTTTTTGTGCGGCCTCATGATCCATAGGACACCTTATTAGTTATTTTTTTTTTTGTAATAATGGGTTTAAAGTGCACTGAAGATAAAAGCATAATAAAGCAACTATCAATGAAGCAAGAGTATATGGCAGCAAGTAACCTGAGGTCAATCAACTAATGCCTGTTAAATCAAATTCTAGTAGTGCACTTTACCTGCCTGACCACTGCGCAATTAGGACACTCTGCGTGTGCTCAAATTGATTTTTTTTTGCTGTAGTCATTCGTAAAAGAGAAGGTCTCTCCTACAAATATATGCACTGCTTCTCGGTAGTTGCTAGGAAAACCCTTCCCAATCTAGACTGCGTAGTTATTCTTGGAACGACATAGAAAAAGCTGCTAGCCAGCGAAATCGCGAGAGTATCTTCGGCGTATGCACTTGCCTGTCTTATATTTGGAGGTGTCGACTCCTGAATAAATCGCTCGTTAAGTTCTGTTCATCCTGTCTTTCTAAGTGTGTTTTTTTTTTGTGCGAATCTTAATGGCGTTACTAAGAAAATCCCAATAGCGTCAAGATGACGAAACATATGGCGTCGCCGTCGCCTTGTGCTTAGAATTTTGGGGAAGGTACAAGTTCGGGAGGAGCGCCGGCTCCCACCCATTTCAAGCGTTGTGCTTCCTTGCAAATGGCAGCGCCATCTTTCTCATCCCAAATATAGCCGCGGACTTTGTAACCGTCATTTTTGTTTCAATATTAAAGCGAAAAACCTCGTGAAGGTCACATAAAAAATTAAGAGTTAATAAATCGGCACACTGTGTCCACGGTTTATAAATCGATTCCTCAACGGCTTGTTGGAGTTGCTGTGCTGCGCTTTTCTTTTCCAAAAAGCGCTTCTCTTATTCAATGACAAAGGCACTGGAGTGAATAGAATGCTTTCAATGGCCACCTCGTCCATGAACGATTTACCGCGCCCGCATCATTAAGAATTGCGCAACGGCAGGCAAGACGTTCAACGTTTACGATGCGTCGGGAGGTCTGGAACTCTTCAGATAGTCCTCTTGCTTTGTGCGACGCAAGTGATGCGTGCAAGGCTAGCGAGAAGGGCCTTGAGTTTGGGTGGAGGCTGCATCGGTGGTCTCGGGCCGGCGTTGGCACTGCAACGCAGTCAGCGGGAAACAAAGCAGTAGGCGAAGGCGTACGCTGAAGTCAATGAACCCGTACTTTAGCGTCGAAGGATGCGGCGCTGGTACTAACGTAATCCAAGGGCGAAAAATACTTAGGAAGTGTCAAAATGGGGCACTCGTATCCTTGGGCTGTGGGACTTTTGGTGGTTGTCCACTGGAGCAAACCAAGCAAGTAACGACTTGACGTGAAAGTGCAACGAGCCGTTGCAAGAAGCAGTGGAGTAAGAGGAAGCACGCGTCGAAAATATGTAATCGCGCAATGATTCTGCGCTAGCGAAATGCCGCTAAGTCATACGCGGTCATAAGTTTCGTTCATAAGCTTCGAGTAGAGACAGTCATCGATTACTTGTATACCTAAATATAGCTTCGATTTTCAACTGCTGCCACGCTACTGCTCTAGGTTGCGGAGTTTAGCGGGATGGTTCTGATGTGCCTTGTATCTTTCTGGTGCATGACACAGGCCAGGAACGTTTGTGAGCAATCCCCCCTTTGCAATTAAAACAAACTGTTTAAACTAGGCTATGGCTTAGCAAAAACATTCGGCGAAAGCCGCGAGTAGTAAGCGAAAACTTCATTACTAGCATACGGAACTACTAGACAGCAGGGACAGTGACGACTGGAACAGTATGTCGTGACAAATTAGTGTTCCGTACGTCCTCATAGAAGGACTGCGAGGTGAAACTGAATTAAGGAAGAAGCGGCTCCAAGAAGACTGCTTTCTTAAAGAAAACACGAAATAGAAAAAAATTAGACACCAGCGCGTGTGCGAAGTGCCCTGGCGTAATGAGGCTTTGTGGCGTCTTACACGCTGAGCGTCAGATGTTGGTATTATTTATGTTTCAATGGTACATGTCCGACATTGTCATTTTTTTATTCTAGTTAAATCAGAGCCCTTTATTTATACATTGCCGCCCTTCTAGAGAATTAAAATCTGCCAGATGACCTCTAAGCTTGTTTGGGACCATACATTGGACGTGTCAGACGCATGGGCACTATAACGCACCGCCAAAGTATCATATTTGCAATGTTCTCATTTCATACTTCGCTAAGACTGCTTATGCCGTACTTGGACTCGTTGAGTGTGTGGCATGTTTCTTTAATCAACTTAACTCATTAGCTTTCATCATCCTAACGCTGCCATTGTCCATGAGTCATGTCTGATGTGATACCAGCAAACTGACCTGCATTCTAGCATCGCCTTGGTAAGCTGTCTCGGACGATCACACGGCACAAGATCATGCCATGGTTGCACAGACAGGACGCCGTGCCTTGCACCAGCTGCGGAGCCCGGCACAGCCGCCGACACTCGGGGTGACACGTTGCGTGTCACTTAAGGACGCGACGAAAGAGGAGGCATTTCCCCGAATTAGCCGCAGCGTTTGCCTTGCAGCGTCGTCTCACGTGGCGAAGATGATCTCGGTCATTTGGGCACGCGCACAGGCCGGGGATTGCTGCAACAGCTAAACACTCCGCCGACGCACGCTTTTTTTTTCTTGCGGTCTCATCCTTCTTTCTTTCCTTTTACGTTTTGCGAGCGAGGGGAGGGGGGGGGGGGGGTACAGGAATAGTCATCTGCACTGTCATCACCAGCATCTTGGCATGAGTCAGCTGGCATCCTCAAATTACGAGTCAAATTAAAATAATTTGACGCGACGGCGAGAGGCTTTAAGGCGAAAGCCTTTAATGACTCATGATCGCAGTGTCCGTCCATACTCGCGTTGTCCGTCCGTGCGCTGGAATCGTGCCAACTGTGGCCTCTTCTCCGCGCAGCGGCGCAACCTCCTCCCCTCCTTAGCAACCGGCGCACCGGTGGGGCGCAGCTGTGCATAACTGGGACGTCACACAGTAGCGGTAGAACGAGTGCTCGCGCGTCCGCGGTGGCAGCTGCACCGCCGCTCCTTCTCCAGACGCATGGCTCCAAAGCGGCCCAGTGATTCCGCGCCAAGCGGTTCGGGGAAGCGGCAGTGGGTTGACCACAGGGCTTTCGCCAAGCGCACTTTAGAATTTCCAAAGTGTCTTCGGTAATTTCTTTTGTTTCCGGGCAGTTCATAACATAATCTTTAATGGGAAACATTTTATGTATGCTCAGGGACAAAAGTTTATGGGATGTACGGTTGACGGAAGAAGATTTATTCACGGGCGGTAAGGTGACAGTTCACTGGAAAGCCTTGGAGCATAAGCGGACATGCATGCTCCTTCAGCTGCAACGGATACCAACTATCTTAGTGAGGCAGCGTAGAAATAAACTTCCGTTTATAACCCTATCCTGATATACCCTGGGGAAATTCATGAAAGGTTGTCGTTTTTTTAACTTTTATTCTTATTGTAGCATATACCGGTTAATAGCAAAAAGAACAAAGACCATCAGAGCTTATATATTGTAACGGCCTTCTGTGTATACACAACTCCTCCGGTCGCCGCGTAGGCTCTAGTGGTTATGGTGCTCGGCTGCTGGCCCGAAAATGCGGGTTCGATCCCGTTCCAATGGTGGTCGCAATAACGGAGGCGGAATGCTAGACGCACGTGTACTGCGCGATGTCAGTGCACGTTAAAGAACCCCAGATGGTCGAAATTATCCGGATCCCTCCACTACGGCATCCCTCATAGCCTGGGTCGCTTTGAGACAATAAACCTCAGAAACCATTAACACCTCTTCCAATTTTAACTGAGACTTATCAGTTATCCGGTGCGATTACGTCTGCTGTGTGTTCAGCTTCAGTGTTTTCAACCTGCCTTTATTATTACGCCCTCACTTTCCGAAACGCTAGCCTAGTGTTCTCACCTAGATGGTCCAGAGTAAACCCTCAAAGTCGCTTATCGTCGCCACATGCGTCCTGTTTTTACGGCCGTAAAAACGCCGCGTCCTCTTCTTTTATGTCGGCCGTTATCGAGCCTTGCGCCACCGCAGTCACAAAAGGAGCGCTCGTCTCACGAATGTGCGAAAGACGGCCCGGCGCCAAATGAGCGGCTGATCTGCTGTTATTTTCCCGATCTCTTCGCCGTCATTATTGTTCATCTTTTGAAGGGAATACACAAAGAGTCCGATGCCCGTGCTCATTTCTAATTCTTTTCCATTTCTGTGTTTTTCTCCACGTCCTTACTAAAGAGGCAGAAAAAGTCCATGCAAACTAGGTGCACACTTAACTTTCACACGCTTCTTTACCCACGTTTGTTGCACTCTGAGAACGTCCATGAGGGCACAAGTGGAACTGATTTATCAAACAAAACCCTGCAAACGAAAGCAACGGCAACTGCGACGCGACTTCGAAGGAGAGTGTAAAGAAGCAGTCGAAGCTCATCACGGTCAAAGACTCCGAAACGCGTCGTTTCTTTCGCACCCTCGCTAAACAACTGCGCGCATGCTTGAGAAAAGGCGTAACGACGTTCTCGCGCATATACACACACTTGGCCCGTGACTCGCCAAGCGCGCCATTGTGCGTGCGTGCGTGCGTGCGTGCGTGCGTGCGTGCGTGCGCACGAGCGCACTGCTAAGCATTCAATCATTTTCTGACTACACACGGAGAGAAGGCGCTTCGCTTGTGTACACGTATATAATCTCCACCTTGTACTCTCTTCGCTTTTTTTTTACGCTTCGGCAGGGAACGAAATGAATCCCCTCTTTCTTCCTCTTACTTTCTCTCTTTCACGCCCACACACACACACCAGGCGGACTTGCTGCTCGCCTTCGAGCTCTACCATGTCGTGAAGTAACGATGCGCAGCCAGGCGCGTGGGTAAGAACGAATAAGAAAAAAAAAAGAAACGCTCACGCATAACGACACTGACAAAAGGGCGGCGGCGACTTTTTCGTGACAGAAAGCGAGCGCGTCGTCTTTCCGTGGGCCACGTCGGCCCCTTTGCGCGAAGCTGATAGCTCGATTCTCGTTACGTCGACCGTGCTGTGCGCGGGCCTCGCTTTCTACGCCGCCGACGGTGTCCGTGCGAGAGCGACACGCTAGGCCGCGTTCTGTGTACACTGCGCTTTGTGTAGAGAGGTACAGTCTTTGTCAAAAGTAACCAGGCTGCATGGTTTGCTTCTAGCTCGCTCGCTCTCTCTCTCTCTCTCGTACAGTGGAGCCCCTACAGCTTCCCTGAAGCTGAAATGGTCGTTAAAGGTAAGGACTGGGGGTCTTCTCACCTTCCAACACCTTTTGATCTTTAGGAAAGCCACAAGGCTTCCACTAAACAAGCTAGAAGCAAACCATGCAGCCTGGTTGCTTTTGACAAAGACGGTACGTATACCAGCTACATCTACGTGGCGGCGATATGTGCTGTGTGGCTTAACCGTTATGTGTATCGTGTAATGCGTTGCTTGTCGCGCGCGTACGTGTAGTGATGATAGCGCTTAGCGTGCATACTTAAACCCCTGGTTATAGTTGTTATTGTAAGCCTTACAATAGAAACTAGTCTATATATAGTAAATATTTGATTTTAGTGGCGTAAGGGCAGCTTGGACAAAGGCCGGCATGGGTAACATGTTTATGAACTGTCGGAGGGGGCCATAGACCCGTTTTGTTTCACATATTTCACCCCATAGAAGCCGAGAGCTAGGCTAGCGGAAAGCTTGTAGCCAATGGAAAACCAGTGGGTATCCAATGGCGCTGTGGATCGAACCCTGCACCTTGCTCATACGGAGCGTATGCTGAAACCACAAGGCCACAGCAAAGCTTGTTTTTGTTGGTCGCATGCTCGCCTAAGATCAAGACACCTTTAGTGCTGAAGCACTCATACGCTCACCAGCACCGACCAAGAATCTTTTCATCTTTGGACCTTGTGCTGTTGTCTAGCAACAGCGACGCCACGTTAGATTAAAAAGAAATGAAATCAATATCTACGACTAGGAATCGAACCCGCGGCAGAGCGAATAGATCAGCTTCGCAGGCCGCTGCGAGAGAGCACCAGGCTATGGCCTCGTGTCAAACTGAAACCCACTCTCGCGCAGTGCAATGCACTTGTAGCGCTTGTCGGCGTCGTTTCCTTTCCGTCCCTTGTGTTCCTTGTGCGCTATTTTTACATCATGCACACCGTCGACTTCGGCCACTGATACTGCCCGTGTTTTCGCACTATAATTGGTTTAACCAAGTTCAAACCTTGACACATTTTCCTAGATAAAAATAAAAAGTTACTCTGCCTTCAATACTGACTCATTAGCATCGTGACTTATTGACACCTCTACGTCATAGGAGCCGGAGCATTGCTCTGGTCGTGATCAGAAATGCTCGGCATTAGTGATTAGAACTTTTTTGCTTTTTGCATGTTTTTAATCGGCGAGAGAGACTTCGTATTTGAGAAATCAACCTCGGTTCTGTTGAGAATTTCATTCGACAAGTCTTCAGCGAGCATATTTCGATACATCATGTTCTTCAGGCATTTTCGGGGGTCCTGTATTGCTCCGGGGTCTGATGTGGGATTATTAGTCGTCGCATGTGGCCCCTGCATTCCCCTCCTCGTATATCTTCTTTGAAGACAAAATCCACAAATTTGGTTCACAACAGTTCGACTACGAGTCGTTCCGTTGTATCGACTCCCGCATGCTTAACGCGAACGCTCGAGAATGTGACTTGGACTATCATCGCCTGTGAGCACTGAACGCTGCTTCCGAGACAATGCTGCAAGACGTGTTTGCGGCGACTGACGATAGCGGGCGGCATTCAGCTATCCTACCATGGTCTCGGACCCATCGGCCAACTCTAATCTGCACAATCTCTTTTGCATTTCGCACCTGTTGAATTACGCCCTGTAGTGTCCAACTAATTGACGCAAGCTTGCACCTTGCATACTTTTTGTCGATTCTCGACCACATATTTCATTGTGCATCGCAACGCCGCTGCTACCGCTGTACGCGAATCTTTTAATGCCGAGCCATTGCCTCGGAGTATATGGCCGCGCAGTAAGTAAAAAGCGTTTGCCTATGGTATCGAAGACACAGCATGCATCTGTATCTTGGATCACAGTTTTTTTTTTCAGTATCTCTGTATTACGTATCGTCCATTGTGGTTCGCTCATGCAGCGCGTTATTTTCAATTTTATGTTTTCAACACTCCCTTTAGATTCTTGCAGTTGATTTTTATGTGAAGCCAAGCATATTGTATTTCCTTTTAGTCCGCCAGGACTAAAAGTTGTGAATACAGCTTGGCGGGGTCCTGGCTCCATTACATTATTGGCACAGCAAGAAAACAGGAGAAAATTAGTTGGCATGCTCACACCTAAACATGTCTCTGTTTGTACAATTTCTTTCGTACGTAGAAGTACAACTTAATGCAATACAGCACAAAGAATGCAAAGAGGAAACGAGAGAAACACTGCTGAGACATAAAACTATAATACACAAAGATGTAACGAGGAAGTGCAAAAAAAAAATGCAGTTTTAAATTCAAGAAAATTTGTTCTCGACAAAAAACACTAATTTGTCGTGCCACCATTCTTGGTTTCGTTTTTAAAAGGGCAGTAAAAAGTAGCTCCCTTCTACCTGCTTGTTATTAAATGAATGTTATTGCTATCGCATATGCAAAAGTCTCAGTCGTTCTCACTTGCAACGTTTCTTTTGTGCGGGCTTCTTCTAGCCCCTTTTTCAATTATGTCGAATAATGGCTGCCGTTCCTTTGCTTCATAACTTGATCGCGCTTCGGCTTACCCCAGTGTCCTTGGCGTTCCCTGCAAAACAAGATTACTCGTAATTGCGGTCAGCTCCTGCACGAGTCACATGATGCGATCCGGCAATCTTGCGTTGTCACCGCCAGCAACTATATCCACATAACATCTTGCTCTCGGACAAAGCTGCCATATGCTTGCGTATATGTATACGCGAGGGAAAAAGAGGACCGTAAAACAACCCGCCATTCTGCGTCTGCAGAGCCGGTGCTATTAGGCCGGTTGCCCGGGAGGCGATTGCCGCTTTTGCGGTATTCCGGGCTCTAGAGAGCGTCAACGCCAGATGACGCGCAATTCGCCCTAATCTCTGCGCTCGGAGAAAGGCAAACGCACGGCCCTCCCGCCGTTAGGCCTTATCCGAACTCGCGACGGAGCAAGGGGGGCCGCGGGTGGCGATGGCTTTTCAAGAGCGACGCGCCAGCTATGGAAACCTCGCTTCCCGTTCGGCAATATGCGTTTACAAATCTGTTTTCACGGGCTAGCGATTAATTCAGCGTGGTAGCCCTACTGTTTTCGAAAATCTAGGATTTTGTTCGCACGGCGGCCGCGAAGCAATTTCTAATTTTGCTGTTGGAACAGTGAGCCGCCCGCCCTTTTAATCTTAACGCACGTTAGGAAACGCCGACGAAAACGGGCAACGTGATTCGCTTTCTTTCTTTTCTTTTTTTTTTCTTGTTTCTTTCGGGGGGGGGGGGGGGGGGGGGCAGGAGCATCTGTTTGATATGGACTGAATTTTTCAGCTCGTCTAATTTACCCTCTTATGTTGTTTTTCTCACCCCTGGAACCGCGACTGCTTGAAGATGTAATGTCTTCAAGTCTAGCGGTGGGTTATCATATTCGATGCACGACCACTAATGTATTTTTATGAAAACAAAAATGCTGGCACGGGAATACTCCGACGTCTTTGTTTTCTAGTATGCTAAATACACCTAGCTATTTCTGCCATTTCGCATAGCTTTATTCATTTTTCTTTCATTTGTTCGCTGCCTCTGTCTCTGTTACAATTTCGGTACTTGTCTACTTATCGTTGGTGGTGGTAGTGGTTTATTTAAAAAAAATAAAAAGTGAAGCAAAAGAGTGTTGCCGGCCGCGGCAATTTCTATCTAATATCTTAAGCACCCGAGCTGCAGCCGGCGGAAACGACAGGGAAAGGGAGAGGATAGTAAGGAGAAGTATAGAGGGGAGCGACAGCAAGAAAGGACAGGGGAGAGCTTTGTACACTATTTACAAAATACAAAAGTAATCAAGTTCGCGCCGCTCGCGCGCTAATGTCCAAGCATTGTCCGAAAATAAGTGCGCGCGAGCGGCCACTGCGCACAATCACTTACACAAGAAGTAAACTGTATGTACCTCCAAGTTTCGGCCGTGCCGGCCGGTGTTACGTTTCGCCTTCGTCGTGAGGAAAAATCGGCGCGGTTGCAGCGGAATGCCGACGAATCACGAAAGGCACGCGAGGTCAACGCCTGGATTAGCCACGGAAGCGGTGTCAGTAAACCACCCCTCAACTGGCCAGCCCGGCTCTGCAGTGCACCCTCCTCTACAGAAAGAAGTTAGCTGCCACGGTCGGCAGTACTTGACATTCCAAGGGGCCCGGGTGTCAGCTAGGTCCAGTCATCAAGTTTGACAGCAGCGTCCGTCTTCTAGGAAGAAGTTAACAGCGAGCGTTTCTCCTGCACCGCATGGACTTGCACGTAGCCTGGACCCTGCACGTGCGACCACATGAAAAGCGCGGGAACGACGCTCTCCGACATTCCGGTGTCTGCGCGACGTAGACGGCATCCTCTCCATCTCAACACGTGACGGGGGTGTGTTAGGTGTGTTTCCTAATGAGAGAGAGTGTGCTGGGTGTCACCGTGAACTTTTCTGGACACTGCTTCGTCGGCAGGCCCGGCCCCCATCTAGGGAGCCCAGGGGAAGGAAACGCTATAAAACTCGGCGCCTTGTACGGCCGAGTAGCTCCTGACCATCGAGCTCATCGCCATGTAGCTTTGCTCCTTGTTTTCGAGACTCTCTTACTGAGACGTTCTCTCAGTTGCTGTTTGTATATAATGTAAATTTACCTATATAAAGTTCTTGTCTTTCCCGTAACCTCGTCTCCGACCTCCCTCATCCCCTCTACGACCCGACCATGCTACCTGAGCCGCAACAACTGGTGGCAGCGGTGGGATGCTGCTACCACGACTCGTAAGAACTGGTGGCAGCGGTGGGGTGCTGCTACCACGACTCGTAATACCGGATACAAAGGCAAGACGTTAGTAGAGAGCAGTCGGTTTTCTCTGACTAATACATACCCCAATCATATTGTACTCAGCAAAATCTATCCGACAACTTGTCACAACAAATTCCCGCTATGCGGGGGACACCCAAAGCTTTACCACGTCTTGACATTTTTCGAAGCGCTAAAAAAACATGGACGCAGAGAGAACAGACAGGGACGAGCGCTCGTCCCTGTCTGTTCTCTCTGCGTCCATGTTTTTTTAGCGCTTCGAAAAATGTCAAAACTGCACCAACTAGCCCGATCCGCTACCCTTTACCATGTTACATGGGCCAGTGAAAAATCAGAGGCAGCGCCAGTAAACAAGACGCCATCTTCGGTGCAGTGGTAGCTAGGCTTCGCTGTCTTGCTCGAAGCTTGAAGAATAGCTCACACTGATCGACAGATCTCACAAGACGGCAACGGCCTTACAAAAATTTTTTAGACAGTCGATAGACTGTCCATAAACTTTTGTCTATAAAGTCTATCAACTCTCTATAGACATCCTAGAGAACAGTCAATCAAAAGCTATAAACAGTCTATAGACAATCAATAGATTTATGGCCATACACTTTTAGTAGATTTTTGTCCGTAGATAGTCTGTAGACTATGAACAGACAAAAATAAATATATATAGGAAGGCAGTAGAGTCTATGAGAAGTCTATAGACTGTCTATAAACCATTTTGGTAAGGGTGAACTGAGGGTCCCATCTTCGCCGGGGGAATTCCTCTTCGACAATTAAGTTTTTCGCTCACTCACTCACTGTAACTTTAGTTTGAGACGCATTTCATTCTACTTTATTTCCTTAAAGACCCTTCATGGGGGTATTACATAAGGGATGGAATCAGCAAAAAAAAAAAAGAAAGATAACAATGGCACATCAGGGAACGATGACGGGCAAGTGATGCCGACAGTATGCTGGGGAAGGCCGTTCCAATCTTTAGCTGAACGTGGCAAGAAGGAGACTCAACAAGTAACAGTTCGGGCACGTGGACGAAAACTTGAAGCGAATGTCTGGTGCGGTGAGGTATGCACGATGCTGGCATGATGTAACGGGCATGATTAAGTGATGAGTAATAGTACCCGTGCCACAGTAACAGGGTAGCTAATCGACGACGGACAGGAAGAGGAGGTATTGCAGATTTAATTTTCAGGGCTGAAAGACTGACGTCATACGAATAAGAAAAATGGATGAATTTTACAGCGGGATTTTGGGATGCTTATAGATCGTTTATAAGGATAACACGGTGCGGGTTCCATACGGCGGATGCACATTCTAGTTTAGGTCGAACGCGTGACTTGTAAGTGAGCAGTTTTACGTGATGCGGGGCGAGGCTAAATTTACGTGTAAGAAATTCCAGTGGGTTGTTTGCTGATTCCATCAGGTTAGCAACATGTGCCTTCTGTGTTAGGTCATTAGGTAATGTGACGCCTAAGTAGTTGAAGGATGGCACAGATTCCTTGGGCTCACAAGCGATTTTGTCTGAAAGCCATGACTTTTTTGGCGATGGGTAATAGAAAGAAGCTTGCATTTGCTTAGGTTAGGGGTCATGTGTCAACTTTCCCACCATTGTTCGATGTTATTAAGGTTCTATTGGAGGGCTTCTTGATTGGTAATGTTAGTTACTGGGCGCTAGATTACGCAGTCATCGGCAAACATTCGAATTTGGCAAGGTACATGCTGTGGGAGATCATTAATGTATATCAATAACAAAAGAGGGGCAAGAACGGAGACCTGTGGGACGCTTGGTGTTAGAGGAAGAGGGTTGGAGGACTGATTATGCAAGACGTCGGATTGAGAGCGATTTGTTAAGAAGGCTTTGATTGATCTGAGTACATTAGGATGTAGGTTCAACTGAGCTAGTTTCGGTATTAATCGCTGGCGTGGTACTCTGTCAAATGCCTTAGCGTAATCCAGGAAAATCACGTCAGTTTTGTGGTTAATGTCCACGTTATCAAGTAAATGAACGAGGAAAATGGCTAGCTGTGTTTTGCAGGTGTACCCCTTGCAAAAATCGTGTTGGCGTGGATGGGAAAAACTGCCAGCGTGTAAGAGTTCATAATGTGATAGTATATGACATGTTTCATGATTTTGCAAGGGATGCTAGTCAGGGATATGGGACGGTACGGGGCTTGCTTCTTCAAGCGCTTTTTACTTCCCTTCTCAGGAACCTCGTCAGTCATAAGCTGAGTCTGCAGGGTTCAAACTATGCTGCGTAGTTTTTATCGTTACGTTACGTATTACGCGGATCGTGCTTAACACATTGGGGCGTCGCTTGTGCTGCTATTCCAGCACCGGCTGCAGATATTGATCAATGAGGCTCGCTGATCGCTTCGTTGAAGCATGTCGCCTGCTGGCTAACTAGCTCTTCGCTTCGTTCAAGCACGTTACCTGTTAGCTAACTATACCATCGCTTCCCGTAAGCATTTTACTTGAGAACTAATGATTTCCCCTTATAACGAGGGGTTTATTTTTCTCTTGAAACGCTTTAGCAGGGAGAAGATGGGCAGGCGCACACATTATTCAGATGAAGGGCACTTAAGTTTCTTGTTCATTTCTTATTTGAAAGTAGCGTTTAAGCTGCTAATTTCATGGTTTCTTTGCGAATGTTCATGTCTCTTTCTAGTGTGTTAGACAAATACAAAATGAGCCACCGTTCAGCATAAAATTTTGATACTGTAACTCCAGAGGTGCTCCATAGTGTTAATTCGCTTATAGACTTCACAATGTGAATTTTGGTACAGGCCGGCTATTCACGTACCCCTCACGATAGGTACACGTCCATACAGCGGAGTATAGAAATTGAGGCTGGAAGGAAATTCGATTACATCACCGTTGCTCTTTCTACGATAAATTTCCTTAAGATTGGAATTCTTTCGTCTTCTTTTTTTTTTCTTATTAGTATTTGCACATACATCTTATTCCACATGCGATTGCAGAAGGAGGGCATAGTAGGGCTGAGATAACGCTGGTTGATAAGTCAAGCATAAATCAAATTTCTTTAGAATGCGTTAATAGCAGCGAATGAACAGGGTAAAGGCAGAGCAACAAGGAGTGACTAAAGCATCAAACTACGAGAAACATGGCATGGAAATAAGAAGATTGGTTTGGTATGTGGGGTTTAACGTCCCAAAGCGACTCAGGCTATGAGAGACGCCGTAGTGGAGGGCTCCGGAAATTTCGACCACCTGGGGTTCTTTAACGTGCACTGACATAGCACAGTACAATAAGAAGAAATCTCAACACGTGAATAAGGCTACAACGAAGTAACATCATAATTGAAGAAAAACCTTCTAAACAACTTAATGTGGTGAAATGAGTCGACACGGGCGGACGGAGAAAGAGTGTGTATCATGCTCCCGCCCGGTGTTTGTATGGAAGGGGGGGGGGGGGGGAAGGGGGGCATAGTCCATCTCTTTTCCACGGCCGTCGTCGACTTCCTTCGTTGACTCGAATGATAGGAGAAGATGGAGCCTGCGTGGAGTATCAGGGTGGCCTGACGGGGCTGGCTGGTTCAGGTTACCCGCCCGGCAGCGCCACGTATCAATCTTGGCGGCCGCATCGTCCGCTGACAGCGGCACGTGCGGACACCGCCATCCTCAGGGAATGGAGCGCTGTGTCCGCACATTCCGCCGCCCCGGCAGGGGGGCTACAGCAGCGGCGGAAAGGCAGCGGAGCTCGTATAACCTTTCCGGTCTTCGCTTGGCTGGGCGCACTGCGCGCGATGAAGGGGCAAGAGGAGGAATGCAAATATTTTCGCTCTGAAGGATCGGGGCAGGGAAGCCAATGGCCGCCACCTTATACGCTGTTATATTTTCCTTAGCCTCGCTTCACGATGACGAGGTTGACGTATATATAGAGCACTTGACTTTGGCGGCATCATGTGTTTTGTTATTAAACGGGGTCGAGAAAAGTGTAATGCTAATAACTGGGCCCTATCGTTCGTAATAATATACTGGGTGCAAAATTACTTTTTTTTTTCTTACAGGGGTTCATAACTTCAATTCTTGTACCAAGTTACGGTCACAAGTGAACAGAGGCGAAAGAAAACGCCGTGTAGCGGCTTGAAGGCGCAGGATATTTCGTTTATACCCACTCTTGCCTAGAAATGTATTGCAAGGTTCATTCTCTTTGAGGCCTAAATGTGTTGCCACAACAGTTAGTCCCCCAAATAGCAACCATTATACCCCCTCAAAGAGGAACGGCGAAGGGACACCAGCCACTGTTATCCTCCCGATAGACTAACCTTGTTCGTAAACAGAAGCAGTGCTTGTTAGTTATAACGGTTCTTTTACATATGCACCCGCAATCGTTAGCACTTCCAAAGTTCTTCCCACTCATCAAAGCTTGAGGCTTGTCGACGGTGGAGACGTCCCGTAAACGTCGTATAACGTCCTTTTAAGATTTACCAGAATAGTCTTCTTCGAATGCTACTCTAGTAAATCGAATGCTACTTGACTTCCTGGGGATAGTACTCAAACTGGAGACGGTGTATGGTAGTGCGAAGTTTGAGTACGTGTCTGGTTTGCGCACTATTGATTTGAGCGACACGTCCTTGACACCTCGATGAAACCCCTTAAGCACAATTTTTGTCGGTTTTCACCGTAAACACAGCGATGACCTCAGCTTTCGCGCTCACTGCACGTAACAACCTTTCTGTGCTGGGCGGAGTTGCCAGGCGGCGGAAGTGAAAGTAAGAGAACTGCATTGGGGCGCAAATATTGAAGGTTATTGGATTATACGAGGGAAAACTCCTGCAGTTAAATGTAGACAGAGGGAAAGCCGAGATAGTAAATGTAGTGACTGCGAATCATGGCGCAAAAAACGAATGGAAACGCACACATGTATAGCGTAAGCGAAGGCATGTATTTTCCCAAGTCCTAACGCAGGCGCGCGCGCCGCGTGTGCGTGTGCCTGTGTGTGCGTGCGTGAGTGTGCGTGAGTGTGCGGGAAAGAGTGGGAGGAGTATTCGGGTCTATGTTTCTCAGTGTGATTGCCACTGAAAGCTTCGTAACTGCACAAAGCGCAAATATCCTTAGCCTTACTTGAGCCCGACCGTGCGTACTCGGTAACCCTGGGCCACATCAACGCGAGCACAACTCCCGGAGTGATAGAAATGAAGAAATGCTAATTGAATTACACTCAGAGAGCACACTGACTGAAGCCTAAAAGAAAAGAATCGGCTCCTGAGTGTTTTGTTTAGTGCCATGCCACTACTTGGGTGCGTGGGTGCGTGCGTGCGTGCGTGCGTGCGTGCGTGATTCCCAGCGAGCTTATTACGGAATATCTCTTGGTTCCTCCACTATTTCGTCGAACTCAGGGGCAGACTTATGACCAACTTTCGGAGGGGGTGTTTGGTGAGGAGGAGAGGGGGGGTTAGGTTAGTGTGGTTTTGCGGTAAAAAAAAATCTCTCGATCAGGAAGTGTCAGTCCACGTCTCTTCTTCACGACCACCACGAATCAATCCCCATCACTGAGCTGCTTTCAATGCACACAGTTATTCTGATATACCTGTTTACTTAGCACAATGACTGAGTGAATTAATTATTAGGATAGACTCAAAGGAACTGTGGCACTCACTGGAATCCATCGCATGCTGTACGCGAGTGGCGTGTGTGGCGCGTTGTTGACGTCGCATTTGAAATTGATGGAATTCGCAATGACGTCTACAGGGCACGGGGTATATGTCTAAGGATACTGAGTGCTGTTGCAGCGTGGCGACTTCCGGAGACGTAGAGGTAAAACGGACGAATGTCTTCGCTGCCCAAACAAAATTCGAAATAGGCTGGTCGTAGGCTGGTCGCACCAAGTGGAATCCAGTCCACGGGAAATTCCTTAGGCAGAAATGCACCTCTCTAACAAATTTCGATGTTATTTGACCTGTTGTGCGGTATCCTTGGGGCTGTTTAAATAAGTCTGATGGTGGGGGCGAAAGTGAAAGCTTATCAACAGAAATAATAGAAAAGCGTTAAATGAGCAACTCTTTTTTTCTGTTTGTTTACTTTTGGTGCCTGTTTGAGGACTTAAACTTAAATTTATTTTGGTCTGACATAGACACTGGAAAGAGCACTTAGATATGACAAGGAATTAGGAATACTTGGCAGTGAAAAAAAAAAAAAAATCTCACTGAATGATTCCGACACTCGATAATGGGAATTTCAGGCCGCTTCTGAGGTATTTTCATTTCTCCATATACTGAGGTGAATAATTTGAGAGAGACATGTATATGCAATTGTGTCCTGTCTCATTTTGCACCATGCGCTGGGGCGAAATGTGACATTTTGGACAAAATGTTCTGTTGTGTTCTGGTTAGGCTTGCCTTTTCATATTTGCTCAGCGTTTTCCCCGGACGGTTGCGAAAAATTCTGCAATATTTGTCTTTTGGTACTTAAACAACCATAAGGCATTGATTTGCAAATCTGTGTCGCGCTGTGCCCCGCTCTTGTCTAATTAGTGTTTCCTCGTAAAAGGTCATCCAGAGACCCTTTTCTCAATCATTTCATCCGGTAGCCTTTAGCAGGCCGGGGAAAGGTTGTTCCAATTGGAAAACCAGTGGGCACATACACGGGGGCTCTGAGGATCGAACCGAGCAGGCTCCCGTATTCGCGAGGCTGATACTCAAACCACTTAGGCCACCGCAACGGTGCTAATCGTGCACATTAATCGGCCGAAAGCTCTTCATGCCACGTCGAACTCACTTAAAATGAAACATATCGTATTTTCGTCTGCCATCTGGAACATTTACGTAAGCGCGGCCAACGGACCGTGTGACCGGCATGTGCGAGTCCGCGCGGCAGCTGGGTTGTTTCTCATGGAAGGGGCGCTTGGGCAGGCATTCTATCAGAATTTAGATGCACACATGCCTGCGAGACAACAGGTCTCCGATCAAGTAAGTTTAACTTATACCAAATGTTTCATACACAGCAAGTAATGAATCAGCATCTCCCACGCATACATCTCCAAGGCATACATATCCCACGTGTACTACCGTAAAAATTGTTAGCATACGTGAAGTGAAAACGCGAATTCGATGTTCGACTCAGCTCATCGCTAAGTCCTGACGGCATGTATCTTTTGCTTATCGGTTCACTCTTTGGATCCTTCATTCGATTGTTTCTCGGTAATTTGGTTCCTTCGTCCATTTGCTTGGTCACTTTCTTTGCTTTCGTACCATCATCTTCAGTTATCGTCGTATTCTGTCTCAGCCGGTGCTGTAGATATGATAAATCGCAGGCTGCCTCAATACCTGCTGTGTCGGCGTTCAGGGTGGAGGTATACCTGTAATGAGGCACAGATGAAATGTTGCGCCGCCGTGATTTCATTCTCTGAGGCAGCATTTGTGACGATGTTAGCCTATATAGATGCAACAATGCTGATGTCAGGCGTCGAACATTTATTTCTGATAGAGACCTAAAAGCCTGCGGTGGCCATAACGCAGGAGTGGGCGTGCCGTCTTTGCCCAAAGTAAACAGGCAACGGGGTTTGATTATCAGCCGTATAGGGGATTCCTTACGGCCCCCATAAAGACCGAAAGGTCTCGAACGGGGAGAACAAGGATTCTCCTTACCTTACACAGATTGAGAGCTTAAGTGGTGCCACAAGCGCTCACTCCACTACACAGTTTACATGCAAACATCATTGCCTGCCTTTTTTTGGGGAAAGACGGTACCTGCAGCCCACTGTAAATGTTGTTGAATTCAGAGGTTGAATGTAAGTATCGTTATTCAAAGCGGTAGCCCTTGCACAAATAGATAACCCGAGCGTGAAGGTACCCTTCGGAGAGACAGACCCTTTTGGCAGAGCCGGCGGCGCGCGCTTCTCCCAGTTCCTTGCGGGGCCGTGTGCTCACCGCATTCCTCTGGCTCTACGGGGTACCGGACACCCTTTTTCTTGCGCTTATTCGCATGGCGCAGATGTTGCGAGCACATTCTTTGCACGGTGCGGTTTTTTATTCTTTCTTTTTCAGCATGCTAGCAATTCCTTCGCGCAAAACTGCCATTCTCTCTGTCCTTTGTTTGCCTTTTCCTCCAGACCGCTTGCCCAGTTACACAGTGAGAACTGTAACCCTTCC